>NC_138803.1:3785639-4228565 GCF_965178545.1 Coloeus monedula | reverse complement strand
ACAGAGCTACTGGGATCCAGGCTTCAGCTTCGAGGTATTGAACAAAGCCGTGCCCTTCCTCAGTGCCTGGTGACTGATGGTCCGGTTGGAGCTGCCCATCTGTTAGGACATAATCCTCACTGAAGGAACAAAGAGGCGCATTAAAAACCAAACCCCGCTCCATTTAAACACAGATTGGAGATTTATGGGCGTTTCAGCGGCCCCCTTGTTCCTCTGGTGATTGCCCATTCCGGGCGCTCTTTGTTTTCACAAACAACCGCCCCTTCTCTCCGTGCCATCGCTTTAGAGCCAGGAAAAGGGACAGGTGCCAAAGACGAAGTTATTTAAGGCATCGTTTTATCATCCCCTGGAACGGACAGGAGGGACAGAGCCAGCCCAAGGCCACGATCCGAGCACAGATGGGATCCTCTCCCACGCCCTGGCACGGCCGCTTCTGCCCTGGCACGAGCGGAGCTGGCTCCGGGCATAGCAGAGCGCTGCCATGGGGACTCCCATCCCATCCCATCCCATCCCATCCCATCCATCCCATCCCATCCCATCCCATCCCATCCCCCTGAACAGGAGGACGCCCACGGGCTGGTGAGGAATGCAAAGGTTCCACAGGGGACACATCGGCCTCATCCCCCGGGCACCGCAGGGCAGCGGGCGGTGCCAGGTCCCTGCCGGGAGCAGGTCAGGGATGAGGCTGTGAGCGATGCAGGGGATGGCACCGGTGACTCAGCCACCCCCCAGCGCTGACAGCCAGGACGTGCCACCGCAGCACTGCCACACGCACCGCTCAAAAGCTTTTCCTTCTGGGTGAGACTGAATGAGGCCAGGATTGCGGGAGGAGGAGGGGGAAGAGCAGGTCAGCTTCACCTCAGCTCCAAGGCGTGAGCAGGAGACTCCCACGCCGGCAGCTGGGCCAGAGCAGGCAGCTGGAAGCAGAGACACAGCTCAGGGTCACGTCCTGGCTTCGTCACCGATCTGCTGTCCCTTAGCTTCGCTCTCCTCCTGCGTTTACCCTCCTTGTCCCTCCAGACTGCAGCATCTTCCACACCTGAGAATTCAGAGCCTCCCTGGCACGGACGGCTCCAGTCCGAGGAAGTCGAATCCCTGCAGTGGAATTGGTAACACAAAGAAAGAGAAAATAAAGGGCAAGAACCTTCCCTAGGGTGGTTTCCTACCCATCCCTGAGAGCCATCAGCCTCACACAGAGGGGCACGGTCTCACTGCGGGTCTGCCCTGCGCAGGCAGCCAGGAGCAGCCAGAATTCCCAATCCCAGGGAAGCAGCAGCGCACGGCAGCCCAGCCCGATTCACGGGGCACGCCAGGATAGAGAACACACTCCTGCCTTCAGATGAATTGGAAGTGAACCACGGATTGCTAAAAGCATGTCAGGGGATGAAAGTGGCTCCGCTGCTGACTAATTGGTGCTCAGGAGCAGCCCAGATTTGGGTGGCTTTGCCAGAGCCACCGTGGGCATCCTCACCCTGGCAGTTCCAAGTCAGATTTGCTCTAAGCCCTCGTGCATTTGCAAGCCTGGATGCTCCAGCCCCGCACTCCCGCTGGTAGCTGAGAGCCGAGGCTGATCCCACAGGCTCTGAGCAGCCACCTGTCAGGTCCCCTGCCATGCAGAGAAAGTCGCTCCGGCTGCTCTTCCAGAGGCTCCCGAGGAGCCAACGATTCTCCTGGCACCGACAGCCGGCTCAGCAGGGCCAGTGGGACCGGCAAACGGCAGCCACCAGCCCTGGCTGGCACAGGCACAGAGCCCACGCTGACAGAGCCAGAGGGGGCTGGGTTTAGAGTCACCTTGTCCCCAGGGGCTGAGACCGCAATCCCAAGAGCTTTTCAAACGCTGGATAAACCCTGCCCTCAAGGCCAGCATTCAGGGTAAGGGAAATGGAAGAGCAAGAGAGGTTAAAATCCCTCCCGAGGGTCCCTGCACTGGCTGGGACTTTGTCCTGCCGTTCTGCCCAGGGCTGATCCCATCTCTCCTCTCCTTAGAGACCTCTGCCAAGTCTGGAGCTTCCCACAAAAGGCTGGGATCGGGTGTGTCAGGGCAGTGCCCAGCACCTCCCAGCCCTGCACCAGTCCAAACTCCAGCCCTCTGCAGATGAGTTCTGCAGAGGAAGCAGCGAGTGTGGCACGGAGCATCCCCCGCACGTCAGCAGAGCGCAGCCAGTACAGCCCTCCAAGGCTCTGCTCCAGCCTCGGGGAGGAGGGGAAACAACTGCTTCCCTCTCATAAAACACGGATTTTATTAGCTAGGAAAGTCAAATGGTTTTGCAGGAGGATGAACACCAGGGAAAGCTGCCCACATTGGCCAGATGTGAACTACGAGACGCAGAAGAACCTCCCAGGCAGATGCAGCTCATCCTCTGAGGTGCTGCTCTGCAGAACATCCTCCTGCTCATCCCAGCAGCTTCCTTCAGTTTAAATCACCCACTCTCCGTCCCAGAGCGGTGCCCAGGCCGTGTCCTTACACCTGGGAGAGAAACGAAATCCAGGCGACCCCGAGCAGTCACGACAACTCCTCGCTTCCTCCTGACTCTCCCGAGCACCGGTCCCTAACAACTTCCCCACCTCATCCCGCAGTGCCCTTGTCCCCTTCCCCCGCGCCCGGCTCGCCAGGCTCCCATCGATCAGGGATGAATCAGGCGGCTCGTGGCGACACGGATCACCACTTTTCACAAGTACCGCTCGCAGATCACGCAAACACATCCTCCCAGCAGAACACTTCAGAGAGCCTTCGCAAGCAATTAACGTCGCCGGGCTCCCGCCGGGGAGTGGGGGACATTAAAGGGAACAAGCTCTGTGCAACCACACAAACTCCCATTAGTTTGTTGACACCGGCAGATCGGTGCTTTCCCCTCGCTCGTGAGGCTGCTCCCACTCCCCAGGGAAGTCTCCTGGAGAAGGAGCGGCGTTTGCTCCACCCACAGAGTCCTTCTCGGGGTTCTTTCCACACTCCGGTTTTGCCAAACTGGGACTGATCTTTGGTTCCCAGCCCTGCCCACCACCTCCAGGCCGTCCTCACAGCGCCTATCCACCCCAGGAGAGTAGGCAGGACAGTCCCCATCCCTGGCATTCAGAAAATCCGGCTGTGCTCCTGGAGCTCAGCAGGACTCCAGCTCCCGTTGATCCCACAGGGATCAGACACCCTCAAATTCCAACCGGGCAATTCGTCTGAGCAATTGATGGGAAGAGCTAAACCTTCATTCCTTCACACCCCGTTCACCAGTGCCCCAAAGCCCTAGGCCTTCCTTTCTTCCCCTAAATCAGCAGGTTTGTGCCCTTCCTCCGTTCCTGGAGAGGTGACCTGCAGGGAGCTGCTGCCCAGCAGGCACGGGGTGATCCTGCCAGTCCAAACGCCAATAATTACAGCACATTTACACCCCGCAGCTTGCACTGAGCTGAACGAACTCATTTAAGTCAGCAACAACGGGTCAAGCCAACAGTAACTTGTCTCCATCAGGCCTCCGGAAGGGCCAGGGGAGCTGTGGGAGGGAGAAGCCCTTTTATCCTAATTAAAGCACAAGGTGGCAGAGCTCAGCTCCCACCTTTCCAACACCTTCCACCAAACTGCTTAATCACAGGCAAACGAGTTTCTGTAATTACAGCAGGAAGGGATTTATCTTGGGTCGCAGAGGTGGAGTAGCACGACCTGCAGAGAAAGGCGGTGTCAGCAAAGAGGCTGCCGGACGTGCAGGGGGTTCTGTGAGTCCCTAAATCCCTCCCTGATCCATTCCAGAGCCAGCAAACATCAGTTTCTGTGTGCTCAGACTCCGGGGATTGGCTCTGTGTGCTGCCTGGCACCAAAGAACTTCTCCAGGAGGGAGCAGGAGCATCCCTGGGAAGGGAGGATCCGTGCAGGTGGGCAGTTCCCTGCTCCATGCTCAGGGAGTTTTGCTCCTGGCTGAGCAATCCAAACCCAAATCTGTTTTTTCCTCTCAAGACAAATGAAGATGTTTTTTCCAAGCTGGAATGGGATTTGACCACTGGACTGATTTTTTTTCCTGCAGCCGTGTTCTGTCACAGCCTGAGACAGCCACAAAGGCCATGGGGGCACTGAAAAGGGGCTCCTGCAGCAGCTCCCCCTCCTCTATATCCATCCCCTGCTTTTGCAAACAGCTGGAGAAAAGAATTCCTCAGCTTCACCAGGGCCTTGTCTCAGCAACCATGCTTAAGTCAATATTTATTTGCTGTATATGGCAACTTCAGTCGGGGACTCAGGAAAACAAACACTGCTGCACTCAGTGCCTGGGAAAGGCAGCGTTTGACTCAGCACCATCTCCAGCGACTTCCCAGGAAAGCTCTGGAGCTGGAGCTGCTCTTGGAACGCTCTGGAGCAGGTGCCGCTGCCACCAGCAGCCTGGGGACCTGCCTGAAGCCACCAAGAGCAACACAATGTGTGTTCCTCTGCTCAGGACTGGCAATTTAACCGAGCAGGAGGGGCTGCAGCCCCAGCCTGGTCCGATCGATGCTGCACACATGCAAATAGGCACAACAGCCTCTCTCCGGAAGCTCAGCAGGATTTCTCCATCTCCACAGCCTCTCCAAGGAAAGCAGGGCACGGAATTCATTCACGACAGGCCGCCACAGAGTCCATTTCCCAGGGCCCGGCTCAGCGTCCCTCAAAATCAAGAGGAAAATCATTTCCCTCAAACTCTGGGTTAGGAATTAAGGGCACGCAAAGCACTCGGGACCCAGAGCAAACGCAAGGAAGGGGCTGAGCTCTCCAAGCGCTGCCTGTCCAAGGCTGCCTCGGGCAGTCCGGCTGCTCCCGGCCGCCGGAGCCTCCCCTGCGCTCCCAAAGTCCTGCCTGGCAATAGCCTGGGAGCTGCAGATCTCATCTCGCTTCCAGAGCACGCTCCCACAGCAGCACACCGACCTTTCCCGACTCCGTCCCCTTCTTTTCCCTTCCCACGGGACTTCCCACCTCTCCCGGCAGCTTTGCCTGAAGGGCTGAGCCGGGTCTTGGCTGTATCCCCGGGAATCCCTGTGCGTGGCAATCCATGGGCTCGGTGTGAAGCAGCTCCAGCCTTTGGATTAGACTGGCAAGAGCATTAATTAAAAAAAAAAACAAACCAAACTACTAGACCAAAACTACAACAGCAACAACAAAAATCAGGAGCTTCTGTTACACCCAGAAGCAGCAGGTTCATGCACTTTTGGAAGCACTTCTGAAAGGCAGATTAGATCGATGCAGAGATGGAAAGCACAGGCAGCACACAGGCAGCAGACCCTTGTTTTATTCCACACAGCCTCACATTAAAAAAAAAAAAAAAAAATTAAAAATTCCCCTAAACCAAAAAAAAATTACAGTCGGGAAAGCAGAGCAGGAACAATGATTTCTTGATTTCCCATATTTTATTTTCCCCACCAGCGATTTCCAGATCAAACCCACTCGCTTTCCAAGGCCCAGCGGGGGCTTTTTGCCCCCCACAGCTCAAGCTGAGCTCTTTGACTTCACACCCGACCCAACGCGAGCCCCCCACCCCAGAGCTGCGATGGCTCCGTGCCCGAACCGGGCAGGGGGACTCCGGTTCCCTCCTCGGCGGCTGCAGCAAAATAGAAACCAAAACCCAACCAATTTCGTTTTTCTGGTCTGGGACAATGCCCCAAGTCCCGTCTGGAGCCTGTCCTGAGGACCCCGGCAGCGACCCCGCACTCGATGCTTTCCCCACCCCATTCACCCCCTCCACGCTCACCGGTGCGGGACTCGGTGCGTTAATTAAAGGTTAATGAACGTGCTCAGAGCACAGACATCAGTGCCCTCTACTGGGACCAGTCAGAAGGGTCTGTGGGGGAGCACTGGGCGCCCTGCGTAGCTCCCAGCGAGGGCTGGGTGTGCCCTGGCGGGGGAAGCGCCGGTGGAGGCGGGAGAGGTGCGGTACCGGCTCGGATGAGTCCTCCCCGCACGGGCTCCTTCATCCCCATCCCCATCCCCATCCCATCCCCATCCCCATCCCCATTCCATCCCCATCCCCATCCCCATCCCCATTCCATCCCCATCCCCATCCCCATCCCCATTCCATCCCCATCCCCATCCCCATCCCCATCCCCATCCCATTCCCATCCCCCTTCCCAGCCTCCCATCCCCATCCTTGTCCTCCCGCCCATCCCCATCCCCATCCCCTCCATCCTCATCCCCATCCCATCCCATCCCATCCCATCCCCATCCCCATCCCATCCCCATCCCATCCCATCCCATCCCATCCCATCCCATCCCATCCCATCCCATCCCATCCCCATCCCATCCCCATCCCCATCCCCATCCCCATCCCCATCCCCATCCCATCCCACCTCATCCCATCCCATCCCCATCCCCATCCCCTCCCATCCCCATCCCATCCCATCCCATCCCATCCCATCCCATCCCATCCCATCCCATCCCATCCCATCCCCGGCACTGCCTCCCCGCAGGGCTCCCCCAGCCCCAACACTCCACATTCCAGGCTCTGGGATGGAAAGGTCCCTCAGGGAGCACCGGGAGCACAGGGACGAGCCCGTCCCTCACCCCGAGCTGGGCTTCAGCCCCACCATCGGCCCGGCCGGGCACCTCCAGCACTCCGAGCTGAATCGGCTGTGACAGCGCTCGGGAAAAGCAAATCCCCAGGGAAAGGGAAGGAAGGGGGAAGGTGGGCTTTACAATTTATAAAACCACTCTCAGTTTGACTGCATTAGCTTTGCCTTAGGCTCCAAAACACAACGAAAGCCAAGCAGCGAGGAGGGGAAAGAGGGATTGGGGGGGAGAGGGGGGATGGCAACGAAGGAGAAAGCTGTAATTGCAATTGCTGGAATTCACTTTTAATGCTGGCTGCTGAATACAGTAAACACACTCTCAAGTCCAGGGAATAAGCATTGATTTTTCCTTTTTTTTGCAAGTGTTCCAGTGAAAAGCTTCAAATCAATCCTGTTCTGACAGACACTTTTTTGCCTCTTGGCCTCCAATTACTCACTCTCCACATCCACCCTTCCCCGATCTCACCTTCACCAGGCACACCTGATGCTGAAGGAGCACTGTTTGATCCAGAATCCCACCCTGCACTGCCAGTGGGGCCAGAGGGGTCCCCAGGGATGCAAAACCCCAGCACAGGAGGGGCTTTGCCTGCAAAGCACTCCTGGGGACAAGGGACAGCAGGAATGAGGAGAGGAGAGGAGAGGAGAGGAGAGGAGAGGAGAGGAGAGGAGAGGAGAGGAGAGGAGAGGAGAGGAGAGGAGAGGAGAGGAGAGGAGAGGAGAGGAGAGGAGAGGAGAGGAGAGGAGAGGAGAGGAGAGGAGAGGAGAGGAGAGGAGAGGAGAGGAGAGGAGAGGAGAGGAGAGGAGAGGAGAGGAGAGGAGAGGAGAGGAGAGGAGAGGAGAGGAGAGGAGAGGAGAGGAGAGGAGAGGAGAGGAGAGGAGAGGAGAGGAGAGGAGAGGAGAGGAGAGGAGAGGAGAGGAGAGGAGAGGAGAGGAGAGGAGAGGAGAGGAGAGGAGAGGAGAGGAGAGGAGAGGAGGTGCATGGCGGTGTGGGGGTATTTTTCCCTTGTCACAGCTCCATAGCACCATGGGTGGTGTTTTGAGGGCTCAGGCTGAAGCTCTGGGCTGGACACAGAACCCACAGGAGCTTTTTGGTTGTTGTACTGAACCTTCAGCACCTGCTGCAGAAACACCAAGGACTCAATCCCAGTGGGAGTCCCCTCTCCCACCCGCCTCCCACACACCCCTCCAGCTCTCCAGGAGCCACAGGATTAGGTACCTCCCCAACGTTTCATTTTCCAGCTATGGCTGAGCCAAGGCAAAAGGCTGGATTTTCATCCCAAGGTATTTGCAGCTTCCTGGCGATGTTTGGTCCCTGCCAGGTTTCCCAGAGGCAGGAGTTAACGGGGAAGAGCTCTGTGGGAGATCCCAGCGAGTCCCACCAGCTGCTCAGTCCCTGCAGGAGATCTTCAAAGCAAGGGAAAAAATGTCACTTAGCCAGGGAACAACTCCAGGTTCTTTTGTAGCCTCTGCAGGGGGACAGCATCAGACTGCAACCTGAGCGTGGCACTGGCTTTGATTGTCTCCTGTGACTGAGGTGGGAAGATGTCATCGGGGTTTTGATGCTTCCCAGGACTCCAGCCCCTGCATGGCAGCGTTTTATTCATCTGCTCCACGAACAGAGGGAGGAATATTGGCTGGAAAGTCTGGATTGTGGGATAGGCACTGCAGGCCCCGTTGTCACACAGAGAGGGAACAGAGTCTCCTATAAACTCAAGGTTTACTCAGTGGTCTCAGAGGTCTTTTTCAGCCTAATTGATTGCGTGATGATGAGGCAAAGCTGATTCTTTGTCAAGTTTTAATTCCAGGCGAGGCTTAAACAGCTTCTCCTCTGCTCCCGTGGCAGAGGGAAGCTCCAGCTGCCCGTGCTCACGGCGCAATCCCACACTGTGCAGGCATGGTGGGACAGGGCTGTGCCAGGGAAATGCCACCCATGCGGGGGACAGAGCTGTCCTTACGGCCTGATCAAACACATCCTGCCAGAAAGCCACAGCTGACATTTCCTAGGACAAAACTTTCTGCAAAGCAGACACAGATGGAAGCAGACACTCACATCCCACAGCTCCTGCCACACGTGCTCTCCCTTTTCCTCCCTGTTTTCCCCACATGGATCAAGACCTCCTGGCACGGAGAATTTGCTCTCATTCCCAACACCCAGCACGAGGAAGAGTTACCGCTGCAGCGACATGACCTTCAGCTGCTCACAGCCCAGACATTTCCTTCTGACAGCTCCCACATTCACCCTCGAATTATATGTACTCTATATGACTGTTAAGAATAATCACAGTATTTGCAGTGGTGTGTTAGGCACCAAATTATGTATAGGCAAAGCGATTAGAGAGCAGAACAAAGCGGTTGTTCATGCAGCTAATGGCCAAAGTACCACTATTTTCCATCAAGACAATTTGCAGCCAGCGTAGCATCTTCTCACTCCCCAGCCAGAAATCTTCAAAAACAACTCTGTTATCACAAGTCTCAACAGCAGAGCTCGGAGGGGGTTGTAACAGCCTTGATAGTCCTTAATTCTTCTCACCCCACCACCTTTCCCTCCTGTCCCAAGTGCATTCCTCTGGGAGACGTGGCTGAGCGTTGCCGCAGCCAAGTTGTGTATCCAGCGCTTAATGGCATTAAAACTTCTGCTGACTCCCATCTTTAGATAAAAACCTGCTCTTTAGGTTTGTTTACTAAAAATCAAAATCAATAACCATCTCAGGTCACTGTCTTACAAGCCTTCACTCTCAGCCTCGCATCCAGATCCCTGTTTTCCAGGAAGATGCCAGAATATGCTCAAACCATGCACAAAATCTGTGTTTTCTACCTTTGCCAGAGTATTTTTGTGGGTAAAACCTTTGGGTTCAGGTCACTGCTGAGGTCCTCCTTCCTTTTTTCCATGGGTCTTGTCCAAAAAGCCAAGCACCTGCTTTCTAAAGCCTGCCCAAGTCTGAACAAGGAACCAGAAGGAACGAGTCCAAGGCTAGAAGGAACTCTCCTGTGCCAGGCCCTTGGAAATGAGATCCAACACAGTGATGACTCCATCAAACCGAGAAGGAGAATATTTTAATGGCAGATTGTCCCATGGGGGTAGGAAGGAAACACCAGAACTTCTAGGGAGATGAGGAATCTCAGGCTGGAGCTGATGAGAACCTGGGACCAAGGATGGAGAAGGTGCAGGAGCTGCGGGGAAGGAAGCGATGAGGCTTTGGGAGCAGGAGAACAGGAATGCTGGTGCCCTTGATAGCTCTGGCTCCAAGGTTGATGGAGCTGCCAGGAGGTACAGCATGTTCTCTCCTATTGATCTATCAATGTCTGCTCTCCAGAGGAGGGATTACTCACTTCTGATAACACAGCAAGGTTGCCTCTGATGAAAATCAATGGCTCTGACTACCCAGCCTTCATTTAATTACATCACGCTGTAAATCCAGCGGGAGCGGAGCAGGGACATTCTCCACCAGCACCTCTGCTCCATGTTCCTCTCCCCAGTTCTGCACAAGTATCTTCCCGAGGTTATCAAGATAAATGGCCTTGATGAGCGGTTTTGATGAGCGGAGTTTTGCTGTCTGTTCTGTGGCCAAGGAAAGGACACGGGGACTTCTCCGTCACCTTGGCCCACAGCTGGCAAAGCCAGCCAGCAAGAGAAGGACACCAGAGATGTGCAGGCACATTCCTGGCAATTAGCTTTGTGGGAAGGAGGATTGGATTAAGACTGAATGTGAGATCAGGCAGCTTTTTACAAGCTAAATAAGCAACAAGCAGTCTGAGAGAGATTTCTCCCCCTGTTTACAAGGCCAACCAAGGCCAGGTTAATTAATCTCTCTTTCCAGCTGCCCTCCTCACTAGGGCTTGTTCCTCACTTTGAGCAAAACACCCGAGACAGCTGCTCAGATCTCTCACATTGCAGGGTGATGAAAACAAAGGCACAGATGAAAATTGCTTTAGAGCTTAGCCTCTCGCAGACAACAAACGTGCCCGTGCTGTAATTAGGACTAGGCATGCAAAAAAAGAACCAGATCTTTGACTGGTGCTTAACCAGGGATAGTAAATAAAAATAACAACAATCCCTTCCCATACACACAGAGCACACACAGAGGCACAAAACCAGGCAGGCCTATTTTCCTGCAGCTCACAAAAGAGCGTGGTTCATCTCTCTTGATCCTCGCACAAAGACAGATCCCAGCACAGGCTGTGGCTCTGTGCATGCTAAAACCCGGCAGCGACGCCCTATCAAAACAAGGCATTCAAACACACTCTGCTGCCCCTGGGGAGAGTTTATACCCGGCACAGACACGCAGCCAGCAGCGGTTCATGAATCGCTCAGAGCTGTTCAGCTCCAGCAGCCAGGGCTGCAGTGCAGAACATCCTCTGAAGCTGTGGCACAGCCCCTGCCACGCTCCCAGCCAGCAGCTGGACATGCCAGCACTGCCATTGGGAGCTGCCCTGCCTCCTCCTCCCCCTCCTCCTCCTCCTCTTCCTCCTCCCCCAGACACGGTTTAAGGCAGTTGGTGGCAGAGATAAATTCTCCCGTGTTTGTTTTAATGAAAAAGTTCCCAATGTTTTCTTTCCCTCGCCATTAACAGCACAATCAGAGCCGTGAGGCCTCAGCCAGCCCTCCCCACACAAACACCCTCCATCCTCAGCTCATCCCAGCTCCTTTCCCAGCACTTACGCAGAAAACAGAAGGCGAAAGCCCAGCAGGCACCAGCAGCAGACACTTCCACAGCCTTGCAGTTAAACCCAGGAGCTGTGGTGCTTTAACACAGCTGGCAAACATCTGTGTGCGAGTCTCCTGTCTGGGGAGAGCTGCGGGAAGCTAAAAACCCTGAGTTTACTGGGGTTTGGGTAATGGGGTTGATAGGCAGCAGGATCTATCTGGCTGTCCAGGAACCTCAGTCAGCACCAGGCTTTGCCCTGTCCCAGGAGAACATTTCTGCTCTCACCAACCCCACAGACAGCAGCCACAAAAGGCCAAAAAAACAGGCCAGAAAGTGCAAGAGCTCTCCTGGCTCGGCTGCCCGGCTGTAGGAGAGCCTGCAGGTCCAGCAGGGCTGGCTGAGCATCTCTCACAAGAGATGTCTCTCTTCCTCCTCTGTCAAGGTCTCCTCTCCAAGCGTGTCCTCTCTGCCAGCCGGGCACGGCTCTGCAGCCAGGCTTGGAGCAGGAGGCAGGTGCCAAAGCCTTGAGTCACCAGGCTCAGAGCCCTGCCAGAACCTGGGGACACAGGGAAGGAGCAGCCTCCGAGTGTGCTCGCTGCTCCTCAGGATCCAGACGTCATCTCCAACCCACTTGCTGAAGGCTGACGCGTTCTGGGGAGGAATAAGACACCCTTAGGAACAGCTCTTCCTCCTCAGCAAGGGTGTCCTGAAGGAATTGCCAAAAATATGTTTTTCTCAGGGTTTTTGCGAGGGCTCTCCTGGCAAAAGGACAGGCTGCAACCCCAGGGAAAGGGGCTGTGGGGCCAGGCAGTCATCCTACAAACACGGGGGCAAAACGCTGCCTGGTCAGGAGTGGTCAGCAGGTTTCGCTTGGAAGGATTATGGCAGAGATTCTCAAGTGAGGGCTCTCTAAGGAAAATGACAGGGCAGGGAAAAACACCCTTAATTTATAGATTGTCTTCTTTCTTAGCCCCGTTGCTATCAATTGCTTTGAGATACAGCCATGGATACCAGCAGACAACTTGCATTCCTTATCCCTGGCTGTGGAACAACCCTAGAACAGGGAAACTGCTCCTGGCCCAGTGACCTCGGAGGTGAATTCCACTTTCTCTGCTGTCAACAGAAAGACTGAGCTCGGTTACCAACAGCACATTCCCAAGATTCTTGCCTCAAATGTGGCTCAAATTGGCTAATGCATTAGGAGATTACTGGGGTGGAAAGGGCAGGGGAGATGGACGGAATGCAATCACAAGGGCCTCGTGTCTCCTGGAAGCTCTATTAATGGACAAGGAGCCCTTCGGCACAGAGATAAGCCCCAGGCAGAGGGTAGCAGTGAGGAAGACAGAAGGAAAGTGCGTTCTGGGATTGATCCTTCCTGTTCCACTGGCACCTTGTCCCAGGCCTTCCCTGCATCAGCATTCAAGGGGACAATTCCCTGTCACACACAGCAACAGCTGACCGGTAATTAATCCCAATGCCAACACTGCCCGAACCTCTCCCACTCCTTCCATGTTAATTTATTTAATTTATTGCTGTATCATTGCCAGACCCAGTTCTCTCCACGCAACTGCAAAGGGGAAAGATCTGGAAGTTATCCCAGGGCCGTGTAAGACAGGAAATCACTTCCCACATCCAGTCCTGAGGCTCGCTTTGATCATGTAAACACACACAAATCAATTGGCTGCAGGATGGATGCCAGAGGTGGGTGACAGGTATTCCAGGGGCCCACAGTCACAGCTGCTGGAGCCTCTGCACCAGGAAGAACATCCCTTATCCCGGCTGACTTTGATGGAGGGATGCCAGCTGGCATCAGGGATGATTTATCCCTTGTCACACAGCTCCTCTGCAGAGCTCGACAGCAGCACTGGGAACACTCAGGCCCAGGAGCAAAGTCTCTTTAAGTGGGTTCAGCAGACCTGGGTCAGTTCTCAGCTTCAGGAGCCCCCGGCCTGGGATGGCATGGCCCAGAACGTGGCACAGCTCAGTCTGACTGGATTTAGTTCAGAGCTCCACACTCGCACCCTCTGCCGTGCCGTTTCCTTCCTCTCAGCTCTTCCAGCCAAGCTTGTTAAGCCTCATCACAAACTGTAAACCTCAAGCCCGAGTTCCACCACCGCCCCAAGCTCGCCACCCAAGCGTCGGGAGATTTCTGCATGACTCCAGCAAATCATTTAATCCCTGTACCTCATTTCCTCCGAGGGATCATTCCACCTCTGTTTCTCAATCTCTGGGATAAAGACCATCATCAGATTTAGGAACTGGGGGGGGGGGGGGGGGGGGGGTTTCCCTGGGCATGCAGACGGGGTCCAGCCACGATGGAGATCCAAATGCTGTCCCTGCTCCCCTGAGGAGCCGCACCAGCTGAGGATTCATTCCCCAGTGACTTCTCCCTGAGCTCCAGCTCCCAAAGGCTGCTGACAGCACACGTGCTGCCGCGGCACGCGGAGCTGACCGAGCAGCTTATCGCCTTCTCCCTGGCTTATTACACCTCGGCAGCTTTGTATCTGGGAAAAAGGAACACTGGGAGCCCATCTCAGCGCCAGCTCTCGAGCAGGGCCCGCGCGGCTTTGAGAGCAGAGAGCTGAGATAAACACAGGCCCTGCTTTGTCAGGGGCTCTTTATCTCCCTGAGGGGTCTGTGCAGGCAGGGCAGGAGAGCACAGATATCTCACCAGGGCACTCAGGCTCTGTTCCGGCAGCTTTCCACAGGGAGAAGGTTTCTGTTCCCAGAAGAAAAGGCAGTATCTGTCAATACCCTGAGTGGGGTCCCCAGCCCGTCCCCCAGGACAGACAGCACCCCAGTGGCTCGGCGTGCCAGCAGTCCAGGGCAGCAGAAGGATCTGGGGGGTGAACTTACATCCTCAGCTCGCAGGGAAGTGCAGACACAAGGGCAGACTCTTCTTCCCCTGGAGACCCCAAGGAAAAAATCCCTGTGGGGATCATGGAGGGGGGGCAAAGCTGGGGCACAGCAGTTCGGCCAGGGCTGCTGAGCAGAGGTGGCAGGAGCAGGAGCGGGTCCCTGTGCCCTGTGGGGTGCAAGGCCGGGCCATGGCAGCCACTCTGTGCTCGCTCGGGGGGAGGAGGCCGCAGCTCCCTCCTCACTCCCAAAGCAGCTCCGGTGCCGGCTCCTTTCTCCACTACACAAAGACGTCAGCTCTTGGCGACACCGAAATTGCGGTTTAGGGGAGCCCTGTACCTGTCAGGAGACAAAGCCCTGACCCTGAGGCTGCCTCCAGAGCCCTGCAGATGGCTCAGGCACTGCTGGTATGGGGTTTGGAGGTGTGGGGAGGGAGAATCCTCCTCAGCCACCAGCAGCAACCAACGGCGCCGTGGTGGAAGCAGCGTGTGAAATGAATGGAAATGGAAATGGAAATGGAAATGGAAATGGAAATGGCTCCACTCCTCCTCAAGGAGCCTCTGGCAAAAGGGCTGGGAGCTCACAGCCTCTCCTGCCTGCTCCGTGCCATGACGGAGAGGAGAGGAGAGGAGAGGAGAGGAGAGGAGAGGAGAGGAGAGGAGAGGAGAGGAGAGGAGAGGAGAGGAGAGGAGAGGAGAGGAGAGGAGAGGAGAGGAGAGGAGAGGAGAGGAGAGGAGAGGAGAGGAGAGGAGAGGAGAGGAGAGGAGAGGAGAGGAGAGGAGAGGAGAGGAGAGGAGAGGAGAGGAGAGGAGAGGAGAGGAGAGGAGAGGAGAGGAGAGGAGAGGAGAGGAGAGGAGAGGAGAGGAGAGGAGAGGAGAGGAGAGGAGAGGAGAGGAGAGGAGAGGAGAGGAGAGGAGTTGGGATGGCCCAGCCTCAGCCTCAGCACCGTGTCCTGACCCACAGCTCTGAGGTCTTCCCAGGACACAGCTCACATCCCAAAGGAGAGGAAGGTGAGAATGCAATGCCATGGCCAAGAGCCCTGCCTGGCCCTGCCACAGGAGCTGGAGAGGGAAAGGATTTAACCCAAGGTGGCCAAAGGCCTCAGATTTAACCCAGGCAGGCAGCAAAATTCAACCACGTTCAGTGCTCAGTGGGGTGAAGGCTCCAGTCATCAGCTCAACTTTGGGCCAGGGAGCCTGGCTTCCCTCTTTTAGCTCAAACTCAGTGCAGACTTCACCTTTCCTCCTCTAGCATGGATCAATCCATGGAAATGAGCTCCAAGACACAGCACATTGTTGGAATACCCTCCGAGATGCGGTTTAAGGAAATCAACGGCATCCTGGAGCCCCAGGCAAGCTCCCTGCAGAGAAAACACCAAGGTGGTGTAAAGCAGCTTCTTCTTTTTATTTTGGACCCCCTCGGGCTGAGGGGAGCCGGGAGGTGAGGGCGGGTGGGTACCGTTCAGGGGGCACTGCCCCACGCTGGCATCGCCACCACAGCCTCAGCCTGCAGGTGAGCCCCCTGCCCCGACAGCAGAGCACACAGAGGGAGTGTTTCTAATTAAAAAACCCTCTGAAAGCTGCTTCGGAAAGAAATAATTTAAAGAAAAAAAATAATTAGGGGAAAAAAAAAAAAAACACCGTATCTCAATTGCGAAGTTCCTGCTGGAGCCGTTTCATTTCCATTTTGCACCACAATAGGAGGAGAGCAAACAATGGCTGAGAGGAAGCAGCCTGATTGTGGGGAGGAGAAGTGCCACGCTCGTTTTTCATCAAACGTGGGTGAACCCGATTTAAAAAAATAGAAAAAAATAGAAATATATCAATTTGCTCACTTCATTATCTCCCCCCCTCCACCAAAAAAACATCCCCTCAGGACAGCTCATTGCAGCTCCTTCCCAGCCTTGCTTGCCCACAGCCTCAGACCTGCTCAGGCTTCTTCTCTCCCTCCTTCCTCCCCAGACTGGGAGATGTGGGAAGGAAAGGGGCATTCCAGGGCCACCGTCCCCAGTGCCACCAAAGGGCCACCTCTGTCAGGCTGGAGCTGGGGAGAAGCGCTCGTCCCACCCAGCAGCGGCGAAGAGGAGGGGAAGGAAGAAAATTCCGCCGGCATCACTTCCAGCAGGGCCGGGAGGGCCTCCGTTGCCAGCCGGGCGCCTGTTCAGGGTGACAGCTCCGGGTGACAGCGATCGGAGGGGATTCACCACCGCCGCTTCCAGCGTTCCCATGGCGACGGGCGCTCGGTGCAGCGTGTGAAACACTCCATTCGCTTATTGATTGAGCCGCCGTCAAATTCAATCACAAGTGAAAATGGATTTTTTAATGCGACTATTAGCTGCTTTTGAAAGGCAAATTGAGTTCAGTTATACCGAGTCAGCCATCAAAAAACAATTTGCCATCAGCCAGACGGGCCGGAGAGGAGCCCGGCCCGGAGCAGCGGCCGCGCACCCGAGGATCGGGAGATCCGAGACGGGAACCGAGGGGAAATACGGCTTTTCCTCCTCCAAAATGCACTGGGTGAGGAAGGCGAGGCACAAGGCTGGGCTTTGAGGGGCTGGCATGGACAGGGCTCCTTGTGGGATCCGTGGCTGGAAAGGAGCAGGGGGTTCAAGGAGCGGTTTTCATCAAAAACCCAAGCAGGGCTGCAGGACAAGCACGGTGGAGGCTGTCCCCAAATATTGGGGTGCACAAGGGGAGCCAAGCGAGAAGGACACACGACCCACGGTGCTGTGGTGAAGCCCAGGCAGTGCCACCCCCTCCCTGTGCCACCCCACAGCCACCACAACCCAACAGAGCTCATTTCCTTCCAACCGCTGGAAAATAAGACTTTTCCCTCGCTGATTAGGGAAGAAGATTCTCATTACTGTGTTAAGTGAGGATCAATATCGCAGCCAAGTCTGAAATCAGCCCTGTCTGGCGAGGTGCTGAGCGCACCAGTTTCCCCAGTTTGGGGTTGAGCAGCATCTCTGGGGAGCATCCATGGCTGGATGGAGATGGAGGAAGGAGGTGGGACAGCACAGAGCAGTTTTTAACTGAACTTGAAGTTCAGACAAAACTCTGCCAGATGTGGGAGGACTTGCCTGTACGTACATGTTTATAAATAAAACCCTCTATGCATTTAAAAATCCACATAAAAATAAATACATGTTCCCCCTACAGAACTCGAGGATTATAACGGAGCCCATTAATTATAAACCAAATATTTTTAGACTCCCTGAGAAGCCTCCAATAAATAAATAAAAATCCAGCTTCACTTTGGGCTGCCACCTTTCCTGATTCTCCTCTCAACCCCACAAGCAAACTCACAGGCCTTATTAAACACTTGCAGGAGCAGCCCTGGAATTTCTAGAGCAGCACAATCCAAAGATCTGCTTTCAAAGAGCCTCTGCTTCCCGCATAGCTCCAGCCCAGGCTAATGAGAGCTTAACCACATGTTTGTGGCGGATGAAATAGTATCATTTTGCAATTATTATCATTCAAACATTATTTATTTAACCCGCAGCCACATTATATTGACTGCAGAATTGCTGTCATTTTTACTTTTGATGGCTCTCTTATTGAGCTGAGTGTGAGGAATTGTGTTCCGTGTTCCCAGTGTGGGGGAGGCTTTCCCTGCTTCCTGACCCTCTCCCCAGCCAGGTCCAAGTCTCTGCCCCAGAGTTGGTGGTGTTTGGTACCAGAATCCCCCAAAAATGGGCATTTTCCCATCTTTTCCTCTGCTTCACCTTCCCCCACTGGCCATATTTGGGGAATTAATCCATTCTGACCCCCAACACAAAGCCCTGTGCACCAAAGAGTTACAGATGAGGACAGAAGGTGGATTTGGTGCCACCCCTGTACCCTCCCAGCAGCTCTGAAAGCTCCTTTGTCAGAGCTGGAGAGGGGAGGCAGCAGCTGAGGAGCTCCGTGCACCCCAGGAAGTCCAAATGTGGGGATAACAGACAGCCTTGGGCTGAAAACCCTTCTCCAAGGAAGCAGCAGGATGAGTCCCAGCCAGCAGCCCTGGGGTTTGCAGCGACACAAACACCAAGGGGTGCACGACTCAGGATCTGAATGTCAGCAGGCTAAAAAAAAAAGCCTGCCCTCCCTCTGTCTCCTGGCCCTGGTTCTTCTCCCACACGTCACTCTCCCGAAGCCTTGCAAGATGTATTCACACAACAGGAAATCCAACATTCCCCTTCGCCTTCTTTCTTTCTCTCCTTTAATTTTCCCCAAATGTAAATGAGGAAGTCATCTCTCCTCTGGGGATGAAACATCTGCCTGGAGAAGCTTGCAGTGCAATGCAACATATTTTGATCACTGCTCCATCTAATTACAGAGAAGAGAAGAGAAAAGCCACAAAGCAGGGTTTGGGACTGTTTTTTTCCCCAAAACACAAGGCATCTGAAAAATAATAGAAAAACAGCAGCACTGACAATCAGAGCAGAGGCAGCTTCCCCATCAGCCTTGAAAAACAGCACTGGAATACGGAACCTGCTTGGAAGGAGAGGGATTGCAGGGTGAGATAGGGAAAGACTAATTGCTCGTGCCAAGGACATGTGGGAATGCAATTGGAATCTCAGTATCCTCAAAGCCGGAGGCTGCTCCAGCCAGGCCAGAGCGATCCGGCTGCACATCCATCCTTTGGGGCTCACCAGGGTCACGTTCTCGCAGCTCCCTCACACCCACTCCAGAGCACAGGGGAAGGAGGGACGTGGGGGAAGAGCCTTGAAGAGCAACCCACGGTCACAAGTTTCGAGACCCACCAAACACTTGGTGTTCAGGAGCCAAGATGCAGAAGGAGCAAAGGCTGGAGCTCCAAACTGGGATGCACTGGCTCACCCCAGACAGGGACAGCAATTCTGCTCCAGAAGCAACTCCAGGCTCTTCCAGAGAAGCTCTGGAGACGCTCAGACCCAGCTCCAACCTGGCCCTCGCATTGGCCTCGGCTCCTGAAGTGACAACGGGAGAGGCCTCAAAGGCACAGCAGGCAGCACCACCCACACCTCTCTGCGTTCCAGAGGGGCTGATTGCTTCCCTTGTTTATCTCTGAAAAAATTCGCCGTGAAGCGCTGGTGGGGCGCAGCCTCCAGCCGCTCGAGGATGTTGTTCGCCGCGGGTGACGGAGCTTTTAGGAGTTCCAAATAAAGCCCTAATCATAATCGTTGCTGTTTCCCTGTCTTGCTCTTCAAGCTCAAAGGGAGTCCATGGCTAAGCAGCAACAAACAGCACCTCTAACGAGACCTTGCATGGCAAGGAACCAAACCCAGCACCGGGGGAGCCTGTTCAGCAGCCTCGCTGGAAGAGCACTGACAGGTTGTTTACAGCAGCTTTCAGAAAGGCAGTGCAAAATAAACAGGAGGCTACCTGCCTTCCACCCTTCTCCCACCCGGATTTCCAAGGGAAAACTTGATTTCCCTCCTAAATGTTTCAAGCTTCCAGAGGAGGAAAACAAAACGCTGCCTGTGATGAATGGAGGTTGGCAGCTGGTGGGGACAGGTATGGCACTTCAAGCCGTGGGAAACCGGCCCGAAACATTCAGGCACCGCAAGGAAACAAAAAAGCTGATGGGAAGGATGCCCACAGACAGGCAGGGGGGTCCCAAGCCCCCGTTTTTCTTCACAGAGATTTGTCAGCAGCATTCTGCTGGCAAGCAGGCCCCAGTCCATCCTGCCAGGCAGCTCTCTTCCAAAACAATTGCTCCAAGGATCATCCTCGCCGTTTATTATCCTGCCTGAGCGTGAAGACACACAAGTGAGCAGCAGGTGCCTGTCTGGAGCCAACGGCGCGTAATGGTTTAATCCAAGTCCATCTGCACGTGGAGAATGGGCTGGAAGAGCTGGAGCCTACCGAGCTCATCACTGCCACCAGGAAAGAAAATGGATCCACTTCAAAATTGTGCCTGCCACAGACAGCCCGAGCTGCTCCTGAAAGGTCACATCCCTCCTCAGTGCGGGTTTAATCCAAGTCTTGTCTGTCAGGGAGAGAGAAAAACACAGCCCTGGGGCTGTCCAAGATGGAATTAGTCCTCTGAATCCTCCCCTGCGGGCACAGGCACGTGGGCATGGAGGGAGCGCGTTGTCACCTTGGCGGAGCGGTGTGTGCCCCCTCCTCGAGTGCAGCTGGTGCTGACAAGGTCAGAAGCAAGAAGAAAACTCACCCTGGGCTAACGGGAGGCAGAGAGTCGGAAGATTAGTCACCATCCCGAGACCCGCGTTCCCTGGGAAATAAAGCAGCTGACAAGGGGTGGAGGACATGAGAGACGCAGGACGGTGTGGGATTCCAGGCTGGAATTCAGCCCCTGGCTCTGCCCCAAATCCACACAGCCTCTGCTTCCCTCTCTGCACGTCCTGATTCTCCTCCTGCTCCCCAGCTCCTCTCAGGACACTGGAAGCTCTCTGGCGTTTGCCGAGGGCAAGTTCTTCCAAGCACAACCAAAATCCCCAAATCCCCCCAGGGTCAAAGGGAACAACTGGCCCTAACCCCTCCCAGGACAGGCAGACAGAGAGGGGCCCGTCCCCAGCTATTTCTGCCGTCTCCCAGGACACGGGAGTGTTCCCAAGCGGATCTGTCAGTCTGTTTGGAGCATCAATGTTTGCCTAAGCAAATAGCTCGGAAAGCTCCACAAATAGCAGGAGGGTTGGTTAATTGGGAAGAAGGCAGAGAACCAGAGAGCAAAACACACGCAGGCAGCACCAAAGGCGGGGAAGAGCACGGCTGAGGGGATCTGGCCACCCCAAGGGCACGTTTGCCCTCCGTACATTGTTTTCTCCGGCCCGGCACCACTGTCAACAACACTTTCCGCATATGCAAATAGGACCATACTCCTGCAATTACACGGCAATCAGAGGCAAATTACATTCTTGCTGTTTACTTTCAGTGTCCTTAATTAATCCGGTTATTAGACGATTAATGAAGCTTGTTTGGTGAAAAACTCATAGCATTTACAGCTCGAGCTCACGCGTGCAGCCGGCTGGCATCTGGCTCCGCATCGGCACGTGGGGCTGGAGGCAGCGCGGCCAGCGCCGGTCGCCAAGGCCAGCAGAGCGGGGTGACACTGACACCGGCCCCGCAGGGCTCGGAGTGGGGGCTCAGGGCTCGGCTTTTCCAGCCGTGCCTCCGCTCCAGGAGCCCAGTCCTGCAGCTCGAGCCAAGCGCCAGCTCCCAGCTCTGTCTGGAGACACAGCCCCCGCCTCCCTGCTCCTCTCCAAAGGCAGCGGGACCCACACCGGCAGCTCCCACCGCTCTGGAAGCTGCTGGAGAAGGTTCCCAGCCCCGAGCGGCCGCTGGCCCCCGTCATCCCTCTCCTCAGCCGGCTCCCAAGGCACCCTGCCCTCCCCAAAGGTCACCCCAGCTCGTGTTTGGTTAAGCTGCCGATAATGAAGTGGCATGTTCATCTAATGATCAAATTGCTGCACCACGAGCATGAAAGGCTGAGGAGAACTAATTAAGAAGCTCATTTGCATACTCCAGCGTTTCCGGTGCACGTATGGGGTTCCCATAGCAACCGGTACAAAAGCTGGTGATGGTGTGTGGGTTTTAGTGGGTTTTAAGTGCTGTTCCTTCCCTTTGTCATCCCCTGCAGATCACAAAGGCTCTGCGAGGAAGGTGCGCTGACACCGGGCTGGGGAGGGGCATTTCTGCCCAGCAAAGCGGGGGGGACAAACGAGCTGCGAGCGTAGCAGGGGCTGAGCCCGCTCCCAGAGCCACCAGCTCAGGTATCTGAGAGGGGAGCAGGGATCTGGGGGCTGAGGACGCTCTTGAACAGAAATCCCTGGCCTGATCCTGCTCTATCCAAAACTCTCCTGAGTCGCTTTGGCCTCAGCTCCAGAGGGAAGTTTTGCAGGAGACTGCACCAAAACCCGCAGCATCCCTGAGCCCTGGGGAGGAACCGGCTGCGGGGAGCTCAGGGTAACGCCTGCAGCGCCCGGGACACGGGGACACTGTGAGATGGGACCCTAAATGCTGCAGCCCAGTGTGGGAAGAAGGAAAGCAGGAGCAGCCAGGTGAGGGAGTCAGCTCCAGTCCCAGCAGGTTCCCCGCAGTGCGGCGCAGTCCAGCCCCGGCTCTTTCCATCATGTCACTTCTCCTAAGCACCAAGATTTCTTTTCTGCTTTGTATTTCTGGCAAGAAACCTTTGCATTTAGATAAGGAATAAAGCCTGGAATCAGATCTGAACTCTGCAGCAGAGATCAACATTTTAATGAATTAAATATATTCCAAACTAAATGTAACCTCTTAGCGCTTACATTTTTGAGTGAGACTAACTTAAAGAAAAAGCCAGCAATCCAACTCATTTCAGCTCTCCCTGGCTGTGAACTGGCCACAGGCCAATCAATTATCTTGAATTTATTCGTTATTCAACTTCCCTCCAACAGCCAATTTCCAGGCTGTGAATTGCAGGTGAGCGGCTCCTCCGGCCGCGGCTGCGCTCTCATTCCAGACCAGTTTGCAGGCACTGGTTTCACTGGGCTGCCCAGCAGCCTGGCCCGGGGCCACCAGCGAAGCAGGACACTCCGGCTGGCACGTTCAGCGGCAGACAGCGCCGGGGGGGCTGGAGGGACAGGGGCTGTTGGACATCCAGCAGCAGCGTTTACAGATGCAAACAGAGCCCGAGCATCCCCCGAGGGCTGCGCAGCGCTGTCAGGCCTGGGAAGAGAATTTAATTCCTCCCTGTTAATTCGAGGCTGCGCAGGGAGGGCAGAGCTGCTCCGGCAAGGCGCGTTTGGTCGCAGGGAGCAGATGCTGCGGCTGAAGGAAGCCCTGAATGCCCACAGAGCTGGGAAGGGGAGTTCTGGGAGTGCGGAGGGCAGGGGTGAGATCTCGGCTGTGCTGCCCCAGGCTCAGCCCACCCCAATTCCAGAGCCTGGCGCCTGGGGGGCAGATGAGGGAGGAGAACGATGCCAAGGACCAGCAGCGAGGCAGGAGAGGAAGCCCAGCTGGTCCTTCCTGCAGCCCCCACCACGGTCAGGAGCCCCAGAGCTCTCGCCCCTCCACTTCAAACACCTGACCTCGCTATTTCCCACTCAAACCAGGAGCTCTTCCTCTGTCCCCAGCCTACCCAGCATCCTGGAACGAGCTCCAAACCCGTCAAGCTGGAAGAAGTCCCCTTGCCCATCCAAAGATTTCTCCTCCCCTAACATTGTTTTCATTTCCCCCTCCCCCCCGTTTTTTATTCTCAATAAAAACGTAATTACAGGCTTTTAAAAAAAGCAAATTATAGTGACATACTTTAATTATCTCCAAGCAATGGAGGACTAAATTACACAGTCAGGGAATCGGAGGTTACCTAAAAATAAAAGCAAGAAGCTTCATTAAATGCTAATTGCAGCTTTCACCACTGAAGTGAGATTTCAACACAGACCACCACTGACTCACTGGGCCCTACAAGAGAACACTGGGGCTGGGGAGAGACCCTGGGGTACACAACTGGTGCCTCCATCCTGGCTCCAGCCACAGGCATTGCTCCAACGGGAGCTCCAAAGGCCCCGCTCTGCTGCTGGACCTTCCCCAGCCACAGGGTTGGGTGCTTCCACCTCTCTCCAGGGCACCCACTGTCCCCTCAGCCCCGCTCAGAGGCACTGCCCAACTTCCCAGCAGCTCTGAGGGGCTCAGCACAGCTCCTCCAGTGCTTTGGAGCAGAGGAATGAGCTCCAGTCTTTCCCAGAGCTGGTCCTGCACCAGGAATGGAACCACAGCATCCACCTCACCTTTGCTGCCCTCTGCTCTGAACCCGAGTCCCACCTTGCTGCGAGCACCACTCGGCTCTCCTGGGGTGCAAATGGGTTCTTGGGGCTCTCCGTGTGGGCAAGGAGCTGAATGGAGCTTTGTCCTCCTGTCCTGTCCAAACCAAGCTCTGCTCCAGCCCTGTTCTTCCCATCCCCTTCCTCCAGATTTCCTCCCTGAGGAGCTGAAACAGGAGATCTCCAGGCCCAGGGGGGCCAGGGAGCTGATTTTCCCCAAGACAAGGGAAGGGAGGCACAAGGTGGCAGGCAGGCTGGAAAATTTGCAGGGAAATTATCTTGTTTTTCCTTTTCCCAAAGAGTTGGACTAATTATGCCACCGAAGTCTGTAATTTGCCTCTCAGAGAAGAGAGTTAATGACTGGTTCCAAGCTGCTGCTGCTCCAGGCGGGGGCACAGCTCCCGCTCCAGCCCCCAGCTGTGCCCTGGGACCCCAAAAGTTCCCACTTGTCCCTGGAGAAGGGAGCTCAGGAGAAGAGCTGGTGATTGGGAACAGCAGCCAAGGACAACAGAAAGTTCCAGGAGGCAGGAAGATACGAGCAGGGAATGGAGGCAGCTGGCATCAGCCCAGGTTTTTTTCCTCACCACTTCTCAAAGTCCCAGAAAAAGTGAAAAATCTGCAGGTCAAGCACTCGGGGAACTCAGGCAATTATCGTTGTTTAAATTCAACAGCCCTTCACAGAAATAAGAGGAAAATCGGACAAGTGCTTTTAAAGCTCTGAGGGAGGCAAGGAGGGGAAACGATGGCACCAATTTCTGGACAGGCACCTCATTTAAAAAAAGAAATATACACAAAATACCCAAAATTAGGAATGTGATATCCAGGAATCAGAATCTACTCTGCTCTTCTCCCCAGCCACAGGCAGAGCTGCCCTCAAAAATATTGCACAAAGCAGAAAAGCAGAATCTGGATCCTCATAGGTCCCATGAACTCCCTGCTGCAGCATCCACAGCAGAACCTGGCTCGATCCCCATCCATCTCACTGGCTTACAGACTGCTCCCTTTTAATTAGCTCCCGTAATCAAAGAGGGGTTGCGAATTAAACAGCGCTGTATCATGGATAAAATTAATGAGCTGTGTTGGGAGGTCACGGCATCCACCACTGGAAGGGGCTGGGAGGGACAGGGGTCCTTCGGCAGCTCAGGTTTGGGGTGACAAAAATGGGGCATCTCTGGAGGGCTTAGAACACCTCCCTCACAGGCACGGCGAGGGGAGGCAGGTGGAGGCTGTAATTAAGTCAGAATCAGCCTTTCCAGTCATTATCAGGCAGAATTCAGGGTGAAAGCTGCTTGTGACACCATCAGAGCAGAATCCCCGCGCCAGAAGCAGCACCAGAGACATCAACTCGGGTTTTCTCGGAGCCCTCTGAACCAGGCAGTGCCTCACATCCAATCCGACAGTGATGGATGCTCTGGGAACAGAGCAGTTTTTTCTCCTGAGAAGCTCTTTTGACAAGTATGATCTTATCAAAGTTCCGAGCTTTTCATTACGCTGCTTTTCCCCCCTTTTTTAACTCCTGCCTTCAAGCCAGGCTCTGTCCTCCGTGCACAGGCAGGAGCGGCTGCGTTTCCCTCCGGCACCAACCCCTGGCTGCAGCTCCCGTGGGGCTCAGGGCACCCAGGTGTCCCCCACACAGCCCAGGGTGAGAGCAGAGCTGTGATTAGCACACAAACAGGTCTAGAAATGTGCAAAATACCGGGGTGGCATCACACAGGCTCAGAGAGGCATTTTTGGGTTTTGGGGAACAGGCGCAAAAGGGACGGGGAGCCAGCCCAGCACCCCCTCCCAGGCCAGGTCACCACTTTCACTTACCCAGAAGCTGGAGGCACCCAGCACCTCTCTCCGCCTCCTTTCCCCCTCTCCCAAAAAAGAGGCAAGTCTGGACCCTCCTCTCCTGATCCAGCAGCCAAGAAGCACAGCCAGCCCCATTCCAAGAGGGAAACGCTTGGAATGCCCAGTCCAGAGACTGAAACAGCAGCAGCCAATGCACCAAACTGCCCAAAAAAGGCAGAGCCCAGACTCTGGGAACAACCACGTCCCTCACACACAGGGCTGAGCCATCCCAAGGACAGGCTGGAGCCTGGAAGAGGAGCCCTCCCCGCAGGGTGGGCAGAGCTGCTTTCGTTAGTCCTCGTTAACTCAGGGTCCCTTAGGTTGGAAAAGCCCTCTGAGATCCTCCAGTCCACCCTTAACCCAGCAATGCCAAGGCCACCGTGTCCCCAGGTGCCACATCTGCACACTTTTTAAATTCATCCCTCCAGGGATGGGACTCCAGCACTTCCCTGGGCAGCCCGAAGGCTCGGGAAGCCCTGGGAAATCTCCTCCCCTCTGCTCCATCCCTGCAGCCTCTGCCCACAGCTCGGGGAAGAGAAAACGAGGAGGAATCAGCCCTTTCCACCCCAAACCTGCCCCAGTGCCCCGTGCCAGGGACATGCTGAGCTCCCCTCTCCCATCCCATCTCACACAATTTGAGCTGCCTGGGATCTCCAGGAATGCCTGGAATGGAAGGACACCAAGCCCCGAGCTCTCCCAGAGAGTTTGGCCACCCAAAACCTTCCCTGCCACCTCCTGAATCCAAGTCACCAAGAGACAGCAAACGCCGAGTGCAAAACCAGGGTCTTTTATTAGAAATCTCCTCGTATAAAAATGATCATGCTCTACACAGTCATCGAATAATTCATAAACATCCAGGCACTGAACTTAGTTTTTTTGTGTGGTTTTTTTTTGACTGGTCAGTACATAAAGCAGACATATTTCAATCCAAATGGTCATCACATACATTAAGGAACCACCTATAGAAATCAGCACTTTGAACACAGTCTAGGTTTTATTTTATTTTATTTTGCTGTCTGGTTTGTGTTTTTTTTAATGTAAATTTTAAGTATTTTTATTTCTTTTTCCTTTTTGCAACATATAGAATTTGGTAGGATATGGGGTAGAGAGTGAAGAGGGACGGAGGAAGACAGGAACGGAAGAAAACGGAGGATTAAAAAAATTAAAAAGAGAAAACAGAAGGTTCTGCACAACCACAAACAATCTCACAAATTCCAGAAAAGGGAAAATGTTGGGGCTCTTATTTTTTTTTTTTCTTTGCCAAAATACAGGAAAAAAAACCCCAAAGACTTGCTGAAGTCCGTCCCCTCTTGCTCGTGCTCCGTCCCCGCGCTCCGCTGTCCCTCTGTGGGAGCCATGCATCGCCACCGTGGGCGCTGGAAGAGTTTTACTGTTTCTTTATGGATTTTTTGCTGCTGTTGATGGCGTTTTTCCCCCGGGAGGTCTGCCCAGTAGCCCCTGCAGGAGCGCATCCCCCGGCTGCCACCTCCCTGTCCTGTGCCGCTGTCCCTGCGAGGAGCTCGGCTCCCTCCCGGTCCCTCTGCTCCTGGAGCTAAATGGCGTGGTTGCTGTAGCTGACGTAGGTCTGCTTGGTGGCCAGTGCTGGAAGGAGACACAGAGCTCACGTGGATCATCAGCAGAGGCCACCTTCCCCCCCTGGCTCCTGTCCCACCCCCCTGACCTGCCCAGGAGGTGCCAGCAGGGATGTGACAGGGTTTGCTCGTGGATCTGGACAGTGCTGGCACATGGGATCCCTCCCTGAGCTGTGGCAGAGGAGCTGAGCCCCACAGCAGCTGTGGGGGCTCTCTAAGGATGGTTCATCCCAAAGAGAGCCCCCAGGACATGCCATGAGACCCCGGGATGGGAATGGGGTCTCAGCCTCCCACCCGCTTCCCTCAGCAACCTCCCACAGACAGACCCACGGGTGCTGCCCTTTCCCAAATCTCAGCTTGTCCCAGCCAGCCCTCCCAGAGCACGATTTGGGGTCCCAGCTGGGCGTCCCACACCCCTGGCCACCTCTCCACGGCAGCTGGGAGCAGACCAGCAGGGCACAAAACTAACCAGCCTGGCTGCCCCCTCATCCAGGGGGTGCCACAGGAACACAACCCTGCTGCCACCCCCCAGCTTCCCCAGCCCTCCGACACACCAGGAGAGGAGGCAGCGATGGCCCCAAAGCCACCACACATCCCAGAGTGGCACTGGGGGGGCACAGCCAAAGCCACAGAGCCACGAACCCTCCCACTCTCTGCAGAGCTGTGCCGCTGCCCTCGGTGGGGACAATGCTCTGCTGAGACCCCCACGAGGTCCCCAGGCACCACAGGGTCAGCAGGCACAGGGACACCCTTCGGCCAAGGGCACAGGCAAGTGCTGGCACAGATGGCACAGCTTGGGACACCCTGAGCAGCACAAACGTGTCCCCACGGAGCCCTTGCTGCAGGTTTCCAACCGGTGCTCCCAGATAACAATTAGATAGAGCAGAAGGAATTGGAGCTGACAGAGCTATTTGTTAGCTGTGATGTTTTCGTAGCTGATCTGCCCGTATCAAAGCCCTGTGAATTATTTATTCTGTTGTTTATTTAAGGATACGTGACCCGGCAGTGACAGAGTGAAAAATGTCCCCTCGGTGCTGCGCTGACGTCCCCCTGCGCCTCCCGCCCCCGGCGCTGCTGCCGTGCCCGTTCCCTGCCTAGGCACAACAGGAGTTGCCAGCCCTGCTCACTCCGAGCTCCCCCAGCCCCGTGGGACACTCTGGAGTCAGGGATGTGCAGATGGAGCTCAGCTCTCCCCGTTTCTGGCATTTACGATCCTCAGAGGACCCCGCTGCGAGCTCCTGCAGGAGCCACCTCACCTTGCGTTTCCAGGTTTTCGCAGAGCTCCGACTTGGCCTCTCCGTTGGGGCGGAACCCTCCCTTCTGAGAGAACTTGTTGGACATGGTGGCCGCTGTCACCACCGCCTTGAGGCTCCGCTTGCGCTTGGGGACGTTCTGCTCCGGGTGGAAGAGGATGATGTACACCTTGGGCATGTAGAGCATGCCCAGGGACACCGAGGCACTCAGACTCACCGAGATGGTGAGCGTCGTGGTCTGGATGTACATCTGCAAGACACAAGGCCACCAGCTGAGATCCCCCCAAGCCGCTGCGGGATCCAGAAGGGAAAGGAAGAAACAGGGAAAGGAGGGGAAGCTGGGGTTAAGCGAATGGAGTGGGGAGGCAGGGCTGGAATGTCGGCAGTGCTGGGTGTTAAACGTGAGGTTTGATGCTCCACCAGCCTCAGGGTGGGAGCTGCAAGGCTGGTGCTGGGCACAGCAAGGACACCCAATCCCAGGGCACACCCCACTCCCCTTCTCCCTTCAACAGGTAATTCCCATTCCCCATCTGACTCCTGGGCTCTTGTCATGTAAGTCACATATTACACACCGACGCTGCCTTTTTGCAGTCAAAACTAATTTCACGCTCGCTGTCCAGGACTAACAGTGACAGATGTTTTGCAAAATGAAAGCCCATTAATCTGACTGTAGAATAATCCATTTTCCTATGGAGAGCAGTTGGCAGGCTCTTCTCAAGCCAGGGCATCTGAAGCAGGTGGCAACTGCAGGCAGGGACCCCCTCCCTCTGTGTGTCCCACCTCTCAGGGAGGCCGGGAGGGCAAGTCCCTGCTCCGTGGGCATCCCTGCTCTGCCAGCATCTGGTTCCTTCCTCTGCAGCATCCCCTTCTCCAGCAGGCTGTCCATGTGCTGGGGCTCTGGGGCTGGGCAGGGAGGGGGCTCTGGTTCTCCAGGTGCCTTTGCACACTCCTGCTTTGCAGGTCACTGACGAGGCTTTGCAAGGAGCCTTAAAGCATTTCCTGAACTTCACCGGTGACTCAATGCCCAGCAATTCCCCTGCAGGTGTTTCACAGGTGGGATTTAACGCCCTGTGAGGAGGCAGGACCCTGAGGAGCCGGGGAAGCTCGGGGTCCCCGTGTCCCCGGAGGCTTCACCTGAGGGTTTCTGAAGTGAAAAGGCAATGCAGGGCACACGCTGAGGCAGAGGCTCTGCATGGCTCCCTGGGAGGCAGCTCATCCCAAGAGTGAGAGCTGGTGGGACACAGCTGCTCCAGAACTCCCCCAGGACCCGCAGGTCCCACCTGTGATCCTGCAAAGCCAACCAGCACCTGGCCCAGAGCGCTCCGACTCAGCCCCGAAGGGAAAATGCCACCGAGCTTGCTCTGAGTCAACTGAAAAACTTTGGTTTGTCCCCAGAATAAAACCTCCTGCTGTCACACGCGCCAGTTTGTTTGTTCCACCTTCTCTCTCTAAGCAGTTTTTGGAAATAAAAATGTCATTTCATCAAGAGAAGTCAAAACACATCTCTGTGCCAGAATATGTGTGCTTTTTTATTTCTTCCTTTTTTTCTTTTTTGCCACTCCAACTCTCCAGCCTCTACCACGGCTGTCCTGGACCGGCCAGGAATGAAGGAAACACTGGGACCCCAACTCCAGGCACCCCCCAAGCCCTGCCTGGGAACCAGCACAACTGTGCCCAGCACGAGTGATCCCGGTGGGGCACGGCTGAGCTCAGCACCCCTCATCTCCCTGGCTCCCTGCCCTCCCAAGGAGCCTCACTTGCCAACCCAGCAATTTCCATATTTTGTGCCTCGGCAGTGGCTCCCCCTCCCCGTGCTTTGGGGCTCGGAGGCGTTTCAGCAAGGAGGGAGGGAGCAGCTGAGCTGAGCTGAGCTGAGCTGAGCTCAGACGTCTCCGTGCGCGCTCCCCCCTCACTCCTGGGCTGGTTCTCCCAGTGCTGCCAGGGACTCCCTTGTGCTGAGACCCCGCTGCCACCAGCCCCAGCTCCCCACCCCACTCTCTACCTCCTGCAGCACTTTTGGGGTCTCACAGGGCCGCTGTGGCGACCTTCCCCCCGATGCTGCGTTTGCCAGGAACCGTTCTCCTGCCCACTCCAGCCTCCGCAGCCGTGTCTCGCTGCAGCAAACCCCTCGCCAGCTCAGACAGGAATATTTTAAGCCTGGAGCCTCCACACAGGCGTGCAGAGTCTGCTCAGTTAACCTTTTGCCACTGCAAAGAATGACCATTTCTCACAGTTTCACTTCCTACTCTCTTAATTGGCTTCCAGCCCAGCACCCCGCTTGGCCCCTCCACTAACGACACTGGAGCTTCCTCTGGAGCCCCGGGAGGTGTGAGCTGTGCTTATTGAGGAACTTCCAGCTCCCGCTGCCTCGTGGGCTGGATCAAAGAGCACAGCCAGACCTGGCTCAGGGCGATGACGCTGAGGGACAGCAGTAACCCAAAATGACCCCACGCAGGCCCCCAAAGCCAGCGCTGGGCTCAGCCTTGCCCAGGGCTGGGTGAGCCCGTCCTGCCCGGGGAGCAGCTCAGGCTTGAGGCACAGCCCAGGCTTGTGCCTGCCCCACAGCAAATCTCGGCATTAATTGGAAGCTGCCCCCACTCTAAATCTACTCCTGGCTCCGCTACAAGGGGTTTTTGCATCATGGTGGGTGCTGGGAAAGGACAAACCTGCTCAGCCCTCCTCCAGCTCACTGAACACCACTGGACAGTCCCTGTCACTCTTTCCCTCTCCCTCTTTTCCTTGGCTGAAAGCGAATTGATAAACAGGGAAGCAGACAATGACTCCACTGTTCCGCTGCCGCCTTATCAGCGCAGGAAATTGTCTCTTTCTTTAGATCCTCTGTTTTTGCTATTTCTGTAATCCGCCGGGATCGGCAGGGATAAGAGGTTCTTTCCAGAAAAGGCTTGGGGGACTTGTTACAATAATATGCCACCTCCATGTAAAGTTCTGGGCACGAGGCAAAGCAAATTAAAGTAAAAACCGGGATCATCATCCAACTCCTCCAGACCACGAGGCAGCCTTGGCTGCGGCCCTGCAGCCCCAGGTGGGGTTGGGGCAGAGGTGCCAGGGGTCCAGGGGTGTGGGTCTGCCCCGTGGCATCCTTGGGACTCCAGCCATGGGAGAACAGCCCAGACAATGCTCCTGGATTTTCTTTTCCCAAGTGTGCAGATGCTCCACGGAGCCCAACGGGCCCTCAGTCCCAGCAGTGATGGGGTTAAGGTGATGGGATCCCCTCCCCACAGTGAGCTGGGGGTGCCCCACCAGGCACCACGTGGGTGATGCCAGTGCCAGTGCCCCCAGTTGTCCCCCCAAGGACATGCTCAGAGCCAGACCCTCTCTGCCAGGACTCCTTTTTGACCTTTTCCACCCCAGGACTACAAACCAGGAGCTAAAGCAGCAGCACGGCGGCCCCGAGCACCCATTCCCTTCAGCCTCCTCTGAGTGCATCCATCACCCCTTGGACACAGCCTGGGGATACTCAGAGTCCACTCCTTGGCCCAGGGACACTCAAAGCCCATTCCCACACCGGCCCAGCAGAACTCCAAGCTGCAATCCCAAAGCCCCGCCACGGTTGGCTCAGCAGGCTCAAGGCAGGGCCGGGCTGTGAGACAGAGCTCCGTGTCCGAGGGGAGTTGGGAACATCACTTTTTCCGCCTCTAATCAGCTTGTTAGCAGCCTAATAACAGAGCAGGCCTGTGCATCACAACCCCCAACGAGAGGCACAGCCTATTGTGGAGCTGCTGCCTGACAGGCAGCGTTCAGCAGCCTTAAATTATCCCGTGACAAGCTGCAGTGAAGAGGTGAGCAACCTTGCGCATAATCTACAATCATTATCATTTCCATCTTTATTACCCACAGTATGCCAAGCACATTAAGGAGGCTTTCAGGGAGCTTTTGTTTTGCAATAATTTCTTAAAAAATCTGCTTTCTTGTTAGTATCTCCCCTGCCATCTCATCAAAATGGAAATGCTGCAAAAGTCTCCATTTATTTCCTTTAATTCTCCTTCACACTTGCAGCCAGCGAAGGCCTGGTGGGACTTTTTGGCTGGGCCAAGGTCAGAGGTGGCTGGGTGGACTCGGCCTCCTCGAGGGATGGATGCTCTGACAAGAGACTCTCCAGGACACAACTAACTCAGGTGTCCACAGCAAAAGCTCCCTCAGCAAACCTTTGCAACAGGTGTGTCCTAAAGCCATGGTGTCAGCAGCATGGGGACACACCCGTGGGGTCCAGAGAGGGATCCGGGCCCTGGGACACCCGGGGATTTCCAAGGAACAGCAGCTCCAAGGTTTGTTCATCAGAGCAGCGCTGGGCTGGCAGGCGGGAGCTGTTTGCGTTTGACAGAAACGTGATGATTCCTGTTTTGGCTGGCAGGCAGAGGGATTTGGGTCTCATTCATGAGATTTTTATTCTTTGTTCTTAATCCCTCGCACTTGAGCACAGAGCCTCATCCAGGCTGGCCTCGGTCCCATGGGAACTCTGCACTGGGAACAGGAGCTGGCTGGGCAGCACTGGGTTCCTTTCTGTGTAGAAATTGTGCTCATGACACCGGGGACCTGCCCTGGGGGTTCACCCTCCATCAGCCGCCCAGCAGCAGCCTGTGCTGCTCACTGCCCCCATCGGCGAGGGGCAGCAGGGCCAACAGAGCACGAGAAACTTCCCACCCCAGTTCCCAAGCTGGCCAGGCCGCAGGGAAGGACTCCTCTTGCTCAAGACACCACAGCCTCTGCCAGCCCTGCACACTGGACACCAGCCAGGCCTCTCCCCTCCTCCCTTACCTTTTCCGCCGACTGCGACGTCCCAAAAAATATCGGGATGAAGGCTAACCATACAATGCAAGTCGTGTACATGGTGAACCCGATGGGTTTGGCTTCGTTAAAGGTCTCCGGGACCCCGCGGGTCTTAATGGCGTACACAGTGCAGGTGACCATGAGGAGCATGCTGTACCCGAGCAAACAGATGAGGGACAGGTCCGAAATGTCACATTTAAGGATGCCCCGGGCAAAGTGGGGGTTTGTAGTCCGCTGGTCCTCGTAGTCAATGACAGAGTGGGACGGGTCCACGATGAACCAGATGCAGACGCCGACGAGCTGCAGCGAGATGAGGCTGAAGGTGATGACCAGCTGCGACGCGGGGCTGATGAAGCGCGGGGCGCTCACCGACTTCTTGCCCTGCTCGAAGATGCGGTAGATGCGGTTGGTCTTGGTGAGCAGCGCGGCGTAGCTGATGCTCATGCCCAGCCCCAGGAAGATGCGCCGCAGGGAGCAGGTGCTCAGGTCGGGCTCGGCGATCATCAGGAAGGTGGTGGCGTAGCAGAGGAAGATGCCCGTGAGCAGGACGTAGCTGAGCTCCCGCCCCGACGCCTTGACGATGGGCGTGTCGTTGTAGCGCACGAAGGTGATCACCACGAACAGGGTGGCGATGATGCCCACGATGGCGATGAACACGGGCACCACAGCCCAGGGTGAGCTCCACTCCAGCTTGATGATGGGGATGGGCGTGCAGCTGGTGTGGTTCTCGTTGGGCCGCTCGTTGAAGTGGCAGCGCTTGCAGTGGAACTCATCCAGCTGGTACTGGTAGCCGTCGCAGCGCTCGCAGTGCCAGCAGCAGGGGATGCCCTTCACCAGCTTCTTCCTCTCGCCCGGCTTGCAGGGCAGGCTGCAGATGGAGCTGGGCTGCTGGCTCCCACCCCCTGGCCACAGCATATTCTCCACCTGCAGGGGAGACAGCACCAGCCCTGCTGAGGGCACACTGGGCACCTGCCAGGCACGCCTGGGCACAGGGGATGCCCTGCCCTGACCGGATCTGGACCCTCACCCCATCAGCACATCCCACAAAGGGTCCCAGCCCAACCTGGCATGGGGGCAAGGAGGTGGTGAAGCTCTCCATTGGCCTTTTGCGAAGATTCAACACCAGGAACCCAAAATGAAGCCCCTCCTTCCCTGAGGAAACCCCATCTGCTGCGGTCTGGCTCCTCTTTCCTGTCCCATACCCGCATCCCTGGGGTGTGGTCACACGTGCCGAAGCACAAGTGCGTACCTGGGGACACCTTCCCCTCTGCCCCCACCACCTTTGGCTGCCTGGCTTTGCAGCCAGGGGCTCCCAGACTCTACGTGGTGAGAAACCGGCAGGACCTTCCCCTTGGACCACAGCGTTACCTTGAGGTGCAGATGGTCTGTCCACTGCCCGATGACTTTGTACTCAGGGGTGGAGTTCCTGATCTGGTACTGGTAGATGTCGTAACGCCCTGGAGCATCTCCGTTCTCATTGAATGTCACAGGAGTTCCAGCAATGCCTGCGGGAAAGGGGGAGCTTGGCACCCACAGCACCCACAGCACCCCCAGCACCCCCACCCTGCTGATGGGGTCCAAGGGGGCTCTGGTTTGATGCTCCCCCCTTGCTGCTTCTTTTAAGAAAGGGGGAAAAGGAGCTTTAAAAGTTAAATCAAGTGAACTCTGCAGATAAACACTAAGGAAAGGAAGGAAGAGAAGAATCAAGCAAGAGGGGGGAAATAAATAAAAGAGGCACTGTGGAGGAGATCAGAGGGTGGAGATAAATAGAAATAATAAGGGGGCCAGACAGAAAATGTTTATTAAGGAGACAGAGCAGAGGAAAAGATGTGCTTCCAGAGGAGATCTGAGACAGACAAGAGCAGAGCAGCAGGAGGCAGTGGGACCTCTGCCAGCTGGGAGGGAGGAGCTGGCAGGGGGAGAGGCTGGGCAGGGCAGCAGGTGAAGGCAGGGTGAGGGCAGGATGGCAGGGTGAGGGCAGGGCAGCAGGTGAGGGCAGGGTGAGGGCAGGGCAGCAGGTGAGGGCAGGGCAGCAGGTGAGGGCAGGCTGAGGGCAGCATTGCTGCCGGATTACGCTCCAAAGGCTCCCAGGAGATGTGGAAGCTCAGACCTTCCTCACCTGCTGATCTGCTGCCCTCTCTCCATGCTGCACTTGCAGTGCAGCAGCTGCCAAATTGTACCACAAATAAACCATGGGTGCTGCTCCGTGACCCACACTGGGGACAACCAGAGCAATGGGGGACAAGCAGAGACGCCCAGGGCCGCTCCTGCCAGCGCCGCGGGGGGATGGCACACCTGAGAAGTTGACGTTGCGGATGTACTTGAGCAGCTCCACGCCGTCCACCGGGTCCATGCGGGGGCACAGCCCCACCTTGCCGGGGCACAGGTTCTTGTGCATGTTGTGCAGGGCGTGTCCCATGGCGTAGACGGCGTCGATGACGAACTGCACCTTCCCCTCCTGCTCGTACGAGGAGTCCTGGCCGATCCGCTCCCAGTCTGCAGGGACAGGGGAAGGGGGCTCCATCTCCTGTGCCCCAGCCATGCCCCCCCCAGGATGTGTCTGCTGCACCCAAATCCTCGCAAACGAGCTCACCCTGGACTGGAGCAGCTGGAAATTCCAACCTCATTCCCAAACCTGCACACCCAGGGCACATGCAGTCAAGGAACATTCCCTGGGGAATACCCAAGCAAACTCCCTGTCACATGGTTCTGAAAATGTGGGTGCTGGCACCCTGCTGTGTTCCCAAGAGCCCTCAGGATGTCACGTCCCAGTGCCATGGGACATCCCGAACTCCCAGGTCCCCCGGCAGGACACAGACTGGGCTGTGACCAACGTCCCACCCTCACCCCTGTGTGCTGCAGCCCTCCTTCATCTCCCAGGAGTTTCCACCAGCTCAGGCTCTACCAGTGGCATCAAGGACCGCCCAGGCAGCATCCATCACTGGCTGCCTGTCCCCCATCTCCCTCCCAAAGCCTCCTGTCACCCTGCTCCCCTCATCACCTCCTGCCACCCTCGTGCCTCGCTGACCCCACAGCCTCCCCGGCTGGCAGGATCCTGCAAGGATCTGGCAATTACCAGTGACAACTGTCTTCCCCCCATCATAACCCCATCTTAATGGGATCAGAAACATGTTAATGACTTAGCAGTAGACACCGATTAACGCAGCACACTGTTAATTATGGCTAAGAGAGCGTCTCCCAAGGGGCACTGCTGCTACAGAGAGCCCCAGCCTCTGCCCCTCCATCCCCGCCCCCAAGGCATGGCCGGGCATCCTGCCAGGCCACCAACAGGAAGGAGGATTTGTCAGGGAGCCGAGGGCACCACCTCCCTCCTCTGGAGAGGCGGCACATCCTAGAAAGCCACGCCAGGGTGCCCAAAACTAACTCCGGCTCCACCACGCAGGGACGCGCCCTGATGCGAGATGGGATTCACAGGGACAGCAGGAGACCAAGCACCAGCACCAGGTGCTGATCCCTTCCTTCCCTGCTGTGGGAGAGTGAGATGAAGCCCCAGTGAGAGGGGATGGCCCCATGAGCCACGCTGGAGGTCCCTGTGCTGGCACCTGTGCCACTGACATGACACTAAAGCGAATTGATAACAAACTGACCGACAGGAAAAGATGATATCGGAGAGGTGAATTCATAGCCCGTCCTTCAAAGTTATAAAAACGCTTTTGGAATGTGGAGATTACTCATGCAAAGCCCGGCAGGTGATCCCTCCTTCCACATTATTGACAGGAGCCATTAATCTTCTCCCTCAACTTCAGGCCCTTCCCCATATTCATGTCCGAAGGCGCAGACAGGCCACTCTGTCTTGTCAAGATAATTACCCATTAAAAGAGGAGCTGTAATAGACTGTCCAGGGGAGCTGAGCCCATGGGGATGTCACAGCCCTGCCACCATCCACAGCACTGTCCTGCCCAGGGGACACACAGGACCCAGGGCTGGTCCCTCACAGCTCCTCAGCTTCCCAGCAGCCACCTCAATCCTGCACGCATCCCAAAATCCAACCCGCCGCAATGGCACAGGCTGTGGGGGCTGGATTTTCATCCCTATGCCAAGGCTGAGCAGTGCAGATAAGGAGACATCTGTGGGGGCTGTCCCTCTGTCTGTCAGCACCTTGCCCCAGGCCCCAGCTGCTTTTTTCCAGACGGGAATTAGGCCGGTGCACAGAGGGGCAATGTGGAGCAGACAGCTGAGGCTTGTTCCCAACCTGGAGACAATAAATCTCTGCCAAGCTCCAATAGATGAGGGCCAGGGAAGGGAGGTGACCTGCTGATTATAATAGCAGGGTCGTGCATCGTTCTACAGGGCTGGTAATTAATTTTCAAGAGCGTGACGAGGCTCGGCAGCCCCCTCGGAGGAGGGACACAGCTCTTCCCCAGCGGCGGGTGAGACGGGATCAGCATCAATTCCCAGCACACCACCAGGCCCGGCTTCTGGCAGGAGTTAATCAAAATCTCTCTCAGCACATCCGTGGGGAGCTGGGGATGGAGAATCTCCAAATCTTGTGGGTGCTGGTGGCAGCACCCAGCACCTCTGGCCATGTTTTTGGGCTGGGTGAGCCCATCTGGGAGCAGAGACAGTCCCTTCACATGGGATGCTCGTGGCAAACAGCTGGTGGGTGCTAGGGCTGCTCCCAGGGGTAACACAAGCAGCTGCCACCAGGAGTTCCATCAGCTCAGCCCTCGCCTTCTTCCCAGCCCTCCCATCCAGGAACGGGAGCCAGGAGCTGTCCGGGTCAGGGTGGGATCCTTTGCTTTGGTTTTTGGGGTGGAATAAACAAGCCAAGCCGGCATTTCTTGGGCATGTTGGGTTCTACCCAAACCTGAGGAAAACAGCCCCAAGCTGGGCATTTGCATCAGCCCTGCAAGGCAGGAGCTCGTGGATCTGCAGGGGCAGGTGATTTGCTTCACCAGGTGTTAGTTCCCTGCTCTATCTGCCAAGCAATCACTCGGGAGATGGTTTATTTGCTGCCAAATTCCGATGATTTAAAGACAGCTCCTCAGACATTTGCCACGTCGTAGTTTCAGCTGCTTCCACTGACACCTCGGCCCTGAAATATCACCTGTTTAAAAGCTACATCATGGTCGAGATGAGGAGATCAGCGCTCACAGGACCTGCTCATGCATCTCCTGGTGTCAAGGGCTCTGTGAGGCTCTCGGGAAGGATGAGGAGCTCTTGGCTACCCAAGGCCGTGGCCATGGGCCAGTTTCCTGGCATGCCCTTGCTACTTGCCCAGCTCACACCCACCCAGATCACCAGCTGAACCTTTGGGGAATGCCTGCAAGGTCGAGGACGTGGAAGCACCACCCAGATCACCAGCTGAACCTTTGGGGAATGCCTGCAAGGACAGGGATGTGGAAGCACCATCCCGCTCATCCTCAGTGGCGAAAGCAGGGGAAAAGTAAAACCTTCACCATCCAACTTCCCAGGCACAGCCAGGTCCCTCTGCCTGACGGCACACGATGGCTTCAAAAGACATCCCTCCCAAGGGGATGAAGGGACGCGCCAATGTCCCCAAGTCCTGCCACGTCGCAGCCCACGAGCCACGGCGCCCTTATCTGTCTTCAGCCGGTGCCAGGCAGGCAGTAAATCTCTCCCATCTCTCAGTAAACATGTCACCTCCCCGAGCCTCCAACCATCACCTGACAGCAGCGCTGTCAGCAAGACAGATCCCCGGCTGCCTTGTTTACTGCACTCGTCCCTAAAGCCTCTTTTGGCTGGAAATGACTCAAAATGCACAGTGGGGCTTGAGGAAGGAGTCAGGAGCCAGGAATTGAGCTCTGACAGGATCCTCACCAGGCAAAAACCCCACGGTCACAACCAGAACCACACCCCACCATGAGCTCCCACCCTCCCACAGCAGCCCCCCAGCTCTTACTGGTGCATTTCTTGATGCTGCTGCCCTTCCTGAGCGCGTGCCGGCTCAGCTTGCAGTGGAAATTCTCCTCCCAGAACTCAGCAAACCAGATGTTCCGGCGGTTGTTGTCCAGGGTCCTGCTGGAGAAGTAGCGGTCGAAACCTGCCCGGGCAGAAAGTGGATGGAGGGGATAAATCAGAGGCATCACACATTCCCAAACTCCCCAGGCAGAGGGGAAGGGAGGTCTGGGAGCGATGGGGACACATCAGTGTGGTGGGATTGGGTCCAAAGTGCCACTTGGGCAGAGCTGCGAGTGGAAAATACATTCAGGGAAGATGATCTGCAAAGCAGAGACTTCCTGGGACTTTGAGGGCAACAGGAAATGCCTCTCCAGGTACAGTGGCGACAAAGGGAGAGTAGGGAAAACATGGCATGGGGAAAATAAGGAGGTAACTGGTGGGCAAATCAGGAAACCCTTCAAAACGCTTCCAACCCAAACCATTCTGTGGTTCCACGATGGTTTCACAGCCAAAACCTGCAGTTAAGGAGGGAGAGCTGAGGGGACCCACGAAGCACAGCCCATACCTCTGACTGAGACCCGCTTGGGCAAGATGGTGACAGAGCCCTCGGCCACCTCCTCCAGGTGCAGGACTGGAGCAATTTTGGAGCCCCAGCTGTCCGAGCCCATCCAGATGAAGTGCCCTGTCTGGTTCGCTCTCTTGGCTGCCTCCAGCACCCTTCTGTGGAGAGAAGCAGCAGGAGCTGAGCCACCAACTCCGTGTCTGGCCCAGGGAAGTGGGGATGCTGGCACAGTGCTGGTGGCATCTCCTGCTCCAGGCACAAGTTTGGGACGAGGCACAGCCTGGTGTACACGGACACACAAAATCCAGAGGTGCCACTCAGCTCCCGCACCCTCTGTCCTCCCAGCCCAGGCACCCAGGCTGCTTCTCCCACTTCATTTGCATATTTGCTGACTGGTAATTGAATTTCCCCTTAATTACCCAACATTAAGAAAGGAAAAAAGAATCAGGTTATGCTGCAGCAGGCAGGGAAAGCAGCAGCGTGGAGAGCACGTGCTCCCAGCATGGCCAGCCCCAGCAGAGGAGCAGCCAGTGCTGCCAGCGCCCAGCATGGAGCTAAACTGGGCTCTTCTGGGCTCAACTGGGCAGCTGAGCAGTGGCTGGGAGCGGAGATGCCATCGGTCCTGCTGAGCATCCCTCATGGTGCCAGACACTGACACGCCTGCGCGCTCCTCCAGCGCCAGCCAGGTCAGAAACTCAGTGGGAGGATGGGAACGGAGCATTCCCGGATCTGACCCTCCGGGCTCTGTCTCCCAGGGCTCAGTGTCCCCTCGGGGGCTCCTGTGGGTCCCCAGCCATGTGGAAGCGGGGCCCAGGGCAGCTCCGTCTCCCTGTGCCGAGCGGAGGCAGGTTGTGACTCACCCCCCGCGTCGGAGCTGATCATTTCAAGTCCAGATGGTGTTTGAAACGTGTAATAAGGGAAAAAAACCCATAGAAATCCAGCAGAGAGTGCAGACGAGATGGGAAGAGGCAGGCGTGCAGTGGGAGCCGTGCAGGCTGCTCCGTGCTCATCCTGGGCTGCCCTGGGCTCCGGGCACGTCCCTCCCTAGGACAGTCACAGCCCGGGTGCCACTCTGTGACGAGCAGCACCTCCAGCTGCCCCTGGTCCCTGTGTGGGGCAGGATCTCCCCAGGGCAACCCCAGGACATTCCTGTGGGATCAGTGATTTAAATCCACTCTGAGTCAGGCAAGAATTCCAGCTACAACCTTCCCAGTCCGTCCTTCCCATCTTCCAGGCTCCACAATCCAAGCTGGCACAAGGGTGGGGATCATGGAGAGCTAAAGCCAGATGCTGCAGAACCCCACTGCCCAGAGCTGCAATCCCATTTGGATGGGTAAATGTTTCCAGAGCCCTGATAACGAGACCTGCCATTTATCCTGCAAGGCAAATCCCTTTTCCCTCTCACCCCCGCCTGATGTCAGCTCCACAGACATTTCTATTAAGGAAGGAAAAAAGAAACTGGGAGACTTTGCACATCTGATGTAAACTGATTTAAACTTGCAGTTTACCCACATTTACATAATGTTTGCTGATTAATAAATTAGACACTTAGGAAATCAGGGGTAGCTCCATGTGAATCATTCTGCTCCATAAACAACGGAGCCGCAGCCGCTGCTTTGCCTGCAGAGCAGCTCATCACCCTCAAGTGTGGCCACGTCCCCAGCCCTGCTGGGCACAGAGTGCTGGGGAGGTCCCCAAAAGGTCTCTGAAATGTCCCCTAGATCTGTTCCTCTGCCACGCTGGGGCTGGAGCTGCCCCTGGGTCCTGCCTTGGCCAGCTCTGAGCAGCGCCTGCGTGGCGTGAAGCAGCGGGTCGTGATATCCAGGGCTTCTGAAACCGATGGAAAGTGGGTTTTCCCTCTGTTGAGCTCTGTGTGGCTATGGTTGGGTGGCAGCCACTTGCCAGGTGGCCACTCTGAGTGGGTCCCCACTGCAGACATTCCCTGCCACACCACACGGTGCATCCTCTCCCCACTGCAGACACATCCCAGTGCATCCCTGCCCAGACCTCCCTCCCAGCCAGGCCGGCCCCTCCACACCTGATATCATCCTCGTTGGCGAAGATGATGACGGCGCGGGCATGGGAGGTCTCCAGGAGGCGGCGGATGATCTTGTCAAACTCGCCCGGCTTGGGCTCCCTCGGGATCTTCACGGACTGGGCCACGCAGACCCCGCCTGCGGCAGAGAGAGCCCTGGCACTGAGACACTCCCTGAGTCCCTGTCCTCCCGGGATGGCCCCTCTCCCAGGGCTCCTCAGCCCAACAGGCAAAGGGGGTCTCTCCAGCGCTTCACCACCTCCTCAGCCCAGACCCCCTGGCCACCACCCAACCCCCTGGGACACTTCCCCCAGCCCTCCCCTTACACCTCCTCTCCCCCTGCTCAGCCCTTCTGCACCACCTTCCCTCCCACCCTGCATCTCCACAGCTCCTCTCTGCCTCCCGCCCACTCCTCTGGTACCTCTCACCTTCAGCCACCACCACATCACACTCTGAGCATCCCCAGGACAGACACAGGGTCCCGTCCCAACAGCTCAGTGAGGATTTTTCCAGCCAGTTCCAAGCACCAGCCCCTCCCCAGCCCATGATTTGCAAAGGGTTCTCCACATGGAATGGTCAAACTCTGGCAAAACCATCCCATGGGAAGAGCAGACAAGCCCTTCACCCCCGAGCAGCCAGGCCCTGCAGAGGGTTTATTCCCATCCCTATGGCACTGGCCAAGTTCCAGCCCAGCTTTCCAGGGAGCCGTTGCAAAAGCAGGTAATTAAAATTAAAAGAGACAATTGGAAGAGCGATTGGAAGAGCCCCCACTCTTCACTGCTGGGCTCCGAACCTCCAGCTCCGCAAAGGCAGAGCCCTCCTGCTCCTGCATTTCTGCAGATGCCAATAAAGAGAGAGATGGGAGAGAAAATTAAACATTGCGGGACCTTCTGGATGTAATTGATGGTCTCAATTTGCATAGTAAATGACACGGCTGATGCCTCCTGCCACTAACAGATCGCAGCCTAAGCAAAGGTCGCCATAATTACCACCCGGGGCTGGGAGAGATTCCCAGAGCACGGCCCTGGAGAGGAGCAGGACAGGACAGGGTGGGGACAGGCTCCAGGAGGCTTTGCTCCCTATGTGGGGCTGAGGGAAAACTGGGGAAATTTGGCCCCTTGCAGCCAAAAAGCAAGAGAAGGGCGATGTGCTGGGTGCTGAGCAGGCAGGGAAGGCTGCAGGGATGGGGGCACAGCATCCCCACGCCGTACCCACTGGTCGGGGCCTTCCAGGGGTTTTTTGGGGTTTGTTTTCCTGTGGTAAGAAATTGGGCCAATTTGCTGTTTGTTTCCCATATGGGGAGCCAGATGGATGGTGAGGAGGGAGTTGGATAAACAGACAGATCAGCCAGGCGAGGAGGGCAGCAGCAGGCAGCTCCGGCAGGACAGGAATGTCCCAGCCTGGAGACACTCACCCTGGTCACCACCGAGCCCCCGGGCAGGCCGGGGTGTCACAGCACACTGCCAGGGGCCACCGTGCAGCTTAATTACAGTTTCCATGGCAATCAATGGAGAAAATCCAACCAAAGCAGCAGTTTGCAAACACTGCGAGCCTTCCAAAAGCCCTGGCACGGCCAGGCGGGAGCGGGCACACGCGAGTGGCAGCTGGGGGCTGGCACGGGCATGCACGTGAGTGCCACCGGGCACTCGTGCTAGGGAACATCTTCCTGCAGAAGAAGATGGGTCCATAAATAAACAAGAAAAGTGGTTAAATCGATGGCAATTCAGAAATGACCATGATGTGATTGGGCTGCTCCGTTAAATCAAACTAACGAGGAACGTGGCTCCTCCAGGTGACAGCCTGCAGGGCCGGGGAGCCCCTCGCTCCCACAGCAGATGCTAACAACGTTTTCGTCTTCTTAATTAATGAAAACTTAATCATGAACAGCAAGAAGTCCAGGGGGTCAGGGGGCAGTGGCAGAGCTGTGTGGTTTGGGGAGCTCTGTCTCTCAGCACCTGCATTATTCACACCCCCAGCACCGCAGGCAAAGGGGATTTGCCAAGTGATGCTCCCACCGTCTTCGCACAAAAATCCATTTAGTCCAAGCACTCCTCTAAAGCCAGAAATCAAAGTGAGGAGGTGGCGGCAATGGAGGGGAGGCGACCACTCTCTGTGCTCCTGTAGGATGGCACAGCACTGCTCCGTGCCTTGGGACACAGTGTGACTCTGGGAGAAGGCAGCAGGTGAGACATGGGGACCCCTCTCCTCCCCAGCTTTGGGAAAGGACCAAAGAGGGGCAGGAATTACAGGGATGGGGAGAACATCCCACCGGCAGTCCGAGGATGCTCAGAGGAGATCCCGCGCATTTCGTCGCTGGTGGCACAGGACACAGAGCACCCGCGGCAAGAAACAGCCTGGAAAAACCCAACCTGAGCCCGCTTCCAAACCTCCCCTTCCAACGCTGCCTGCGCCATCCTCAGGCACGCGGCCCTGTCCCTCCCATCCCGGTGGGATCTCGCCTCCCCCGGCATCGCCAGGGCGCCGGGGACTCTCCTGGTGCCGCTGGGGGTAACGCCTGTTGTCAAACACGGGGCAGGCTTTAATCTCCACCATTAAGGCTCGACGGGAGCGCAGCCGTTCTGGCTTCCCCTCTTGATTGCCGGTGCTTAATTAGCTCGGGGTTCAGGGGGTTCTGCCAGGGCTCCCGCAGAGCCGGCGCCTGCCGAGCTTGGAGCAAGCAGGGACCCGGCTCAGCCGTGCTGGGAACAGTGATGTGGATGTTTCCCCCACCCCGGGCACCCCGAGAAGGGATCAGGCTCTGCACAGCCCGGCAGCGATGGCATTCCGTGAGCAGCTGCCTACTCCCAGCTCCCGTCCTAACTCCAGCCTTCCCATGAGATCCCCAAGCCCAGAGCCGTAACTGGGAGTGATGGGCTGCTCCCCTGCCCCGGGACTCGTTATTTGTGTCACTTCAAAGCCTCCAGGAAGCAACTGATTACAGGAGAAGCCATTAGGGACAGAGATCTGCGCCCTCTCCTGAGTGTGGTGAGACCGAAACGCTGCGGTCAAAACTCCTGCCTCAAGATTTGGGAGTGGCTTTTTGGGGGTCGACCTCCTGGTGCAGCCACCGCGAGTAATGAACCCGGCTGGAACCAGAAAGAGACAGCCAGGGATGTCACACGGGGATGAGCAAACGCATCACAAGTATACATCAGGCTCTTAGCTAAAAATATGGAGAACTCAGTGAAGGATGAAACAATAGAGGGGGTGGGAACGGCAGCAAAATTGATCCAGGTACATGACTGAGGAGTCCTGCGCTGGGCTGGGAATGTTCCCCTGTTCACAGACCCAGCGCTGCACATTCCAACCCTCGGCACAACGCGTGGCACACGCCGGCTCCGTCACACCCACGTCCATCCCAGGCCTCATCTCCACGAGCTTGGAGACAGCAGAGACCTCAACAACGCAGAGCCAGAGGCTCCTGGGTGGGTCTGTCCAACCACCAAAATGATGCCACGGGTCAGGGGCGTGGGGAGATGCTGGACAGAGGGGCTGGAGGTGGGGACACCAGGGACACCTCGATGCTGGCCCTGCTGCGCACCTTGGCGCGCAGTGGAAATCCAGGTGACAGCCACTGCCAGTGCAGGGTGCTCTGGGGGAGTGGGATGGGTTTGGGGAGCAGAATGCACTTAATACCCTTAAAAATGGCTGAAGAAAACACATCCTTTGCAGACTGAACATCTCCGCAATGCTAAAACCCAAAAAGCAGCACTCAAGTGAGCAAGGACTCTCCAGCCACCAGTGCAGCCACCAGCAACCTCCAGAGGCCAACAGCATCATCACCAGAGTGACTGCAAATATGGATAAAGATATAAAGATAAATGAATAAAGATGTAACAGCCACCCAGGTCAGCCTGTCGTGGCAGCCCAGGGCCAGCCCCAGCTGCAAGAATAACCCATCTCCAGGGCGAGTTTCCTCCCCACATCGCTGTCAAGAGGTCGCTTTGTGCCTCAAGCAGAACCGTTTTCCACTGCGCTGCGAAGCTTCAACGTGAGGCTCTGCTAAAAATTGAAACTGAAGGTCAAGTTGATAATGCATCAGAAAGCAAACAGCTTGAGTGCGAGCTGCTAACGACAGCAATGAGCATTATTGCCTGATGGAAATAAAACCCGACTCTGAAGGCTCGGGCTTGGCATGAGAAATGAAGCAGAGCGCTGTGGGGAGAGCGGGAGCTGCTCACCCTGAGCCGGGTGGGTGAGGAACCCCCAGGGCTGAGCCAGCGGGGGGGGCTGGGGACGGGGCTGGGGCTGTGCCTGGCAGTTCCCCTGCCATAAACACCCCCACGGGGCATCTCCACCGCTTGACCAACAGCCGGCCAGCCCCTGGCACAGGCCAGATCCTCACTCAGCTGACAGCCCCGACAGGCTGGAGGCCCCTGGAAGCAGCGACAAATAGCAGGATCCTTTAGGCTGCTGGAGAAATGCAGCTGAGAGCCAGAAATATCCCACAGAGGGCACAGATCCTTCACCCCTTCCCGATGGATCTGTGCTGGTGAAAAGGTGTTTGGTGCCAGCAGAGCCCTTTGCACAGGGGAAGACAGAGAGGTGAAGTGGGCTGAGCCTGGCTCTTCCTCCAGCGCGGCGTTGCCACCACAGCTGGCAGGGCTGGGGAGGTTCAAATACATAAAATAAAGGGAAAAAAAAGAAAAAGCATGGGTTTGGTCCAGCCTCACCATTATTCACGGCTGTGGCTCTACTTCCATGGGCAGAGCAGCGTGGCTGACACCCCACGCTCGCTCCCAAGGGAGATGCTCCAGGGAGCAGCTCAGAACCCACCCAGGGCCCCACGCTCAGGCTGGCACAGGCAGCTCCCACAAATCTCCATGGTCCTGCAGCGTGTCAGGGCTGCAGCATCACCTCTGGCACCACACGGGCTGTCCTCACACCGCAGGCACCGTGGAAATCTGCTTTTTGATAACTAAATTATCACTAATGCACATAATCGCCAGGTTATATGGATACCCAAATTACAGGACTGCCACAGCCCCGGATTAACACGCGGCCGCTTTGGCTCCGTGTGTGCTCCTTTACTCTGCAATTACGCTGTCAGATCATTAACATCTGGTTAGAGGAGCTCATGGGAACCACAGGTATCTCAAAGGAGAAGAGCTCGTGCCGCAGCAGGGCCTCCAGTCACAACCACCGCTCTTTACTGGTGCTCTGTGGAGGAGCAGCGTGGATTTGAATCGTGCCTGTGCATCCCCCCGGCCACCCCACAGATCCCTCGGGGGGCTGCACCTATGGAAGGGGCAGCAGAGCATCCCCCAGCCCCTCCCCAAATGTGCCAGGAGCTGTTACACACGCCCAGCACAGCCCCTTTGCACCTGCAGCTCCACACATCCCCTGCAGCCACCGCTCGGGAGCATCCCCAGGCGTCACTCCTTGTGAAGCCACAGCCCCGTGAAAAATATTCCGCTTTTCAAGTGAAAATCCTGAAGAGCAGCTCCCAAGTTGCATCCCCAGATGGGTTTCTCTGCATACTAAAAGCACAGCCGGCTCCGGTGCCAGGGCACGCGCGAGAGAGACGGAATTAACGCTGCTCCTATTTATAGGGCTTTGATTAGGAGCTCGTCACCTCGAAGTTTTTATTCCCTTTATCCATTTATAAGGCCATAACGCAGTTTGACTGGCTCCAGATAGGCCAGTGTCCCACCGACTCTGCCAGAACCTAATGTGCCATTCAGACACACTTAAGCCTGTAATAAGCAGCAGCCTGCGCCCTGCAGGGGTTTAACTGCCTCAAAATCACCCTTTACCTCCCATCTCACCCCGAGCAGTGGGGCCGAGGTGATGCCAGAGCCACGAGGGACCCCAGTGCTGTGCCAGCCCCTGCCTGGGGTCTCGGGGCAGCTCCGAGTTGGTGGTAGCAGCACCCACAGCAGCGATTCCCGGGGCTCCTCGCTCATCCCAGGGTTGATGTTCAGATCCCCACAAGCTCCTGCGCTGCTCCTCCGAGGCTGCTAATCCCCCCTGAGCATCCCAGAGCTCCCGTCAGCAAAACGCTTTCTGCCTCCAGACAAATCCTCCCAAAGAGTTTTGCTGAGCACGGACTTTTCGCCTGTCCAAAGCCCATAGACAAATTAAAGCACCTGCCCTGGGGGATAATTCCACTAAAATTGGGTGAAGCTCGTGGTGGTGCCAACTTGATTTTCTGTTAAAACCTGGGAGTGTTTGTAAAAGTCTTGTCTTCTGGAAGGCACCCAGCGCCGTGGCTCAGGCACAGAGGGAGGGGGTGAGACCAGCTCGGCAGAGCTGGGGAGCAGGGAATAGGATCTCGAGATGCTTCCCAAGAGCAGCCTGCCCTGCAGAGTGGAGGCAGCCCAGGATTTCTGGTCCCAAGCCTTGCTGGAAAACTTGGCTGCTTGTTTGGGCAGCCCCAAAACCCACATTGCTCCAGGGTCATGCCCCAAACCACACCATCCATCACCTCCTCCACATCCCAGCTCAGCTCAAGGAGTCCAACCAGACACATCCCTCCATCTCATCCTTTTGTCCTCCTGTCACAGCTGCTCCCATCCTGGGAGAAATGCACTCACCATCCTCCCTGGACTTTTGGATGAAGGCCTCCACCCCGCTTTCACCGTAGCTGCCCTCAGAGGCCAAGGTGGAGACGTAATTCCACTTGAGGGCTTTGACAATGTCCACCATGGCCTGGGCCTGGTAAGTGTCCGAGGGGACGACGCGGGAGAAGAAGTCGTAGCGGCTGTTGTCGCTCAGGTCCGGCGCCGTGGAGGCGTAGCTGATCTGGGGGATCTGGGGTGGAGGAGGGAAAGGCACAGCGTCAGGGCAGGGAGGTGGTTGATGATCTCCACCCCACGGCCGTGCCCACGCTCCCAAAGCGCTGCTCTGGGCCAGAGGGAGGTGGGAATTGAGGATGAGCATGGGGCAGGTGGAGCGTGTGCCACCATCGGGTGCTGCAGGGGACATCGGGGCTTGGGGACCACCTGCAGCTCAGGGACACCCAGCAGGACCCCAGAAGGGTTTTCTGAGCATCCAGTGTGGGAGAGACCACAGAAAAAGCCGTAATTCTGCCCTGGCCAGCACTGCCAGGGTCTCCCTTTGGCTTCGTCCCCAGGAAGGACAGATCCAACCCTTCCTGCCCCCCCTCCCCCAGCCCTAAATAAGCCCTTTAAATTAACCAGAGCCGCCGCACCTCTCTGGGCACATTGGAATGATTTAGCACCGCGGGATCAGCGATGTTTAACACTTACACAGCACTTTCCATCTCCAAAACACACCACACATCCTCATTTATCTTAAAGATGGAAAAGCCTTATTAAATTATCAAGCCCGGGTTCTCCCCACCAGCTGTGGGAATCTGAGCTGCTGCAATAAGCCCCAGCCACCTCACTGGGAGCCCGGCTGGGGAGCTGCATCCCAGGGATCAGATGTGCACCTGGGCCACCTCACGGACCCTCCTGGGTGTCCCGACCCTCCTGGCCCCACTCCACCCTCCTCCAGTCCTGCACCTCCCAGTTCCTCCTTTGTTTCTCTGTGATTTCCCCTCTCCCACTCCTGCCTCTCTCTATTAAATGCGATTCCGGTGTTATAAACCCACGACTCCACCTGAATGCTAAGAGGCCCCTGGAAAGGAGCAGCCACCCTTCTACCTGCCTGCGAAATAGGAGATGAAAAAAGGGAGAGATGGAGCAGGAGTGGGAGAGGGAGAGGAAGGAATCTTTATCAAGGCACAAATAGGATTACTCCCTGTGACAATCTGCTTTGTGCTCCGTTCCGAGGGGCTCTGATCTGCTCGTTGGGGATCTGTGACTGGAGCCGGTGCATGAGACTCCATTAAAATTCTGCTCAGCAGGTGAAGCGCTCGCCTGGCAATCACTCACCCTGGGGGGAGCAGGGGGGCTGCTCCAGCCCAATCCCACCTCTTCCCTGCAGGATGGACACGCGCTTGGGACGGAGGCAGTGTCCACAGCATGCCCACAAGGGCACAGGCAGCAGCAGTGCCCACATCAAAGGCGATTTGGGGGCAAGGATGCACCCCATCCCTTCCAGAGGGTCCTTTCCCAATGATTTTCCCTCTGCCGAGCGTTTTGGTTTAACCTCTTCTGCAGGGCACTGGCGATGGAGACTTCCCAGTTTTCCCCATGCCATCGCCATCCCATCCAAGCTCCGACAGCCTGGGATTAACCCCTGGCCTGCCCATCCTGCTCCAGCCTCAGCTGGAAAATAAAGCCCAGAAAATACCTGTTGATCCACAGGCTACGGGCTGGAAACTGTGTTTTAATAAACAAAAGGAAAGGGCTTTATTCTCTCGCTCCTCTGCCTTGGATGAAAGTGAAAATAAAATACCAGTTCCCAAATGACCATTTCATAGATTTCTTCTGCCTTTTCTCCCCTCTGCCTTTTTGATAGCCCAACTCCTGGCACCAGCTATTTTCTGAGATAAAAGACAAAAGTCCTTTTAGGTACATAAAAGCAAAACGCAGGCAGAGAATTCAAGGTTCTTAGAAAGAAGGATGCAGTGGGAAGAGGGAGCTGGAAACATATCTCAGCTGCGTTTTTGGGCACTGGTGGTCCCTTGTCTGGCTCATCTCCAGCCTGGGACACTGTGTTGAGGAGAAATCAGTGGGACCAGCTCTCCTGCACCCCAAGAGTTCCTTGTCCCACCAAGAGTGGGGAGTGATCCCAGGGCCAGGGGGTAAAACCCCCTTCCTCCTCTTGTTTTGAACCAAAAACCATCACCCAGAAGCACCCCCAGCCTAGGGAAACCTCCCTTGGGGTAAAAGAGATGGTGGGAGTGGGGGTTGAGAGTCTCATCCTGCTCCCCCAGGGGCAATGGACTCCAAATGCACTGGAAAAGCTGGATTTGGTACCCATCATTATCACCCATCGTTAATGAGGCTCAGGAGCTGCTGTGGTGTTTTCTCCACCGGTGGGAGACAGAATCCCCCCAGACTGGGAAGAATTAGGCAAAGGCGGCGATTTCAGCACATCCCAAATCAGACTTAAACCATCAATGTCAACATCAGCCTGAGCAGGCAGGAAGGAAGAACCAAAAACCAACCAAAAACCAACCAAAAACCCCAAAACCACTGCAAAGCCAGAGCTGGGCACACTGGTCAGGAGCACCCCATGAGCAGGGGCTCCTGCACCGAGACCCCCAATGCCACAAACAGGGTCAGGAGCAGCTAATTCCCTCCCCATAATTATTAATTTCATGCATATCTTATGCAAACCCCTGGTTCGCCGACAAGATGGAATTGATTTAATTAGAATTTCCATCATCGAGCCATTTGGATGGCAGCTTTTAATTAGGGAGAGCGTAAAGCACCGCAGGGCCTGGAGCAGCGAGGGGCTGAGCGGGGCTGCTCGGAACTCGGCGTCGGGATGGAACAAGCCGCAGCCCCGTCCTGCTGCCCCTTCCCTGGGCACGGGGTCAGGCCCAGGATCCTGCCCTCAGCACCTCCTTGGAGAGGGAAAAGGCAGAGATAAAACTCTGGGAAACACAGCAGGTGCAGGAGGATGCTGTCCATGATCCCTGCCGGACCTGCCACCACCCATCCCACGCCTCCTCAGCAAGCCGTGCCCAGGGACCCCTCACAGCTGGGGGCAGCCCAGGGGAGCCAAGCAGCTGCAATTTGTTTCAATAAGCCCAATGAAGAGCAAGGAAATGAAGTGGCAGCAGCGGGGGATTAATCAGAGCCTCCCCCGGCCGGCTGCCACCTTCCCGCTCGGTGGAGGTTATTCACCCGCTAAGTGGGGACGCGTGTCCTGAATCGCTCCATCCCGCTGCCCCCACAGCCTCAGGGCACCCTGACACGAGCCGGGGGGCTCAGCACTGCCCGGGGGGCTCAGCACTGCCCGGGGGGCTCAGCACCAGGGCCCGACCCAGCTCTGCACCCGCCAGCCCCAGGCAGCGCAGCCTCGTGGGCCTGCAGGTGCCGAGTGCCCGGCTGCAGCACGGGCAGCGCCGTCCTCAGGTGAATTATTCATGTTGTACCACAGCCCTGCGCTGCGGAGAGCGGCTGCCACGGAGGAAACAATCACCTCGAAGTGCCTGGCACGTGTCAAGCCCATCCTCTGGCTGCTCACCTCACGCTGAGCACTTGGGCTCCATCTTGTCACAGGTCTTTATGGATGGGGGCGAAAAACGCACCTCAGACCCCCCAGTGCAGCTTTTTGGGGATCACATTTGAAGGAGAAGGGCCCGGTTTCCTTGGCACCATCACCACCGTGGTGGTTCAGGAGCCGGTGGGTAGAGCTGGGGCTGGAGAGGCAGCAGCAAGGGGTGGGAAGGAGCTGGAACGTGCCAGAGCGCTCTGGCAGTGACGGCAGAGAGATGCTATCGCACAGAGCCGGGAGCACAGATTTGGGGAGAGGAATTTCTGCAGGCAGAGCGACGAGGAGTGATGAAACTGGCTTGGACACAGGATGCCACATCTGCAAGTGGTTCCACTGATGTACAGCTTTAATTAGGAGGCGGCAGCTAACGAAGGACCCGTTATTTATTTATGTAGTGCAGGAGCAACAAAAGCCCTGGCAGAGAGAAGCAAAGCCGGCCTGGCGGGGAGGGCTGGGGGCTGTGCAGGGGGCGGAGCAGGGATGGAGCAGGGACACGTGCACAGGAGGGAGTGTGGGATGGGACAAGGGACCACAGCAGGGAGAGCATCATTTTGAGACAGGGAACAGCCACCCCCACTGTGCACACGGTCACAGGAGAGACAGGGAAAATCTGGGGGCTGCTGTGCCCCCATCCCAGGCAGGGCTCTGCAGGGCTTGTGTGGATTCCTTGCCTTGGTGGACTCTAATTCATTCCATGCCACTCGCTGGATATGCTGGAGCCCTCCCAGATGTGCTGGAGCCCTCCCCAAGAACCACTTGAGCCCTTCAGGAAGCAGAGCACTCAGAGGGCACTTGGAACACCCCACAGGGAGGGTCCCCCTGTTCCAGCTCCCAGCATTTTCCACCAGCATCCCCATGCTGGGGGAGCACCGAGGGGGACAGGAGTGACACGGCAACACGGGGCCAAGCGGGAGCAGAGCTCCAGCAAGTGCCATGCCCCAAGGAATGGGCAGAGGCAGCTGCCGGTGCCCGAGGCAGCCAACGCTTTGCTGAACCTCGGAGCAGAGTCACCCATGCTTAAAGGTCAGCGGCGGCGTGAAATGGAAGTCGCCTTATTCTCATTTTAAGCATGTCCGTGCCATAAAAGCAGTGTTTGAGTAACAAAGAGCAGCAGCAGCACTCGGGTCGTGGAGGGGGGAAGAGGCTCCAGAACCCCCAAACCCCCAGCCCCTGCCTGCTGCAGGAATGGCTGTGCCCAGACAGGTGGGACGAGACCCCGGTCCCATGGGAATGGTGTCCCTGTGCTGGGGACCTCTGAGGAGGGCACCAACCCCCACACTGGGATCCACTGCTGTCTGGAAAAGGCTAAGATTTTCCTTATTCTCCTCTCCCAAGGGATTTTGAGGTCTCCATCCTCCACCTGCATTTCCTCCCTGCCCCGTTGGGCTGGGATCAGCTCTGGGTTAAAACTTCTGGGGCTCAGGATGCACCACCAGCAGCACCAGTGCCTGGCTGCTCAGCTGGGGCAGGGCTGCACCTGAGCTCAGTGACATCCTCCTGTACAGGTCACAGCTCTTTGCCCAAGGACCAAAACTGGAGGAGAAGGGTGAGGGGGAAAAAAGAACCTAGAAAGGCTGTACTTGCCCCCAGCTCCTCTGACTGTCACTCTTCTGCCTCCTTCCCCACTGCCAGCCTCCCTCCTCCTCTCCAGAGCAAGTATTCAATCTTTTTGTCTCGGCAAATAGCTTTTAAGTTCCTCCCACTCCCTCTAATTTATATTATTTTAATTATTGAATAGCCCTCTCACTCATCGCCTGGAACATTAGCACGTTTTTTTAAAAAAAAAAAGGGACCCAGCAAAATCAAACTCCATCAGCGATCTGGTTTTTCCGTCTCCACTAACAGCTTCCAGCCCTCCCAGGAGGGCACCCAGCTCTCAGCATGCTGGGCTGGCAGAGGAAGAGGGAGGGGGAAGAGAGAGAGGGAAACAGCACCAATCCTGCAGAACACAGGGGTTTCAGGGTGCTGGGAGAAGGCTGAGATGGGACTGGGGTCCCCATTGCTACTGGAAGTGCAGAATATTCACATTTGTCCCTCATTTCTGCGGAAGGGCCCTTGTTCACACACTCTGCAGCCCAGGGATGTGGCTGGGGATAAATAAACGTACAGCAAGGAGGAAAGGAATTGCCAACTCCTTGGCATTCCTGCAGCTCGCACGGAGCAGGAGGGAGAGCCCTACTCATCCCACCACAGCCTGAGCACCCCTGGGGCTGGTGGCACAGGACAAGTGTCCCCAGCCTGGCTGATGTCCCCCAGGCTGGAGCAGAGCAATCTCAGCTGTCCCCTGCCATCAGCCATCGCTGCCTCCAGCCCTGTGGCTGTCCAGTCCTCTGGCTCAGGTGGGACCTGACATTTTGGGGTATGACCCACACCCCTGATGGAGCATCCCCCATAACCGGTACCCAACCCGCCCTCAGCCCAGCTCCCCATCCAGCCCCCGCCACGGGGCGGGAGCACCAGCTCCACGAAGCCGGGGGAGATGAGACAAAAGTCCTCCTGCTCCGAGTGTCGTCACTGGAGGGGGATGGAGGAAGGGATCCCCAGGGACGTGGGGGAGGCAGGAGAAGCATTTTAACAACACCGGCTCTGCCTCCCCCCAGCTGCGGAGGAAGAGACACTTGTGGAGAAACGCTGCCAAAGCACCCGCGGGGGTTTTGCCAAGGGGTTCTCTTCACCTGGCCGAGCCCTACCTTGAAGAGCCGCAGGATGTTGGCCACCATGATGGACACGGAGCTGCCCGAGGCGCCGATGACGCCGACCACCCGCTCTGGCTTGGTGATGATGGGGGGCCCCCCGCTGACACAGCGCACCTCGGTGCTGTCCTTCTCGATGAGGGCCTGCACGAAGGTCAGCGACTGCTCCAGGGCGTGCGTGTCCCGCGAGCACGTGTCCAGGATGCGGGCGCCCAGCGTGATGTTGGGCAGCAGGTCGGGGTCGTTGTTGATGCGGTCCAGGGCGAAGAGCATGGCCTCCAGGCGATGGATGCCCTTCTCCTTCTTCAGCTCCCCGCAGGCTTTGCCCTCGGCGCCCCGGCCGTGCACGGGGAAGAGCCCCCCGAGCGTGATGTCCCCGTCGATGCGGATGGAGTTCATGTGCGGGTAGCCCTGGCCTTTGGGCTTGGCGGCACCCCCGGGCGCCCACCCCCAGCTGCAGGCACTCAGGAGGAGGCAGAAGGACAAACGCTCCATGCAAAAGTGACCCCCACTCATCGCCAACGCCGTGCTGGGGCAGAGCTCGGGCCGGGAACGCGGCGGTCAGGGGGCCGGGCTGGGCCAGGCGGGCAGCATGGCTCCGGAGGGATCGCGCTCCGGCACCATCAGCAGCTCCCGACGGCGCTGCCGGCCCCAGAGGAGTGGAGGGAGGTCGGGATGCAGGAGGGTGCCGGGGTCTGCATGGCTACACCAGGGAGGAGAGACAGCAGCAGAGACACGAGCCCACGCAAAGCTTTGGGTCCTTCCTCCGGAGACCTTGGAGGGACAGGGGAAAAGAGGAGAGAGAAAATGAGGCAGGAGCAGGAAGAAGACATTGGCTATTCCGGGCTTTCATCAGGGAGCTGGCGGAAATTAGCACCGGGGATTATTGCAAAAAATAGATTTGGGATTTGCTGGGTCTTTGATTCACCCCAGGGGTTTTGGCTTAGCCCAAATCACATCTGGGCAGAGGGGCTGGTCAGGGCCTTGTGGGCACTGCCCCCACAGAGCAGTGACCAGCTCGGGGGGGGATGCCTGGAACTCTGTCCCAACCTGTCCCCTCTTAAGGGAACTGCGAGGTTGGGACAAGTCCCAAGACAGTGCTCAGAGTGGGGCAAACCCCACACACACCCCTAGCCCTGGTCACTGCCTATCTTAGAGCATCCCTCCTCTTTCCCAACGGGTTTTTCAGTCACCTGCCATGAGCCCACTTGTCTTGAGCCCCACAAACTGAGCTCTGCATCCTCAGCGAGAGCCAGGCACTGCCAAAACCCAGCATTCCGGATCCGAGTCACAACCCAAAGCACCGCGCTCCTGCCGCTCTCCCTTCAGGCCACTGATTCCTGAACCAGCAGCTGCTTCCATTATCGACGGCTTCCAGCAGCAAATATCGACAGCACCTGAGCTGCCCCTGCCCCAGCAGCACAATCCCTGCCTCAGTTTCCCCCCGAGACAGGTTCCCCCTCGTGCCTATCCCCGCCATTGTTCACACAGCAGCTGCTGATGGATGCTGAGGGCAGCGCATGATTAATGCAGGCATCAACAGCAGCATGGAGCCGAGCAGGAAAATGCATTCCCCAGGCAGGACGGGCTGCAAGAGTGAGACCAAGGAAACAGCTTAAATTCATCTCAGCTCAAGCCCAGAGCCGGCACCCAAGCCCACGGACAGACGTGGATGGTTCTGTTCCGCCAGACAGAACCTCACCAGCCCCTGGGTTGCTCCCGCTCCGCAGCCATCCCAGCCAGGAGCACCCTGGCTTCAACTCACCTCCATAAATTATGCACCTCCCTGCCCAATGCAGCTGCTTGAAGGCCCATCTCCAAAGCGATTCTGACAGCCGGGGCTTTTAAGGAACCAGAATCACCCGAGCTCTGTGCTTCCAAAGGCTGGGAATGCTGTAGCACATCACCAGCCCCAGCCTGCCGGGAGAGCCCCTTGGAGCGTGGCTCTGCTCGGATGGGGATCAGGGACACGGATCAGCCCTCTGCGTGGTCCTGTCCCCTCTGCAGGTACCACCCCACGCATCACCAGTGGGCATGGAGCAGGGGAATGTGGGTCCTGGCATGGCCTGGGAGCGGGTCAGGCTCTGCCCATGCCGGGGAGGAGGAGGATGGGGAGGCGCAGGGATGCTCAGACACCACAGCCGCCTTGGCAGCCCCACACCAGCTGAAAGCAGGTCACTTCTCCCACCCTCATCCCTGGAGCTGCAACATTTCTGCCCATCAAAGGTGGGATGCTCACACCATGGACCCGCTCCCAGGAAAACCCTCAGAGCCCACGGCAGCTCCCGCAGAGCTGGCAGTGCCCCCAGAGCCCACTGCCTTTCCCTTTCTTCTTTTAAGCTTTTTCCCTCTCTGTTCTCTCCCCTTTGTGGCTCCTTTGATCATATAATCTGAATGAACTGAAGGTAAAAATATCACGGCAGGCAAGAAGAAAGCGCAAATAACGGGGAGAGGAGGAGGGAGCTTGTTCGGATCCCTACAGAATCATTGGGGGAGATGCAGCTGGAGTTACCCACTGAGCCCCTGCTGCAAACGGCCCAGGAAGGGGTGACAGATGAGCACCCCTGTCCCCTCCACCTGCCTCCAGCAACCCCTCAGCCACACACAAGTCACTGCTTCCACACAGCCCAGACCTTGCTTCCACCATGCCCAAGCCTCCCCAAAGCAGCTGCTCCACCGGGGCACATCTGGAAGGAGATGCACATCTGGAAGAAGACACCTGCCTGCAGCAGGTACTCATGGAGCAGGGAACAGCCTTACCTACACGCTCCGGGCAGCGAGGGGGCAGAGCCACCCTCCTGCCCCACCTGCACGGCTCCTGCCCCACCTGCACGGCTCCACAGGGGCACCCCGAGGGTGGGAATAACAGGGTGGGACCATCACTCAGCGTGGTGCTTATCCCAGCCCCAAAGGAAGGAGCAATTCTGCTTCTCCTACTTCCACCAGTGAGGACGGAGCCTTCCCATCGCCCTCATCCCGGCTATGCCGCAGCCTGATCCGGGTCTGGGAAGTGGCGCAAATACCAACCAAACCGAGAAGATCTCCAGAGCCCAGCCGTGGGTCATCCCCTGCCTGAGCCAGGGTGGGCTGAGCAGCGCCAGGGCGGAGGGAGCCGGTGCCGGGTGCTGTGGGTGCTGCTGCCCCGGGACACGCAGAGCCCCGCGGGTCCCGGCACCCCGGACATGGGCCCGGGCAGCACGGTGGCATCCTGCCCCCCTCTAGTGGTGGTCACCGGGCCACCGGCATCGCCAGCCACGGAGGGCCCTGGAAGGAGCAGGTGAGGGCTCAGCTGGGCAGGCCAGCCCCTCTTGGGGCGACCTGGTCCAGTGGAAGATGTCCCTGCCCATGGCAGGGGCTGGGACTGGATGAGCTTTAAGGTCCCTTCCAACCCGAACCATTCTGTGATTCCATGAAATCAAACTCTGATTAAAAATTCCCCCACATCCCAGAGATCTCCTGCTGCAAAAGCCTCTCCAGTGCCTGGGGGAGGAACCGGCCATCCCAGGCATCACCTCTGCGGCTCCTTCCCGCAGCTCCTCCTGCACGACCCCGCAAGCACTGCCCAGGCTGGACTGTGGTGGGACACGCTCCAGACAGACTCCTCTCCAAGCAGACCCCGCTCCCCAGAGCTCTGCCTGCAGCAGGATCCATCATCTCCCAGTTCAGAGCCAGGGCATTTTCTGGGGCTCGTTAAACCCAGCAGAGGCTGAGCTGGTTATACAGCCCAGGAGATGCAGGAATAATCAGTCAAGAGCACCCAGCACTCACCTGCACGTCCCCATTCCCAGTGCCAAAGAGCCCAGCACCACCAGCACCAGAGACTCCAGCCCAGCCCTGGCACTGGGAGGGCTGTGCCAGCTTAAGCCACACTGGATCCTACCAGCTCCAAAGCATCTTTTTGAAAATCAAGGCTATTTCTTTCCCCACCTGCTCTTCCTCCAGCCAGCAGGCAGCACAATATCCCAATTAGTGTACACTCACTTCCCGCTTGCAAGCAGCTACAGGGAACTTCGCTTGGCTCCTGGTCTTTTTAATTACAAAAGCTCCATGAAGTAGAGCAGAATTGAGATGTGGACAGAGGGAGGGGACGCCAGGTTAAGTTCTCTCCCGACAGGCAAAACCTTAAGTATTCAGGTCCAGTACCCTGGCATTCGCTCGGAGAAGCAAGGCCACGGCTCAGCAGGCAGCAGTGAGTAGAGCCCCCGGATTGTGCCATCCAAACCCCCCAATGAGCTCCAAGATGCAGCCCCTGCCCCAGCAACCCCTCGATCGATGCACAAACCAATATCACAATGCTCGCACGAGCCCGAGCCCATCACCAAGGTGCCAACTCGTCCTCTCTGCACCCGGGTCCCGCCAGCAGCCAGCTCAGAGCCCCATGGTGGGCAAAAGCTGGGTACAACCACCCACCTCACTGCCCAGAAGCATCTCCTGAAGGACGCTGAAGTCCAAACAAAAGTGCTCCCATAGGGCGCAGATCAGATCCAGGGAATATTTATCACACCGTATTTATATATGTCCTTAACTGCAGCAAGCCCTCTCCTTCCGCCTCCCTCCCGCTGCCAAGCAGGTCAGGGCTAATCCCTCACTTTGAAGGATGGGATGGCGCAGCGGCGGGGGAAGGCGAGCAGGATCCAGCCCCGGAGGAAGCTGAGAGAGAACAGCAGCTCACCTTGCGGGCAGGCAGCGCGAGGTCTCCGCCGGCAGCCGGCGCAGAGCTCCAGCGGGAGCGGCTGGAAGGAAAGGGAAGGGAAGGAGCCGCCGCTCGTCTCCGCTCCTGCCACGTGCAGCAGAATCCCGCAATTAATTTTTTATCGCCATCTGCAATTTGGGACCGTGCTGGCTCCGAGCGACAGCGCGGCCTGACTGCCGGTGTCCGGCAGTGCCCGCGGCAGCACGCGGTGTCCCCGCTCCCCATCACACCTACGCCCTGACACTGCGGTCTGGCAGTGCCAGCCCCTGCCCACACCCCCCCGGCGGTGACTCCAGAGACCCCCATCCTGAGCCGGGCTCGGTGCGGGGCCATCCAGGGAACTGCAGGGAGGAAAACCCTCCGTGAGACGCAGCGCCCGGGAGGAAGAGCCGGTGCCCGCAGCGGGCACGAAGCCGGGGAGGGCGACGGGCGCGGGTTCACGTATGTTATAATTAGGACCTGCCACTTCTTCAAGCCGTTGCCTTTCTGGGAAGAGCTGGAAGGGGGTGGCTGAGCTGACAAATCCATCCTCCTCCTGCCTGATGCCAAAGTTGAAGCACGTGATGCTCTTTTTCGGGGAGCCGTTAGGCTCCTCCGCAGGGTGATGCTGGCCCCTGGGATGTAGGGCCAGGCCATGGCTCCACTCGAGCTTCGATTCCCACGGGAAAATCCCCTTGAAGCTGCTCTGACACCCCGGGGTGTAGCTCAGCACCCCTAACCCAGTGTCTGATGCCATCCTCAAAAGGGTTTTGCCCGTAGCCCCCCAGCCTGGGGCAGCTGGAGCCACCGCTGCCCATGGGGACCCTCTGCCATCACGGAGAGGGACCACCCTCACCACGGCCCCCAGCACTGCCCCTCCAGCTCGGCCAGGCCGGCCAAAATCAGGCGGGATCTCTGCACATCCCATCGCACCGAGCCTCCCGGCGCGGAGGTGTCAGGCCACCGGGAAAAGGGTCTTGTCCGGGCTCTCCCCCTGCCACAGCCTTGCCCAGCGCATCCCCCAGCTCATCTCCCCGCTGCCTGGTGCGGATAAACGCTGCTTACAGGGAGCCAAGGCAGGGAAGGAAATGAGCTTTTTCTTTTGGCAGTTCTCGTGGCGTTTTCCCGAGCTCCTCGCTGCATTCAACAGATCAGCTCTGCTCCTTGCCTTCATCCTTCCATCCCTCCGTCCCTCCCCGAGCCCTGCCCGGGGCACACGGCCACTGCCGGTGGGTTCCTGCGGTGACCGCCAGCCCTGCCTCGTGCCACCCCCGGCGAGCCCCGAGCCACAGGTCACCTGCAGCGCGATGGCGATGGCAAAGGCAGTGACTCACCCGCAGCCTCTCCGTCGCAGCCGCCGCCGAAGGCAGCGGGCATCCCCCAGCGCCGGAGCAGCCCACGGAAAATCACCCGGCTGGGAGAGCACGGCAAACTCATCACACCGCGGGGAGGAGGAGGAGGAGGAGGACGAGGAGGAGGAGGAGGAGGAGGGCTGACGGGGCTGCACCCGGGCAGGCAGTGGGAGAGTTCTCCGGTTTTTTCTCACGGCTGCCAACTTCCCCAGCGGCTCCCGACGCCTCAGATCCCCTCGCCCGGAGAGCGCCAAGGAGCGGGAGAACGCTCCGGAGAGGAAACCGACCCCGTGCTGGAGCGGGGCTCTGCCCGGCCCAGGGGTGCCTCCGAGCGGTCGCTCCGGCGCCGGGGAAGGGTCTTATCCCTCACAGCCCCTCCGAGCTGCAGAGGCAGCGCCTTCAGCTCTTCGCCGCCCTCCTGTCCCCCGTGCCCTGCGGCGGCTCTGCGGGCGCTGCCCGCTGCGGCGAGGCGAGGGCAGCCCTCGCCAGAGGCTCGGCCCCGGTCACGGCCACCCGCCCCTGCCCGCCACCTCCTGCCCCAACCCCTGCCAGCCCCCTCCGTCCGGACGATCCCCCCAGCTCCCCTCCCGGAGCCCTCGCCGGGCAGTGGGCACCTCTGGGGACAAAGGTGACAGGTTGGGGACCAGAGCAAGGGGTGCCCTCCGTGCCCCTCGGGGAGAGGAGCAGCGGGGCGAGGAGGGAGCAGCGCTCCGCAGTCCCCAACAATGAATAATGCGATGAGTGGGAGAGCGGGGAGCGCTGGGGGTTCCGGGCTGCAGCCCCCGCTGTCGCAGCCCCCCCAGCCCAAAAATAAGAAGGAAAGGCGAAAAATTCGCCAGAGCGTTGTGCAGGGGGGGAGCGGCGAGGCTGTAGGACGGGAGAGTTGGGGGCACTCCAGCCCCGGGGGAAGGTGCGGGGGCACCGGGAGTCCCGGGGATGCTCCCCCCGCGCCGCCCGCACTTACCCGCGGGCAGTGCCAAGTTGGCGGCGGCGCCGCCGGCCCCGTCTCCGCCCGGTGCCCGGTGCCGCGATCCGCCCCCGGCCCGGGGGCGCGGGCAGCCCGGGGGGGCCCTGCGGCGTGCGGCGGGGGCGGCCCCGGCCCCCCCAGCCCCGGCCGGGCCCGGGAGCCGAGCGAGCCGCAGCCGGGCGGGACCCGCCGCGCTCCGCGCACCGCAGCCGCGGCGAGGAGGAGGAGGAGGAGGAGGAAGAGGTGGAGAAGGGGGAGGAGGAGGGGGAAGACGAGGAGGAGGAGGAGAGCCGGGGCCGGGGAAGTTTTGCATGAAGAGGAGCTGGGAAGCCCGCCGCCGGCTCTGCCAGCCTCTTAAAGCACTAGCGCAGCGCGGGGACCCCCACCCCGGCCCCCCCCCGGCTCCTGGCGGAAGGGTCCCCCCGCCAGGCTGCTGAGGGTCTCCGGCTCCCTGCAGTGACAGCCATCCTCAAATTCCCTTTCCCAGGTGGGAGCAGCTCCCGCAAGCAGCGACGAGGGAGGATGCTCGTCACCCCAGGCCGTTGCCCTTCTCTTCTCCCTCCCATAAAACGCTGTCAACCCCCCGCCCCGCCGAGCTCGGCTCCTGCATCGCCTTCTTTCCCCATCAATCCCCCCCGCCAGGCCCCGCGGCTTCGAGGAGCCCGTCGTGCTGTGTCGATTCATTAATCCAGAGAAAACACAACCCCCTGGTAATGGCCATTGACACATTAACTGCTGCGATCCATCACGGTAATGACACGGCGGTGATTGCTCGGTCACCGGAGCAATTAGGGCACACCCCGGCTCTCACCTGCGGGCACGCAGGGCTGCCAGAACTCCCAGCCCCTCCTGGAGGGACCCATCCGCGCACACGAAGCGGGGTCTGGCTGCGAGAAGGGCTCTCTGCCCCCTCCCAGCACCAAAGAACCAAGCACGGACCACAGACACGCAACTCCAGCCTCATCTCCCCTAAGGGGTGATTTGTGTTGCTCGTTTGTAACAGCGAAATCCCAGCCCTGGTGAGGGTCAGCCAGGGCCCGGGCGGGCTGGTTGCCCTTGGAAAAGGCTCCTTTTCACCCAAATCCTGGTTGGGAGGCTGGAGAGGAGCCGGTTTTCCAAAAGCCCTCGGGATTGCCCAGCTCCAACGCAAAGCTGGGCCTTTGAAAGAGCTCTGGGCTCTCCAGTGAGATGCATCTCCTGAAAAGCTGCCCAGCCACCCTCCTGCCATGGAAATAAGTGCAACATTCCCATGGATCCAGGTGCTCCCGGGATGCTGCCCAGAGCGCCGTCTCCTGCAGAGCGGCCAGGCTGTTGCAGTGATTTCGTTTACAGCAAGAACCCGAGTGCTGCTCGTTGTTACTCTGCTCTGGCGGGGCAGGGGAGGGCAGCCTGGGGGGGCACGGTCCCACACAGCCCCCCTCCCCGTGTGAGCATCCTCAGCCATTCCAGCGCTGATGCCAGGAACTGAAGCAAAAGGAAATCTGCACTGTGGTCGATGGGGAGGGGACATAAAGACCAAGCCCCTGGGAGGACAGGACCCCTGTCTGCCCCAAGCCACGGCTGAGGGGACTCCAGACACCACAGGATAAGCCAGGCACAAATCCCTCGCCAAAAGTCGCTTTTAGAGGCATCCTAAGGTCAAGGTCCCTGCTCGGAGTCGGGTGAAGCCCTCAGCTCCTGGGGATCTCTAAGACATGTGTTCACCTTCAAGGAGAAGCAAGGGTGCTCTGCTCACAGCCTAGGGTCTCACAGCACCCGGCCACAAGGACACCAGGCCACCCTGCTCTGATCTGCCCAGCTCCCAAAGAATCCCTGGGGGAAGGTGTTTGGGATAAATTCTGGAGAACTTCGGCCTCGGCACCACCTGAGCTGCTCCAGCAGCCGGCTCGTTCAGGAGTGCCTCGCTGCTGCCCTGGCTCTGATAAAAAATCATAATCCAGCCCCCCCCCAAAGTCTTGGGAACATGAATCCCAGGGATTGCAGGACGCCCTTCCCACCATGGCTGAGCTGGCAGTGCCTCCCTTCTCCTCTCCGAGCCTCACGGGCTGCACATCTCCCCTTCTCACACCCCTCTGCCAGCCGTCAGAACCCAAAACACCGGCACAGCGCTCGTGTCACCATCGGGAACGTCAAAACCCAATTAACATTTGGAAATCCAGCTGAAGCCGATGCTTCCCCCGGCACAACGGGAAAAGCCGCAACGTGGGGGCTGAGAGGACGGTGGGTAGGATGGGAGACGCCCCAGTGATTCCAGGGGTGCAGCCCAGGTGTGAGGTTACCCCGAGAGTGGCTCTGCAAACCCCACAAAGGTCGCTGCGAGGGCTCCTGATCACTGCCTGGGTCAGAGCTGATCAAATCCTCCAGGAGAGTTCGATGCCATCAGCAAATGGACACGGAGAAGTCTGCCAGGATCGATATCCCCTCGGCAGGCACAGAGCCAGGGGAACTGAGCAAGTCGCTGCCTCTCCTGCCCCGGGGGCAGGGCTGGGGGTACAGCCCGGGCCGATTCCCAGCTCTTGTGTTCATCCAGGGTGCTCCAGCACCTCCAGGGCCCCCAGCAGCTTTTCCCTGAACTCCAGGGCTCACAGGATCCATGCAGGAGACTCTGCATGCCCTGATCCCACTCATCCCACAGCTGTCCCCAGGCAGGCACAGCTCTGGGCCCACAGTTCCAGCCTCCCACTGCCCTGGCCCCCGGCCAGCTGGGAAGGTCACCGTGTCCACTGCTGAGGCCACCGAGCGCCATCCAGGAGACACAACTGCTTGCAATTTGATTTTTTTTTCTTTTTTTTTTTAATATAGGAAAACTTGAAACCGCATCTTATGGACTGGACATTCCGGCTCGGCTCTGCAAAAGGGCTTTGAATAATTTATGGACAAGCCACCACCTCCTCCTTCCTCCTCATGGGTCACTCCTGTCAAAGAGATGGAGGCTCAGGAATCACACCCGGGGGCCGCATTGCCAGTGCCTGCAATTGCTTTGGGTGTGGATTCAATTCCCTCCTGGATAGAAGGGTGCGGAAAATAAATCTTTAATTCAAAGTGAAATATTAATAGAACTGTAATTAGCTGTAATATCTACACAATTAAAAAGCAGGAGGCCCGGCAAGAGCTATTTTCGTGTGTGTTTAAAGAAAAACAAGTTTGCAGGATAAGGGGTGGGGGTGGCTGGGGATGCTTTTCCAGTGTCCCAATTGTCTGAGGGAGAAACGTGGCCAGGAGGAGCAGCAGCACGGGAACACGAGTCCTGCCAGTGCTGGTGGCGCAGGAAGAAATAAAAGGCCAGGTTGGAAGAAAAGAAAAGAGCAGAAGAAGGATTTGAGGAGAAAAAGAAAGAAAGAAGAGCCACGATGACACTTTTGTCCTGCTCCTTGGGGATTTTGCAGCAAAGGGAAGATTTTCACTGATGTCAGGCAAAGACGAGCCGTAGCAAGAGGACGTGGTTGGGAAAAGTCTCTGTGGAAGTTGGCAGGGAATGAGTGGGGTGACCCTGGCTCAGCCCCCACAGACATTTTCCAGCAGGAATTGCATGAGCTGCTTGCAAAAAGCCGTCAGCTCCCCCTGTGCTGGGCAGTTACAAAAGGGATAAACAGAACTGCAAAACAAAACCAACAGAACAATTCGTCTCAGCCCCTCCAAAAACACCTAAATAATAGGCCAAGGAGAAAAAAGATCAAATGAAAAAACAGCCTTGGGTTTCTCTCCAGAAGAAAGAGACTCCCACACACCCCCAGCACATGAACGTGGGTAACAGATCTGGATCTTTCGAGAGCAGGAGCGGCACTGCTTGTGCTCGCATGGGCTTGACATTCACACATCGGGTCCGTGCCTCTCTCGAGGAGTGGGGATAATGGGATGCCGAATGTCAGACCACTTAAATATATATATAAAACTCATTATACGCCTCATGACTAACAGATCTTGATGGGAAAAGTTGCATTTTAAAGAAATGCGGGGAAAAAAAAAAAAAAAAAAAAGCCCATCCGGGCTTGCGGGGAGGAATTAGCAATGAACGAGGGATGATTCGGCTGCAAGCTGGGAGTGATGACAACTCCTCCTCCTCCTCCTCGTGAGGAAGGCTCCTGCAGCTGTGCCAGCTCCCTGGCAGCCCCCTGGCTGGCCTGCGCCCTCTTTGGGGGCTGCCACGCTCCCACCAGAGGCTTTCCTGCAGCCCAGGGTCCTGCCTGGCACCCACATCCCCCAGCTCATGTGGGACCCCCAGAGAAACCCCAAGTGATACCAAGGAACCAGCCCTGCCTCTCAGAGGCCACCGAGGGGGACATTTCCTGGGCTTCTGGGCTTTTCCCCCACGGCAGCAACGAGGGCATGGAGCACACTGGGGAGCTGCTGCCTGGAGGCAATGCCTCTCTCTTGCCCAACCTCCTCTTGCTGCAGCCTCAGAGCCTCTTCTCGGGGGGTTTTTCCTCTTTCTTGGGTGCATCCAGCCTAAAAATTCCCCTCGGTAGCTCAGTGCTGCCGTGACAGGAGGACAAAGGACCCGTGCCTGGCTATGGCCACTGGTGGAGCCCGGAGCCGGGCAGCACCATCGCTCTTTTCCTCTACAACACTTCCACCTAACGGCGAGAGAGCCAGCGAGGAGACAGCCAGCCCAGGGCAGGGGGCCACGGGGACACCCCCAGGAGCAGAGCAGAGGCCGGCACAGCTCAGCACAGTGATGGACCCCGCCAGTCTCAGACCCCAGTAAAGAAGAAGTTGCTGCTTTGCCCCCAGGCCGACCCCGTGAGGTGGTCCCAGCATCTCCAAAAACGCAGAATTTTGTCGACTCTGTCCTCTGAGCCACATCCTGCCTCCCTTCTGCAGCTGCTGCTCCAGCATGGCAGCGCTGGGAAGGAGCAAAGGATCTGGGAGCCTCGGAGCCCGCCCTGCACCCCACTCTGCTGCTCACAGGAAAACACCAGGGCTGCTGCTGGATGTGCCCTCCAGTCTGATGCTCTCAGTGCAACTGGTGAACTGGTCCCATCCCAGTTAGAAGGGGTTGCTTTATAGAAGAGGAGGAAAGAGCTCAGGCCCAGGGACATCCTGAGTGGCCAGAGGTTATTTTGGGCAGCGATTCCTCCGGATTTGGGGCTTAAACAATACAGAAACACGAAAAGCTGAGGCACAATGTTCTCCTGGAAATCCCTCGTCGTGCACCATCAGCAGCTTTTTGTGCTGATGCTTCAGAGAGAGCAGGACCTGCCCCCAAACCAGCACCTTCAGAGGCACCGGGGTCCCAGTGGTGCCACTCTGCTCCCTTCCTGTTTTCCCACCAGTTTTGTCATTAAAGCCAGAGGTGTCCCCCTGTCCCCAGTGCAACATCCCAGAGGCACAGTCCTGTCCCCCAAACCCAGCACTGGGAAAGGAAAGAGGGACAGACAGCTCTGTCCGTGTTTCCATTTGGGTGCAGGAGGGGGGTGGTTTTTTCCACCCACAGGGATCATGAGCAGCTGGAAATGTTTTCTTTAAAACTAAAAAATAAAACCAAGAAAAAAAGAGAGAGAGAATAGGGAAGGAGAGAGAACACTTGGTGGCAAAATTAACTGTGACTGCCAGGCAGCACACACTCCCTCTGCACCCACAGGACAATTAGAGGAAAATCTTTACACATGAACTAACATGGAAGCCAGGGATGGCGTGGAAGACAACCCCTTCGTTTTCCCCAACCAGCCAGGGTGGCAGCAGCACCTGGGATGCAGGACATAGGCAGGGGACAGGGCAGAAGGGGCAGGAGAGCAGCAGCAGCGGCTCTGGTGAGGAACTGGCACTGGAAAGCCACAGGATGCTGGGTGGGCCCAGTGCCAAGCACCAGCACCTCAAGCACCCATCAAGGCATAAGGAGAGGGGGGAAAGCAGGGAAGGGCTCTGTTCCTTGCTTCTCCCCTCCAAGTGCCCAAGGAAGCTGCTGTACCCCCCTCACACACCTCCAGACTGGCAGCTGAGCACCCGCCCACATCCAACCCCGTGCCAAAACTGCCCCGTTCACTCTGCGTGCACCAACCTGCTCTGCAGGAGAACACAAACTGCCCCAAACTGGGATGGATTTGCACCAGAGGCTCCTCCAGCACGCCCTGATTGCTGCCGTGGTGGGCAGTGAGGGGCAGACCTTGCCCAGCACCCAGGGAAAGGGACCCAAGGTAAAGCCTCGCGGTGCCAACGCAGCCTCCAGCTCGGAGCCGACCCCGGCGAGCGGCACCCGTCTTCTCCTCCCAACTTCTCCATAATTCATGCAACAACCTCCTGAAAGAAATATCCTCCTCGGACATGAAATATTCATGGCCTCATCCTTGCAAGGAAACGCTGTCTTCCTTGGAATGCAACCAAGCAGCCGAGGCCAGCACGGATTTGCCTTTGCAGGAGTAATTACGTTGGTCATTGATCGGGTGCCGCAGTGAGGGGCTGTGCCGGGAGGGGCCCCAGCCAGTGCCGGTGGGCCCCCCCCACCCATGCAAGAAAGTGGCTTTTGGAAGAGTCACAAAAGGGTTTGGGGAGAGGGAGGAAGGATCCCGCACTGTGCAGCAGCATCCCAAGAGATTCCGCATCCTCGTGGCTGCATCTTTGTGCCAGCAAAGTCGCCCCAGGAGGGAGCGGCTCCCCCAGCATCACGCTGGACCCCATCCAGATCCATCCCAGTCGCATCCACCACCCCTCACGCACACACAGAGGCTCGTGCACCTGCCAGCAGCCACCCCCCACACCCCAGTCCCCTCAGCTCCTTTCTGCTCCCGGTTTGGATGCTGTCAATCCATTCGGAGCTCCTTCCTATTTCCCTGCTTTTGCAGAGCTCAGCAGAGGCTCCAGCCCCGTTTCACTGCACAATATTCAAAACTTTTACTATTATAATTATTTTTTCTTGGTTTTTCCCTCTCCCACAGCTCCCTCAGCCCCAGGCGAAGGGTTCCAGAGGTTCTCCTGTGTGCTGGTTCTAGCACAGTCCAACAAATCCCCGTCCCTTGGGACAAGGGGGAGATGGAAGTGAATGCATCACTCGGCTTCAAGGGGGCTCAGCGGTGGGGAAGGAGAGGAGGGGCTCGGGGTCCCAGGGGCAGAGAGCACCCCAGCAGTGGGGGATGATATTTGGGAGGAGGGGGACTCAGCACGGGGTGGTGGTGAAACAAAATCTGGAGCAGCCTGTGCAGCCAGGATCCGGAAACAGCCTTGGCCAGGGCCAGGTCCCGAGGGAGCTGCCAGCCCCGGGAGACCCCCGGCTGCCGCAGACCCCAGCCCACGCTCCTGCGCCAGCGTTCGGCTCCCAAAGCCGGGCTCAGCATCTCCAGCAAAGGGCAGCAGTGCCTTCCCGTGGAAGCCGCCCTCACTGCAGCCACGCAGCGGAACGGACCCGGCACGGGGGATCCCTCCGGCCCCGGGGATGCAGGAAAGGTGTCTGGAGCAATCATCGTCCTAAATCCACACACACACAAGGCTGCGGTGGGGGCTGTCCCCTCCTGCTCCACGTGCCAAGGTGTGGCCCAGCTCCTGCGCACCCGGACTCCCGTCACCGCGTGCAGCAGGTGAAACACAGGTTACACCCTCCGCAGACTCCTCAGGACCCTTCCCTAAATCTCCAGGGCAGATCCCTGCTCCACCCGATGCACCCCAAACTTCTTCCCACAGGCGCTGCGAGCTGGGACCCTCCAAGGAGCCACATCCTTCTATTTAAGGGCGACGTGTGGGTGCCGGGGTGGGCTCCTTCGGGGGTGTTCTCTCCCACCCTGCAGGGACTCTGGGACCGCTCGTCAGGAACGGGAACAGTGCTGTCCTCCCCCAGCTCCGAGTCACGGGGAGCCGCCCCCCAGCCCGCGCCCGCCGTGTCGTGACGCTCCCCTCGAGGGGAGCCACGCGTGCGGCTCCGCTCCTACCTACGGAGGAGCAGTTGCCAAGGGAGCCGTTCCCGGCGCCCGGAGCCGGCTGGGAAGGTGGGTGACAGCCTGGCAAACTCCCACCTGGCTGCTCTCATGATGGATGGGGGGTACCAGGGCATGAGAGCACGTGAGGAACATCCTGCCCCCGCAGCGAAGCCTTGAAGGTGGGGAAAATGCTTTTCCCTGGGCAGGGGTCGTGGGGATGACCACAGCCTGCTCCCCCACCGTGGGTTTGAGGGCACAGAGGGCTGGGGTGCTCGGCCTCATGATGGCTTCCAGCCTCGTGGAGCCCTCCTCCCAGCCCCTGAGCCCCTTGGTGCCCCCGCAGCCCCCCTGCCAGCCTGTCGCTGCCATTTGAAAGATGAGCTCCTGGCAGAGCCGGGCCAGGCACCGAGTAACCGGAGCCGGCAACGACCGGTGAGCCCCGGCCCGTTATAGCCGGCCCTAATCCGGCCGGGCTGGATGTCGCATTCCCCGGGAATGGCAGAGCCGCACCGCAGGGCCAGGGACGCGCCATGTGCCTGGGTGTCCCCTGCTAGGGACAAACCCGCCGTCCCTGAGGTCTGGGGGCAAAGCGAGCAGCCCGTGGAGGGCTCAGCCCTGCAGCCGGGTCACCAGCAACCCCTGTCAGTCCCTCCCCAGGGAACCAGGCACCTCCCGCGGGCACTGCCAGGAGGAGAGACCGGAACGCGCCTCAGCCCTGCCCGGCCCCACTTTGCCCCCAGCCCACGCCAGCACCGTCCTGCTCCCGGTGAGGGATGCTGGGACTCATCCCGGGACGGGTGGGGGGAGGATGCGGAGCCCCCCCTCCATCCCGCTGCACAGCCGGAGCCCTCTCCCCGTTAGGTGGCAGCAGGAAACCGCAGCGTTGGCTTTTCCAACACAAATTATTCCAGAATTCTGTGATTCTGGCTACGTGGGAGCACGTTCCCCGCAGGAAAACCTGCCGGTTCCATCCCAGGATGCTCCATCCCGCCCTGCCCTGCTGCCTCGGGTCATTCACTGGCCATGAGGTGACCCTCTGCCCGCCCTGACCCATCTCCTCCCAAAGCCCTTTGGTCAAACCCCCCAGGCCGTGGAGGGGACACGAGCAGGGCTGCTCCGGCTCCCGCTCCCTCCCTTACGCCATCACCTCCCGATCCCATTCCCCTGCCTCAGTGTCTCCCCGCCCCCCCGTCCGGCCGGGACTCTGCCAGCGGCTGAGTCACCTCGGTGACCACCACCTGAGTCACCGGGACAGAGGGAAGTCCCCCGGTCCTCGATGCTTTTCCAACCGGAGCTGAGTAAAGGGGAAAGTGTCAAGGAATTTGGCTGGAAAAAGTGTTTTCTTGGAGCCTCCATAAGGAGCAGCCTCTCTGGTGCGTCCCCTTTGCCACAGTGAACTCGCAGCTGGCCAAGGAGTGGGGGGCTCCTTCCCTCTCATACGGAGAGATTCCAGGGGATGGAGGAGCTAGAAAATGTTGGGAAAAGCAGGCAAAACCTCCCCCATCCCTTGCACCGCGTGTTCTCCAGCCCCCTGAAAGCGCCTTGCAGTGCATCCCTCCTGCCCTCCTTGGATGCTGCTGGCAGCCACCAGCTCCTTCTCTGCCCTGTTCAGATTTAATTTGCAATAAAATACCTTGATTTAAAAAATACCAGGCAGCCAGACCCCACAGCGAGCCCGCCAGCGAGCCCTCGATTAATGACCCTTCGCATTCCCCTCCACCACGTCCCCGTTAATGATTTGCAGCGGCTCCTCCCCGGCCTGTCCCCTCCCTCCCTCCCCCCCTCCTCCCCCGCCGTCGGCACCCCCAGGCCAGGGCAGAGGGAAAGGGGCTCCAGGGAGCACCCGCAGGGATTTTCTCACCCCCTGGCACATTCCCTGCGTGGACACACCAGAGGTGAGGAAGTTGCCGCCACCCCCAGCGTGGGTCAGCGGCATCCTTGCACAGAGGTTCTGCGGGCACGGGGACGGCTCACGGCTCCATTCCTGGTGCTTCCCTGACTCCTGCCACCTCCTTCCTGCCATGCGGGACCCCGGCTGGGCTGGCAGCCCCTCAACACCCACCTGAGCCCCAGCAAGCTCGGTGCACATGTGCCGGAGAGTGGGGGGAGCCAGGGAACGGGGCCAGGGCTGCCCCCGGCAGCAGCCCCAGGCTTTGTGCTCCGGCAGGCAGCCCCGAGGAGGTTTCATGTTACTGGGAAACTGGGATGGCGGGATGTTCCCGGGGCAGCCCCGCAGACAAAAGGCCATTGTGCAGCCGCGCAGCGATGGCTGCAGCCCCGGAGCATCCCGCTCCTGCCAGAGCCAGCAGCCACCCCAGTCCCGGGAGGTGGCACAGCCGCTGTCCGAGGAGCACAGGGCACCCGCCAGGGGCCCGAGCAGCTCCCCAAAACTCATGGGATGCTTCAGCACAGACTGCCCGAGCCAGAGCGCCCCAGACACGCTCCTTGCCCGTCCCCATCCCACCGGCAGCAGCACCCAAAATGCATCCTCGCCATCCCAGGGGACAGGAGTGGCACTAAACCAGACCCTGCTGGCACCGAGTTGGGGTGACGGGCAGGGACAAGTCCCCACAGGTCAGGACGTGCAGGTGAGGGGTGGCTGAGCCTGAGCCAGAGCCACTTTCCGGCCCCACCGGCTGATCCTGCTCACCCTGCGGCCGCCATGGATCAGCCCGTGCTGTCTCAGGATGATCAGGGAGTTATTTATGTGTATTTCCCTGTGCGGGGACTGTACATATTGCAGCCCCAAGCACCTCCAAACCCTGCTCCTGCCTCCCACCGCCGCCGAATTCTCCTCTGAATCCCCAGCTCCCGGCCTCGGGGAGCCCCGCCACGCCCCATTAACTGCTGTTCCTGAGGGCTCTGGAGGTGACAAACACCCGCTCGTAATTAGCCAGGTGGCCCTTCCAATCACCCAACAACCTGAGCTGACTCAGAGGATCGGGTTTCCCCTTTCCCAGGGAAATTAGCAGGAATTAGGCACCCAAATCCCAAACGCAGCTTCGCGGGGCTCGGTGGCAGTGCCAGAACGCAGGGCAGGGCAAGATGTGTGCCAGCCAGGGCCACCCTCTGGGCTCCCATGTCTCCCCCGGATACTTTTCCGGAGAGCTGATCAGCACCTGGAGTTCTGAGGAGCCCAAGGAGCTGGGGGTGATTCCAAGCACCTTTTTTTTTCAGGGCACCTTCCAGAGGTGCAGCTTTTCCCAAGCACTGGGTACCCATTTCTCCATCAGGACTCCTCCCGGGCCTGAAATATTGGCTAAATAAATCGAGATATGAAATAATTCATGTGTGCACCCCCCATCTGCAGCTCGTGCACCCCACGGCGCTGGCCCGGGGCTGCGTCCTGCGAGCCCCGGGCTCAAAGCAGAGGCATTAAGCGTGTGAGTTATCAGGTGGTTTAGGAATTTGTCCCCAGAACAGGGCTGCGGGTAAACGCTGCCCTGGTGAGAGCTCAATCTGCTCCAGGGGTGAGAAGGAGGAAGGAGCCATTTAATGAAATTAACAGGCCTGGTTTGGGGTGGGTCCGGGGCTGTTTGGCCACATGGGGCTTCCTCAATGGGGCCATCGGGGAAACAAAGCCGGGAGGGGAAACAAAGGCCACGTCCCTGTCCTGGCCCTCCCGCGCCATGGCCGGCCAGCCCCGTGAGCCGCCGGACCGGGACATCCCAGTTCGCATCCCGGAGGAGTTCCCAGCTTGTTCGGGACACCGGGACACCGGGACTGCAGGGCTCGGTGCGGTGCCAACCCGGCACGGCACAGGCTGCTCCGCCGTGCCCCGCGTTGGGCTCAGCTGCGATGGGGGGATAATAAATCATTTGTTTCCCTGTTTCCAGCCATTTTCAGCTTCTGCTCTGGCTGCAGAACCCAACCGCAGGCTGGGGGAGCTTGCCCGGTCCTGCTCCCAAGCCCATTCGGCCACGAGCTGTAAATCAGGAACCAAACTGCAGAAACAAAAGTGAAAATGTTCCTCCCGGACTGCAGTCCTGGGCCCAGCCCTGGGCTCTGCTCCAGCCCAGTTTTTTTCTGTTTTCCCCTCCTTGCACGCGGTTGTGTTCCTGTACCTGGCTGCTGGGCCATCTCCCCACCTCTCTTTAGCTCTGGGGCACCACTGCAGCTCTAGTTTTCTTTAAAAAAGAAAAGTGATCACCCCACGGGTGAACCCAGTGCAGGGAGGCTCCAACATGGGCTCGGAGAGTGGGGAGCTGCCAAAATTTTCAGGGATCAAAGCAAAGCTGAGCAGCCCCGGTTGTTCACATCGCTCAGGCTGCTGCCATTCACCAGCACCGCAGAGTAAATAACGAGGGATATTAATAACAACGAGCCTCTGCCAGGACACAAACCAAGTTCCTCATCGGGAAGCCTGAGCAGCAGCGTTGGGGTAAAATGCACCCTGACACATCCAAACCCAGGCCAGGTCTGCCCACATGTGGGGAAATGCTAATCTCAGCCAAAAAAAGGATATTTAGGGTCTACAAACAATCCCTTGCTGGACACAAGGCCCTGGGATGGGGGAGATCCACCACAGCTTGGATCAGGAGCTGCGCAGGGGTGCAGGCAGGGGGGTGCCTGCTCTTCCTGCAGGTGTTTGGGAACAGGAACCCTCTTGCAGGAGGGTTCTCCCCCCTCTTTGCTTTCGTTTTTTTAGTTGTCAGAAAGGGACACTGCTCCGATTGTGGTTTAGGCAGAGAAATTTGCAGGGGATTTAAAAATTCCAAATAACAATTAGCAGAAACAAGTGCCCCAAGCCTGGCTGGGTTTGGTTTGTTTTGCATCACCAACCTTCCCTGCCAGAGCAGTTTTGCACAGACAGATGTTGATACTTTCACATTTCATCTCTTTTTTTTTTTTTTTCCCCAATAAAAACTTGCCTGAAACTTAAATCCAGCAGTCTGAAGTTCAGATCTTCACTTTAGAGTTCAACTCTTAGAGTCAGGATGGTCAAAAGCACCTAAACCAGAGTTCCCATGAGACTTGTGATTGTTGTTTTCACAGGAATTTGCAGAAATTTCGCACAACCCCATCACACAGGGGACCCTGAGCTCTGGATTTCCTGGTACCACAAGACCCCAAATGTCTTAGAAACACTGCCCTGACACAGAGGGGACCTGGGTTTTGGGGTACCTCACTGGAGAGCTGATGCCAGACTGACCCAGACCACTTCCAAACCCACCAGAGGAATTCTGAACAAAGCTCTTTACTGCAGACTGAGCCCAGCACCTGCTTAAAGCCCAGGAGCGCCTCGGAGCCGCTCACCAGCCCCCCAAACCCCACTGCACCGAGCAGGACCTGCTCCCGCACCAGCCTCCCCTTTCGGCAGTGGTGCTACAGTAACACGTTAAACAAATATCGAGACACGATCCAGGCAACCCTGGGGAGAGAGCCTCCACTGTTGGTGCCTCCAGATGAGGACCAGAAGCTTTTGTGGGGGTTGATTTGGTGAGGAGGCAGCAAGCAGAAGAAGCACCGTGCTTTGGCCATCGGCCCACGGCCCGGCCCCGGCCGGTGATCGCCCGGCAATCGGGGACACCAAATCCCCCACGCCAGCTCAAAATACAGAGAGGGGAGAGCCGCGGCTGTTGCCTTGGGGGGGTCACCCATCGCGGGGTCACCCAGCCGGGGGTAGCCGCGCCCACCGCACGGCCCCAGCCGGGAGCATTCCCGGGGCGGGAGGACGAGGGTGGCTCAATCCACCCCGGCGCTGCCTCCAGCCTCCCGAGGGACCCTCCATCCACCCCCGGGGACCCTCCGCCGGGCAGGGCCGGGGCGCAGCCGCCGCCGCAGCCCTTTGAACGGCCCTATCGCTCCCGGCCGCGCCGCCCCGCGCCGCCCCCGCCGTGATGCGGCCCCGGCTCCGCCTCCCCCGCTCCGCCGGCGCTGGGAGCTCCCTTCGCCTGTTTGCCCTTATTTAATTTCGAGTGTGATTTTGCTATTTTTAGCAGCTGGATCCCCTCCAGTAAGGCTAGGAGCTCGCTCCGGTTTTTTTTTTCCCCCCCTCTCCCCTCCTTTCCCCCCCCTCCCCCTTTTTTTTTTTTCTCTCGTTCCCTGCAAATGATTTTGACCCAGCTTCCTTCCTCCTGGAGCAATTTTTTTTCCTCTCTCTTTATTATTTATATAAATACGCGGGGCCTGGCGGGGCCGGGGATGCGGGGCTGAGCCGCAGCCTCTCTCTTCTCCTTGCAGATCCGCAGTCGCCGCGGGCGGGGGGTCCCTTCGCTCCGCCACACAGACCCGCCGGGAAAAACAAAACCATCAAACCGCCCCCAAAACCCACCCCGAACACCCGGCTCCGGGATCAAGCTGACTGTGAGTGCCACCTTCCTCTTCTTTCTGCTGCGGGGGGCGCGGGGGGCCGGGGCTCCGCTCGCCCTCGCCGCATGCGGGGCACGGTCGGCCCCGGGGTGTCGGGGTTTGCAGGGACGCGGGTGCGCGCGGCTCGCGGTGCCTCGCTTTATTATTGGTATTAATTATTGTTAATAGCAGGGTGATGCACCTGGCGGGCCGCGGCGGAGCGGGGGGGGGCGGGCGGGGGTCCCTGGTGCCGCTGCTCCCACCGCCGAGCGACTTTGCTCCACTTACTCGGTTGCGGGTGATGCAAACGCCCCGCACGGCGCCCGGGGGCCCGCACGGCCCCGGGACAGCCCTGGGACAGCCCGCGGGGCCGGGACCATGCAAGGTGCGTGGGGCCGCGGCCGGTGCACGGGCGTGGGAGCGGGACCCGGGCGTGGGGCTGGGGCGGCGTGAGGTGCGTGGGGCCGGTGCGAGGCCAAGCCCGCTTCACGGGGAACGCGCACACGCGGGTCGGGGCGAAGTTGCGGTGCTGGGGCTCAGCTGCCCCCCGGATGGTGCCCCCGCACCCCCGCCAGCCCCGCACCCCGCCAGCAGCGCTGGCTCCACGAGGGGTTTTATTACCCCCCCCCCCCCCCAGGACAGGGGCTTCACAAAGCCCTGATGGTGCCCTTCCTGCCTCTTTTCTTTCTCCTCCACCTCCCTCCTTCCTTTCCTTTATCACTTCCTTTTATTATGCATCCCAGGAAGGAAGGGGGGGACTTTCCTCAATGGCAGCCCCGGGGGGGCGTTCAGAGCAGCCCCATGGCGGGTCTGTGCTGAGGAGGAGCCCGCACATCCCTCCCGGCCCGCACCCCTGCCCAACAGGCTCTTCAACTTCTGCTCCACGATTCCTTCCCCTCCTCCTTCCCCATCCCTCTGCCAGGAGGTGCGGCTGGGATCCTTCTCCAGCTGCCATCAGGCTGGATTTTCTGGGCGTGAAGAGATTTTTTTGTTTGTTTGTTTTTTGGTTGTTTTTTTTTTTTTTTTTTTTTTTGTAAGATCTAAGCCCCCGCCTGTCTCCCCGCTTCTCCTGGGCCAGTTTGTTTAATCTAAGAGTAGGTGGCAGGAGCGGGGGATTTATGGGGTTATCTGCATGGAGCAGCGTAAGCCAGCGCAGGCGGCTGGGAAGGCAGGACCAGGCCCAGGAGCAGCCGGGAGCATCGCTCCGAGGGGACAGGTTGGCCCTTGTGCAACCCAGAGGTGGCTGCTTGAGGACGGCCCAGCTCATGCTGTGGAGCAGAGGGAGCAATGGGGCTGGGGGAGGAGAGCCCAGCAGCTCAGCATCCATAGGGATGGAGAGGGGAGGAGGTTTCCTTCCCCCAGCTCCATCAATCGAGAGGCAGATGTGGCCCCTCCACCTCCAAACCGTGCAGAGATGTTCCCCCCCCCAGCCGCGGGGAGCCCGGCAGCCCCTGCCCGCGTCCCCCACTGATTCCTCCCTGCCTGGAAAGGTTTCTCCCTCAGCTGCTTCCTCTCCTCCATGGCAACCCAGCTGCTCCCTCCCTCCCTCCATGGCTCTGATGCGTGTGAGCAGGGCCGGAGCTGCTCCCGCCATGTGCCCAGCATCGTCCCACAGGCTCGGAGCACACCCCGGGCCTGGCAGGTGCTGCCGAGCCTGGGGCATTGCAAGGAGCTGGGGCTGCTCTCGGGAGCAGGGTGTTGGCTGGGAAGGTGCTGGGCTTGGAGAGAAGCATCCCCCATTTCCAGTATCCTCCTCCCAGCCTCCTCTGCCAGAGCAGGGCACGGCACGGAGCCCCCACAGCTCTGGAGCACCTGGGGAGGGCTCTGAGGTGCTGGAGGGAAGGGCAGGATGGGCAGGATGGATGGGTGGGATGAGGAGGAATGTATGGGTGGGATGAAGAGGGATGGGTGGGATGTGCACGTGCTTTCCCCAGCACCAACTTCGCAGCAGCTGCTGCTTTCGGGGGCGGGGGGCGGAGGACCCAGTGGCACCCCCGTGCCATGGAGGGTTCCCTTGGCATTCCCAGCTGGAGCTGCTGTGTGGGGCCTGGTCCCTCCTCTGGAGGGAGGAGAGCGCAGCAGGGTGGGGGCCATGCTGGGCCCATCTGTTTCCAGCTGCAGGAGGGGGCACAGAGCAGCTCGAGGCTGTGCTGCCTCTGACAGAGATTGACTTAAAAAGAGACAAAACCCCATCCCAGGCCGACCAGCAGCCGGCCCTTTGCTGGCCTAAATCTAAACCATGCTTCTTTTTTCTCCTAAGAGACTCCTTGAAGGGCTCTGGGATGCTGTGAGTAATATTTTCGGGGTGTTTACACTACGGCATGGTTTCTGTCTCCCAAAAAAAAAAAAAAAAAAGACTCCGAGGGTGGTTTTTGTTGTTGTTGTTCTGCACTCATGAGTCACTTCCAGAGGGGAGCAGGAGCTGACGCCTGTTTTTTGAAAAGGCTCAGAGGTCTGAGTGTGGCTCCTCAGGCTGCATGTCCTGCCCACACCCTCCCCAGTGAGGCTCAGTGTCCCAGTGGGCTCAGCACCCTCTGCCCCCCCCTCGGCTGCTCCAACACCATCAAATCGGGACCAGTTCCTCAAAACTGAGCATTATTACCTCAGAGGTAGGAGGGTGCCTCCATCAGCACACACAGACCGGGCACACAGCCTCGGACCTGCCTCTGTTCCTGCTGGGAAGCCTCACATCGCCACTCTGGGCAGGTGTCCCCAGCATGGCCACGGTCACCCGGCCCCGTGTGGGGTCACCAGCAAGCACCAGAGCTGTGGCTGCAATCCTGCCCCTTCCCACCCTTCCTCTGGGCTCCTGGGCTGGGAGCCGGGCATGGAGCCACCCCCACAGCTCTGGAAAAGCAGGTTTTCCCTGTGCCCCTGGGAAGCTGCAAGGTGGAGAGGGGAAGATGGAGCTTTTTCCTTTGTGTGATTGCTCCAAGGGCAAGGGAGAGCTGCCCAGCCCTTTGGGACATGTACAGGGGAGGTGACAACGCAGTGTCCCCCGGTCAAGTGCAAGGCAGTGCCTGTCCCTAATCCCAGCCAGGTGGCCGGACTGGGGCAGGGGTGCAGCACCCACCCTGGGTGCAGCAGTGCAGAGAGTGGGGTGGAGAGCAGGACTGTGGGACCCTGAACCCTGCTCCAGGGCCCTGGCACCCCCCTGGGGACACCCAAGGTCCCCAGTGCCTCCATTCGTCCTGTCTCAACTCACCAGCGCCAGCATCTGGGATTTCAGATTAAATCAGGAGCCACTCTCCTCTTTCTGAGGAAAGGGGCCAGGCTCTGCAGGACGGGCTGGCCAAGCTGCTGCTCCCCAAACACCTGGGGGGACCCCGGGAGCTGCCTGAGCACTGGGCACTGCCTGGTTCTGCAGGGTGGCCATGCCATGGGCTTGGGGCACTGCCCTGCAGCCAGTGCATTTTGCTCCCCAGCCAGTGCCAGGAGGATGCAGGGGGCATCTCCCCTGCCCCAGGGTGAGGGCTAGGGGGTGGCATGGGGAGCCAGAGCCGTGGCTGACTGACCTTCCTCTCTCCTACTCCACTGCTGCTGGGACAGACGATGAGTGAATCCAGCGCCAAATCCAGCCAGCCCCTGGCCTCCAAAGGGGAGAAAGACGTGTCAGAGAAGAGGGGCCGAGGGCGGCCCAGAAAGAAGCCGCAGGTACGTGGGGAAGGAAGGGCTGGGCAGCTGTGAGGAAGGGGGGGCTGGACACCCCCAGGGTATGGGGCAGTAGGAAACCCCCCCCACACCTACACCCCTAGGCTGGGGACACCCCCAGTGCAGCCCCTTTACCCTTTGGGCAGGGTCTTCCCAGGCTCACCAGCAGCAAGACCCTCCTGGGGGGCTCCAGAGCCCCCCCAGCTCTGCAGGACCCCAGAGCTCCTGGCCCCGGCTCTGCTGCCCCTCCCCAGGCCCTGCTGAACCCGCCTTTGCAGACGGGCTAATTAAAGCCCCATTAGCAAAAGCTGCTCAGAGAGATAAGATGCTGCTGGAGCCTTTATAGTACCAAACCCCGCTCAGCCCCCCCGAGGCAGGTGGGGCTTGTGCACATCGTTTTCCTGCAGAAAAGGTGATTTGTGGCTTCCCTGACACTTCCTCGGCTGCGGCACCAGCAGCAAGCGGGGTCTGGGCTGAAGGGCTGTGGGGACCGTCCAGCTGAGCTAAGTGGGTGATGCTGGGAGTGGAAAAGGTCACGTATGCCCGGCTGAAGGACACACAGGAGCCTGTGCCTGGCGTCTGACCGCCAATCCCAGTGTGACCAGTGCTCCCAGTACCACATGCAAGAGCATCTCTGCCCTGGCAGGGTCTGCTGGGGACAGTGGGACTCCCAGGCTGGAGCATCCCGGGGTGCACTGGAAGCCACTCTGGGCATGCAACCCCCTCTGCTCTCCCTCCAGCAGGAGCCCAGTGAGGCCCCGACCCCCAAGAGACCCCGTGGACGGCCGAAGGGCAGTAAAAACAAGGCCACCCCAAAGGGCAGGGTAGGTACCCGGGGATGGGGCTGCTGCAGCTGGGTGCTGGTACCACAGGTCTGGTTTGAGCTCAATTATGGACAATTCTGGGCAGATCTGTCTCAGAGGTGGGGATGGGGGGGAATCTGGCCCAGGGAGGGTGGGGGGAGCCACAGGCCGTGTGTGTCAGCACCAGGACACCCGAGATAAACCTGTTTGCAAAACACGCGACTCACATCCTGTACCCACCTCGTGACTCACGGGGCATCCCGGGGCCGGGGGGGTCGGGGGGCTGGCAGCAGCACCCCAGGAGATGCCACTGGGGTGATGAATCCGGCAGTCACGGGTGGGAGGAAGGGGAACACCACCCACCCCCACCAGCATCCTGGGGACAGCCTGACCAAAATGCCTTTTTTTGCTGTGCTGGCTCAGAAAGCTGCAGTCACACCAGGGAGGAAACCTCGAGGGCGACCCAAAAAATCGGTAAGCGGGCTTTTCCCTTCCCCATCCACCCTGGCAGGGCACTGGGCACTTCAGGGGTGCAGCAGCTCCTCAGAGAGCCCCATGAGTGCAGGGTGGATGTTGTCGGGTTGTAGGAGCACAGAGCAGTTGAGCGAGTAGGACACGGCACTGGGTGGGCTCTGAACCCCTGAGGGCTGGGGGTCTGAGGAGTCCTGGCCCCCCCATCTCCCAGTGGGCCCAAGAGCGGCGTTGGATGGCTGGTCCTGCCCTGGGGACACGCTGGCACAGCCTGCCCGGGTCCCTGCACGGCGTTCCTGCAGCCTGCGGGCGCAGCCGCCCCCTCTCTTCCCTGAGCTTTCCCTCCCCCATTCCATTTTTTTCTCCTTTCCCCCTCGGTTCGCAGCTCAGGCGGGTGCCAGGTACCCGGGCGGTTTCATCTCCCTTCCCTGCCTGTCCCAGATTTTGCTCCTCCTTTTCCCACTGAAATTCCTTGCGGAGCCGAGGGGTTGAGACCAGCCGGTGCTGCAAACCCGGGCTCGCGTCCTGGGGTCTCCTGTGCCGGATCCACAGTGCCAGGGGTTGTTTGGGGACCCCAGGGCGGGCAGCCAGCGGCGGGGGCCGGGGGGGTGGGTGTGGGAGGAGCCTGTCCTGTGCCAGCGGGGCCGTGCCGGGGACACGATGTCCCGCTCTGGCAGGCGCGGTGGCGTTTTTGTGAATGAAGCGGGAGGAAGCGGGGGCCGGTGTGACTCAGGCTCACTCAGCCCTGAGTCACCGCCGCGTGCGGGGTCACGGCCGCCCACCCCGGCGTGGGGGCTGGACAGGGACACCCGGGGCTGGACACGGACAGGCTGCCACCACCCCCCGGTGGCCACTAGGGACCGCGGACCCGCACTCAGAGGTGTTGCGCACCCAGGGTGTGTGGTCTCCCCTCCTCACTGCGAGCCCACCCGGAGGGCTTCTCACCTGGGATTTAATCTCCAAGCTGGAGCCAGGGCCAGTCCTTTAATCCAGGAGGGTGCCGTGCCTCAGTTTGCCTCGTCGCACAAGGGGTGCGATGTGCCTGGTCAGCCCTTCGTCCAGGGGCAGTGGAGTGGGGCTGCACTCCCTGACGCCCCCGGCCACGCTCCCTTGCCTTGCAGCAGCAGGACGAGGAGGAGGTGAACATTTCCCAGGAGTCATCCGAGGAGGAGCAGTGACACCTCCCGAACCGGCGCTACCTCATCGCCCGACAGCCCCGCGGCAGCCGGGGGAGAGGGACGGGGAGAGACCCACGGTGCCGCCCTGGCTTCCTCCTCCTCCTCCCTCCTCCGCTCCCTCCTCACCCTCAGACAACGGCAGCACTGGAAAATGGCCCAACCCGGGCGGCCCCCGCAGCCCCCGCCCGGGAGGGGCACCTGGCCCAGCTCCCCCTCCCCAGCCCCGGGGTTCAGGGTAGCCCCACTGGAAAGGGGGGTCGTGGCAGAGAGCCGGGGCTGGCACCCCCCACCTTCGCTGCCCCCCATGCAGTGATCTCGCCCCGCCAAAGTGGGTGCTGGCTGCCCCCCCCCAGCACTGGGCTCTGCCCTGGGGCCTCTGCAGGGAAGAGATGGGGGGGCAGTGAATGTGAGACCCCCCCCAAATGCATTAGACCTTTGCTCTGGCCTGCTGCTACCCTGGGCAACCCCGCTTGTCCCCCCAGTCCGGGGTGACTGCACTGTGTGCGGGAGCAGCTCCCGCGGCACTGCCGGGGCCCGGTGCCCATCCCTGGGGTGCCAGTCCCCGAGGGTGCCAGTCCCCAGGGGTGCCCGAGCAGGGCTGGCTCTGGGCAGCCCTTTCCTCATAGGTTCTGGTATATATATATTTTTTTTTTTAGTACTTTTTTTCCTTTCATTCACAACTACCTCTGGATATTTAAGTTCCACTCTCTGAACTCACAGATGTGCTGCTGCGCTGCCGGGGCACCGTGGGCTCGGTGGTTCCTGTTTTCGGGGTGTTGCTGGGGGCCGTGGGGTGTTTTTTTTTTCTCCCTCCCCTTTTTTTTGGGCTTCATTTTTCTTTTTTTTTTTTTTAAATTTTGAGGTCTAGTTTGCTCTGCTGCTTCAAGGGATCGAGGCTGGCAGGGCAGAGGGGAGGGGGGACCATGGGATGCTCCCCCCGCCCCTCTGCCCCGGCACGACGGCTGCAGCGGGACCGGAGGTCGGTGCCAGGCGGCCCCGGCAGGAGAGAATCGGGGTTTGGTTTGGGGTTTTTTTTGGTTCACTGTTAACGACCTTTTGGGTTCCTATTTGCAGTTACTTGAATAAAACATTTTATGGATGTTTGTGACGCCTCTGTCCCGGCTGGGTGGGGCAGGAGTGGCTGCTCCCAGGCCATCTCCTCCTCAGGGACATCTGTGCTGGTGGCAGCCACCAGCCATCCACGGAGATGAGCTGCTGATGGAAACACAAACAGGCAAAGCCCTGCTGCCCCCCAAACTCCCGCCCGAGGCCGGGAACCCCCAGCCCCACACGGAGCCTCGGGGCCAAGGCAGAGACACGTTTATTTACCCCATTTTCCCCCAGGCATCCCATCCCGGCACAGCCTGCTGCTCTCTGCCAGTCTGCCAGCCCCAGTGGGCCCTCCCAGAGCTTTCCAAGGGGCTGCTGGAGCAGTTCAAGCAAAAAAAGAAAAATGGCAAAACCAGGCACTGAGGTGGGAGATGTCCCATCTGGGTCAGTGCTCAGATGTGGGGGCAGCAACTGTGGCATCGTGGCACCACCGCGGGCACATCGTGCCTGTTCAGTGCTGACAGTGTCCTCCCTTCCCTCCCGCGGGCAGGATCCGGTCCCGGTGCTCCAGGCAGTGTCAGGCCCTCCAGTCCCTGCGCGGGGGCCGAGGGGGCGAGGGTCCCCCCCAGGCGGGCACCACCTGCAACACAGAGGGGCACACCTGCAGCCCAGGGCATCACGGCAGGGGTGGGGAGGCACCGCCCGTGCAACCCAACCCTCCCAAAAACCTCTGGATTACACCCAAAGCCTGACTCCTTCCAGGCTTGACTCAACGTTCTTGGAGGTCTTTCCCAGCCTTAATGATTCCACGATTCCCACAGCTCCCCTCGGGAGAGGCACCTCACTTGCTGTTGCTTCCGTTTTTCATGGAAAAACGGGGAAAATGCCAACTCCCACCACAGCGACCCACCTGAGCCTCCTCAGCCTCCACCAGCAGCTCCTGCTCCGACTCGGGCGGCTCCTCAGCCGGGTCGTAGCTGTACATGGGCAGCAGCCGGTGCCGCAGCCGGTCGGACCTGGCGGGGGTCGGTGGTGAGCGCTGACCCCGCAGCCCGCCAAGGCCCCCAGCCCCGCGGCCCCGCTCACCTGCGCTTCTTCTTGACGTACATCACCTGCGGGGAAAGGCGTCAGCGGCGCGGGGCTCGGCGCTGGGCTTGGTGCCCCCCGGTCCCCCCCGCCCGCCCACCCACTCACCGCGGCCAGGAGGGCGCCGAGGAGGGTGAGGAGGAGGAAGGGCCCCAGCACGGAGCCCACCAGCGAGTCGCCCGCCGCGCCCGGGGCCGTGGGGGCCGTGGTGTTGCTCATGGCCCAGCGCCGGCTCCTGCCCGCATGGGGACGCGCGTGTCCGGCCCCACGGACGGGAGCTCTGCAACCCACAGCCGGCCTTGGGAATGACCCCCGGTCCGGGAATGACCCTCCCACCCCGGGAATTCACCGTCCGGGAATGACCAGCGCTCAGGTAATAACCCACATCCCGCCCGGTAATAACCAATACCCGGTAATGATCCCCCGCCCGGTAACAACAACCCTGGAGGGGCTCACCCCGCACCCCCCTTCCTGCAGAGCTGGGGCTGGGGGGGGCTCCGCCTCCACCAGCGGGAGAACCGGCGGGACCCCCGCACTGGGCTCTGCCCGGGACACCCCCGTACCGCCGACCCCCACCCCAATTCCCCCCCCTCTTCCCCCTCGTCCAGTTCGGGATCCCCCGGGCTCTCCCCTCCCCCTCGCCCCCCCCCCACTCCGGGGATCCCCGCGCGCGCCACGCCTCGCCCCGCCCACCTGCGCGCGCCGCCCGCACCCGGAACCCATGCGGCGCGTGACAAGCGCGGGGCGGGGCCGAGCGCGCGCGGGAGGGGGCGGGGCAAGGGGCGAAGGGGCGGGGCTTGGGGCGGGGGTGGTGGCGGAGCGCGGCCGGCAGGGGGCAGCAAAGACGGGGCGGGAAACGCGTGAGGGGAGAAAAGGGAAAAGGGCGAAGAAACGCGGGGAAAACGGAATAGCGAGGGACCGGCAGAGGGAGGAAGGGAAAAAACGGGGAAAAAAACGGGTCAAAAGAAGAAAAGACCCCTGGAGGGGGGGGGCACAAGGAAAGGCGAGCAGAGCGGTGGGCGGGCAGATGGAGGGAGGGAGGGGGGAGTTGCACATCTGGCCAGGTGAGTGCACAGCTGGGGGTGTGGGCGGGAGAAGGGACAGAGGGGATGCATGGATGGATGGATGGATGGACGGAGGGATGGAGATGCAGGTGTGGTGTGGTGTGAGACAACCGGCCCGCGGGGCTGGGGCTGGCGGGGCTCCCAGGGGTGCCAGGAACACGGGCAGGGTCATCCACATCGGGGGCTGCTGTGGGTCCCTGGCCAGGGGCTCCTGCTGTGGCTGCTCTCCCCCAGGCTGGACCCAGGGGCTGCAATGGTGCCAGCGGTGTCACCCACGGTGCTGGCAGAGCCCCAGCCTTGATCCTGGCCGAAGGGCTAATCCGCTTTGCCCACAGGGACCAGATGGTCCCACTAAGTGGGTCAGGCAGGAGCGGGGGACACCAGGGAGCACCGGGTCCTGCTGCACTTCCCAACAGCTACAAAAAATAATCCTCAAGTGGAATGAGGTGAACGAGGAGCCTAGACATGGCAGAGCTGGGGGGACACAGCCCCCGGACTGGCAGCGGGCCAGGGCTCAGCCACTCCAGAGCCTCCTGAGCTGGTGGGGAAGAGCAGCTCCTGGTCTGCAGCCTCTGGGATGAACTTGCCCATGGCACAGATGGTTGCACCCTGCCTGCACCCTGCCTGCACCCTGCCTGTACCCTGCCTGCACCTCTGTCTGCACCTCTGTCTGCACTGCTGCCTGCACCCTGCCTGCACCCTGCCTGCACCCTGCCTGCACCCTGCCTGTACCCTGCCTGCACCTCTGCACTGCTGCCTGCACCCTGCCTGTACCCTGCCCATACCCCTGCCTGTACCCTGCCTGCACCTCTGCACTGCTGCCTGCACCCTGCCTGCACCCTGCCTGCACCCTGCCTGTACCCTGCCTGCACCTCTGCACTGCTGCCTGCACCCTGCCTGCACCCTGCCCATACCCCTGCCTGCACCCTGCCTGTACCCTGCCTGCACCTCTGTCTGCACCTCTGTCTGCACTGCTGCCTGCACCCTGCCTGTACCCTGCCTGCACCTCTGCACTGCTGCCTGCACCCTGCCTGCACCCTGCCTGCACCCTGCCCATACCCCTGCCTGCACCCTGCCTGCACCTCTGTCTGCACTGCTGCCTGCACCCTGCCTGCACCCTGCCTGTACCCTGCCCATACCTCTGCCTGTACCCTGCCTCCACCTCTGCCTGCACCCTGCCTATACCACTGCCCATACCACTGCCTAAACCACTGCCTGTACCAGTCCCTGCACTGCTGCCCTCACCCCCTGCCCAGCCCATGCAGGGTTATTTTCTCCTCTCCAGCCCAGAAAAGGGCACCAGCTGTCCTGAGAGTGGCTGACAGCTGCTGTTCCCAGTGTCCTGTTGTCCCCAGGGGTCCCGCTGGCCCCACTAGCCCACACTGACCCCACTCTCCCCAGCAGTGGCACTGGTCTCATTGTCTGTGTTGACTCACCCTGCCCCAGGCACCCTTCCAAAACCAGCCCCAGCCCCCTGTTCACCACTGCAATGGGGGAACCACAGCGTGGGACAGGACCCCCAGCCTCCCAGCCCAGCACTGACACTTCAGGGGCCTTCCATGCTGCCGCCATCCACCGCTGCCCATCCCCTCCCAGCTGAACCCTGCTGTGCCATGGCTAAAAATAAATCCGTCAATTTCTAGGAAAGCTCCTTGGAGAGCATGAGCGAGTGGAAGCACATGGCCAGGAGGAGCATGCGTGGTCCAGGGGAAGCAGCATCCTTGGGAGCAGACCAGGGGGTCACCAAGCCTCTCCACATGGCCAGAGCCAGTCCAGGACACCTGCAGCATCCCCAGATCCCACGTGAACATCTTTTTCCCAATCCACTGCTTCCCAGAGCATCCAGATGAGGGAAAAAGGGGAGTCAAGGCTGGGGCAGCGCAGGACCTGCTCATCCCTGGAGAAATCTCCCCCTTGCTTACCCTGGGGTGGGGGAGGATGTCGGGGGGGCTGAAGGCAGCATTGCCACCCATCCTGGGGACAAGAAACCTTTGTGATCGGGGTGGAAGGGGCGTCAGCCAGGGGGGCAAAGCTGGAATAGCAACACGGGGTATCTATTTCTCCCCCAAACCCCGCTGTGAGACATCAGCCCCCTCCCCTGCACTGCCTGGCCCCCAGCACATAACTGGGGACAGCTTTGCTGAGCTGCTAAGCTCCCGTTTAAGCAGCTGAGAGCAAGTGGCCGGATTTCCAGCCAGCGCATCCCTCCGGCTGCTCAGTCGGCCAGAAATGCCGGGGTGGGGGCCGGGTGCCGCCGTCCCCGCGGGGGCACAGCCGCCCCGGCTCTGCCTCGCCGCTCGCCCGCTCAGGCATTAACGCCGCCGTCAGCACAGATTAATTCTGCCCTGGGCTCCGCGCCGCAGCTGCAACACGAGGCTCTTGAGCGCCAGCCCCCGTGTTTTCTGCAGGAGGAGCCTGGTCACATCCAGATCCCAAAGGGAATGTGCAAAGGCTCGCTTAGGGATGGGTCTCCACACCAGGACACGTTTGCTTGGCAGGGAAGTGCGGGAGCTCACCTTTCTGTGGCCGGGCTGGCAGTGCCAGCGGCACCACGCACGGCCTGGGGTGCTGGTGCTCTCCGTGAGGGCTCCTCCCGGCCTCTCACACAGCAAGGGGCTACTCCCACGGGAAGAGCTCTCAGGAAGGATTTTGTAAAATAGTTGGAAGCACATTCAGAGGCTCCACGAGGCTCTCTCCTTAAAATGCCCCTTTTTATTGCAGGGTGCCTGCCCCACCAGCGAACCCATCTCAACACCAGGCTGTTGGTGACATCTGTCCAGTTCCTCTTCCAGGCTGTGACTGTCCCAGGCCACTGCAGGGAGGGCTTTCTCCTTGGGTGACACTGTTGCCCAATCTCTGAGTTCACGTACGAAGGGACCAGAGCTGGGACAAAGAGACCAGGCAGGAGGCAGAGCCGTGTGAAATACTGGCGTGTTTATTGGTTGGCACTAGATTACAGCCCACACTCTCGGCAAACTGGCATCCACCAATTTAATTTTTTCAGTTTTTCACTCTTTTAAAGACAGTGACAGCCTCCCCCTTGCACACAACTCAACAGAGGAAACCCCTCATGACAGGACCCCGCCGCACCACCCGGCTCCACACAAGGAGAGCCCTCCGGCCTTTCTGGAGACACTGTGGATGAAAGGTCAGAATCACATGGGATGTCCTGCACCTGCCAGCCAGGACCGAGCAAGAGCAGGAGAACATCTGCATTATCCAGAGGTTCCAACTGAGACGGATCCCCAAAGGAAACAGAACGTGTTTTCTACTTCACACGTGTGACTTTGAACAAAGGTGGTGTAAGAACACATCAGTGAGAAAGAGAAAAGAGCATCCATTGCAACGCTCCATTTCCAAAGGGCCTTTGCTGTTGCAAAGTGTTTCTGCAAACTATTTAATTTGTTGTAACCTTCCCATGTGAAGTTCACCAGGAGATTAGAAACACCAAGTGCTGGAGGGAGGAACAGAGATCTGCAGCCAAGAAAATAAACCCAAACAGATTATAGGAATTACAAGTACAAAACCATCTTGAATTCACAGAGAATTGAGTATTTCACTTGCAACTCATTGAAAATTACTGAAAATATCAGGCCTTTTTAAATCCTAATAAAACAGCAAGTTTGTTCTCTCCATCAGTTTTCCTTCTGCAAACTTGCTGACACTTCCCTGGGAAAGCCAGGTGGCAGGAGTGGCACAAGAACCTCCATGAGACATCCCAGCTGACCCCAGCACATCCCAGCTGACCCCAGCACATCCCAGCTGACCCCACCATCACATGGAGCACAGCACCCAGGGATCCCTCACCAGGCTCTGTGGTTGCCATCGGCCCCCACCCCAGGCTGGACATTTCGATGACTTGGATCAGTACCTGGAAGGGCTCCGAACTCATTTTCCCTTGCACCTGGGTCAGTTCCACCCTCAGTTGTGGGGGTGAGGTCGAAGGTACCAGCTCAGACACAAACCAGAAACAGTCAAAGCCCTACAGCTCTGACCAACCATGGAGATTCCTTGTTTTGGGGAGGAATGGAGAAGCCTCAGGCAAACACACCCACGGACAGGATGTTGGACAATGGACCCTGGTCATTCATCCCTCAACCAGGGTCTGGGGCCCCGTTCTTCTGATTTGGGGGGGCTGCCAGGAACCCCCCATGTACACAGAGCTCATGGAAGGACTGAGCAGCAAAGGCAAAGTGATCATTCCAGATTTTCTGATTTAATAAATATAAAATAGGACACACAGGAAATTCAACAAACACTCTCAGACCTCCCCAGGTTCATTTCTGAGGCAATTCTAGAGCCGATTCATCAAGTATAACATCAAAATTCCCATCTTCCCAAAAAAAAAAAAAAAAAAAGAAAGAAAAAAAACCCTATGGACTAGCACCAAAGAGAGATTTATAAATCTCCTAAATACAACTTCAGTCCAGTTCAGTTTCTTTTTCACCAGCTACACCTTTGTTGCACACAGACCCCCTGACACCACCCCCAGCATAGCACTCCAGGATCTCGGCACCCCAGAGCAGCTGGGTTAGTTGATTCCAAGGTTAGGAAAATGAGGATCACGCCCTGTGTGTGTCAGGAGCTCAGGGACCAGCTGAGGGGCACTCAAGCCATGAGGTCACCACATCCCTGCAGGGCTGCAGCCACCAGATGATGCCATTACTGAGCAGGAGAATGGAGCCAGGAGGGGAAACCCAGCCTGGGAGCAAGACCAGAGCAGGCACTGCGTCACCCAGAGGGAAAAGCTCCTCACACTGCAACCCTGTCACTGCTTGGGGCAGGTTTGGCTGAAGATACAGCTCCAATCCTCCCCCAGCACCAGCCACAGGCTCCCCTTGGGGGGGTCCAACCCCAAACCAACCCCTCCCCAACGCCCAGTGTCCCCCCCCTATGCTCTGCACAGGGAGGGATGCTGCATCTGGCTGTGTGAAAGCACAAACATTTGGGATAAAACAGAGAGAACAGGCAGGAAACCTACAGCTCTTGTACAAGTGTTACTTGTTGGACCTGTGCAGCCTCCAGGATTTCATTCTCCGGGAGTGACCCGTGTGCTGGGGAATGCTGAACACAGCTTCTGCATGGAAAAGCTGAGGCAAAGGCCCAAAGCCCCTGCAAGATCCGGGAAGGGAACTGAGGATTCCTGACATTCCCTACTCACATTTTCAGCCAGAATACTTTGTGGCCACACAAGGGAAAAAGCAACACTTACAGATTCCAATCCCTTTTCGTTTTTCCCTTTACAGAGTTTTCTTTAAGGCACATTCCAGCTCAGGCTGAATGAGCTGCCTCAGTGCTCCACAGGAGAGTAGGGAAGAGCTCACAGCATCCATCTACACAGGAACAGAGCTGGTGGGAAAGCTGATCCTGCCATTCATTCCAGCTCCCACCAAACCCAGCTCCCACCTTGCCCCCAGCACCAGGGCAGACAGCAGGAGGTTTGGGGGGCCTTGATGTGCAGCCCTCAGGCTCTGCTCCCTTCCTCTGCTTATTCCCAGAACACCTCCACCTGGCTGAGCTGGAAGCAGACCAACCTGAGGAGATTGTCACCGTGTCCCCTCCCTGCTGTCACTGCCTCGGTCCTTGGGGGTTTTACAGCCTGAAGTTTAATGTGTTTTCAATTTGAAAAAAAATCTTTTTAGTTTGCACAGTGACTGTTAACTCCACATCCAGGGAATGTTCTGCCTAATGTTGTACCTGGAGAGGTGAATGCCAATGGGTCAGAATTCCCAGTGCCACAGCAGTTCTGAGCCAGGGTGTGCTGGCCCTGCTGACCATACTGAGTGTGAACAGCTCGGCCAGTGCTGCTGGGAAGTGGCAACACTGCCCTGAGATAGGGGAAGCACAGCTGTGACACTGAGGTTCCAACAAACCACTCAAACAATCCATCTTTGGGAAGCCACCAGAGGTACTTTAACATCACTGAATTCCAGATTTCAAGGAGAATGGGTAAAACCCCTCCCTTCTTTCACTCTTCTCTCCCAGGAAAAGGCAGCACCTCCCAGGCCCAGCAGTGGCCCAGCCAGCACCCACCACACAGCAGGGAAATCCCCCAATCCCCACCTGGGCTTACTCTGAACTGCAAAAGGGTTCTTCCCTTTGAAATGTGCCTTTGAACAACCTCAGTGTGAGCAAAGTCACATCTGAAACCCAAACCTGCCCAACAGCAACCACCTCAGCCAGGTGCTGTGTGGTTCCTGCCACACACGATTTCCAGGCTGCCAATAACCAAAGAACCAAAATCCCTTTTCCACAACAACAAATCCTTGTCTGGGAGACACTCCCCAAAGCCAGAGCCACACAATTCCAGCTCTGCTGAGTTTCATTACACTCAGCTCTCTCTGCAGAGGGGCGTCCATCTGCCTCTTTACACATCAGGTAGGACCACCAGAGAGATTTGGAATCTGACAATTCCTCCTGGAAGGATCCAGCAGCACTTGGACACACAGGTATTCCAGGGGTGTCTTCCTTTTCTCCTGCTCCCATGCTGGCGTCACCAAACTGGTGCAGAGTTCCCTTGCCCCTCACTGGTGTAGCAAGAGTGGGGCATCCTTGGACAATGACCACAGGAATGAAAAGCAACAAGGGAAGAAGGGACCCCATTAGCGACATCACTGTGCCCCTAAGGAGCTGCAGAGGGACCCCCAGGGCCCAGAGGTGATGAAAAGCAGCAGCCCCTCACCTGTGCCCCACTCATACCCCAAACCAGAATTGCAGACCTGCCATGACGGGGGGACCAAACAACTGCTGCACCTCGCTGGCTGTCTGGGGACATCCTGTGTCATACCCACCTCCCAGCAGTGCCCAGAAAGCACAGCCAGGCTGAGAGCCAGCTAAGAACTGCTCCCATGGGATGCTGAGACACTGCTCCACATAAGGTTCAGGCCAGCTGAGATTAAGAATCCCGCTATCCATCGCTACCAGCTCGGAACAGCACCAGTTCTAGCACGGCTGGGAGCCCCAGGCTCATCCCCTGGGATTCAGCACACTCAGGACAGTGGCCCCAACAGTGAGACTGAGCTGCACTGTCCAGGCTGCAGAACCAGAGCCATGCTCCCAGCAGCTCCCCTGTTCCTCACACAGACAGGGCGACTTGTCAGTCCCAAACCAATTAACACCAGTTTAGATAAAACCACTCCAGCTGCTGGGGTTGCAGCTGTACCAGCTCTAGAGAGAACCTCAGATGCTGAGGAAGTTGGGAATTGTGTGGTGCAGGGAGAGGTTCAGGGAGCACAGGGCTAAGGCCTGGTCTGAAATTTGCATCTCTTCAATCAAGGCTATTCCTGCCCCAGGAGCCATTTCCAGTTACAAGGCATAACATCAGCCACTCCGTGGTAACAGCATCAATCCATGCCACATTAGAACACTTTCTTGGCACAATTTATTTTTTCTGACCCAAACAAATAAGCCATTAGCAAGTCATTAACAATATTCTACCCTAAATTGTCAGTTTAACAGCCCTGTAAAAACATTTTTAGTTTAAAAACAAAAGTGTGCATGCTGCTGATATTAAAACTGCAGTTACTCTTTCAGGAGTACCAGCTGTTTTGTTGCAAAGCATTTCCAACATACTAATCTGTACAGTAGAGACCAAGACTCGTCAAAGGCAGTAGACGGCTGTGTCAGGTGCCTCGCAGGGTGCGGGGACAGCGACTCTGGGAATTTCTTGGACACTTCCAGACAGAATATTCAAGCCCTTTTGAGAGTTTGGTTCAGGCTGACCAGCACATAGTGAGAAAGGATTGTACATTCGTCTCTAAGTTGAAGTGAGCTGAACTGGTGTAATTTAGGCTCAATTCCAGATGCTTGGGTTTGAGCTACTCCTTGAATAATGGGCTGTTCCTTACGCGTGGTTTTCCATGTCAGCGATCACTGGCACTGCTTTTGGCCTTGCTACTCCACACCGATGAAAGCAGGGAGAACAAGGAAAGGAACAGAAGAGGATCTTAAAATGAACAGCTTCTTGCCAAAACAGCAAGGATACCATTCCCCCTTGTCCCAGGCTCCATGGATATTTCTATCAGATTTTCATATTGTAAGCGCTTCTCAGAGAAAGCTCCAGAACAGTGAGTGTTTATTAGAATATTTTTTGTTAAATAAAGAGCAGGAAAAAAAAAAAGGAAAAAAAAGTACTGCAGATTTAATTTCACATCTTGGCTCTGCTCTGACAAAGGAGAAGTTACTGAACTCAGCAACCACTTCTTGTCCCAAGCCAGGGATTAATTAATGCCCCTCCCAAAACTTGTACCTGCCCCAACCCACCCCCCAACCCCAACCTTTCCCATTTTATTTCCCAACTAGACAACACTGTTGGCAAATCAAGACAGCATGAAACGTACAGCAAGAAAACAACAAACCCCCGTGTGAAGTGTGCCAACGCATCGGGGAGCTCTCCTGTGCTGCTCCCCTGGAATGCTGCCGGAGGCAGCTGTACCTGGCACGGAGGGCACACTCCGAGCACGCTGCACAGTGCGACCCTAAGTGCTGCAGAACCACAGGACAAGAGACCGAACACCTGAATTTTCCCCCCAGGACTTCTCTTCAGGGATACGCGCGTGGTTCTCCGAGCGCGGCAGCAACACTCGGTGAGCACGAGCCGACGCTTCAGCACAAATCCCAAGTCTCCAGTTGAGCACGGCGTAAGGCATGTGGACAAGAGAGACACGAGCAGGACGCAGCGGGAGCAGGGGACAGCACTGGTGAGCCACACTCCAGTTTGTCCGTCTGACCCCTCTGCAGCCCGATTCCCACCGCAGCCGACGCGATCCGGGTGCTGTCGCAGTGCTGCTGAGGCTGTTTGGTTTTGGCCAACGGTTCCAGACCAGCTTCTTGTGGTTTCACTCGGATGGAAACGCAGAAACATTGGGAAGCTGTCGGAGAAGCCGTAGGGATGTCTGCAGGGAGGTCTGCAGGTGATTCGAACTCTGCCCTCAACTTCAAGTGTCACTGCACTAAATCGGGAGATACTGGATGGGGAGTAAACTGGCCCAGCCACTAGCACTGTCACAGAATGTGTGTTTTTAAAAAACAGAACAAAAGGCAAACAGATTAATTATGAACCCTTCTTTGCAGAAGCAGACCAGGATTAAAAAAAAAAAATTCCCACAAAATTAAAATGTTAGATCCTCCATCTAAAAAAAAATTTATACAGATGTGCTGCAAGTGATCCCCACACGGGTATGAGCAGCACCTTACAGTACAGACTAAGACTTGAAGAGCTGATCTCACATTGGAAGTCTTCTATTAAAAAAAAAAAAAAAAAAAAAAGTGGCTCTGGCTGGGGTGACACGAAGGGGACACTTGGGACACTTCAGAGCATGAGGCAGAGGCAGGGCTGGCAGCGGAGTACCAGGAAAGGGGCACTTCATGCACAAAATGTATTTTACAAAATACAGATCCAAAAATAAAAAAGCAAAAAAAGCCAACAAAGAAAAAAAAAAAATCCCACCTTGCACTAAATCGCAGCACTCTGAACACTTGCTCTGCCCCAGGCGGCTGCCCATGCCTGGTGTGAGGGAGGAGGCATGGAAACGGGGAGGGAAGGGAAATCCAGGTCTCAGTCTGCTTTTGGGAATTGCCCTCGCAGGGACGTCGTCAGTCATCTGATGTCAGACACGGAGCTCTCGGAGTACGGCGTGGTCATGACCGGGGTGCCGTTGTTGGCCAGACAGCCTTGCCTCAAGGTTTCAAAATACGAGGCCTGCACTGGTTTATGATACTGCAGAACTTTTATGGCATCTTCTATCTTAAACCATTCCCTTTTCCTTCCTGGGGACAAAGAGAGAAATCAGTAGATGCAACCTAACAATGTTCTCTGATCTCAAGGGCCTCCCCATCCCCAGGGACAGGTGTTTGTTTAGGGCAGCACATCCCATCTTGCATTTCTTAATTAAAAAAAACATTATTTTGCTATTTCTGCTATTTCTATTCAAGCCAGATGCTCATTTTAAGGCAACTCACAACACACACACCAAGCACCAGCCAATTTCCATCAGTTTGCAAGCAGACTTCAGTTTCCTGTGGACAGCTCTCAGTTCTTACTCTTCCCATAAAGACCCTGAGGAGAGTCATGTTCCATTTGCTGCAGTGCAGTCACAAACCTTGTGGCAACAACAGGTTCATTTCCATTTGGGAATCCAATTCAAATGCAAAGATTTCAAAGATAACAGGGAATGATTAACCCACATGTATTTCCTCTAGTCTCAGACAGGACAGTTCTTCATGCTCTTTGCTTGGTACCTTCCAGTGGAAGAATTAAACACAGAATTGCTGCAGAGGCAGCTGGACACTTACTTGGCTTCTCCTGGGCCACAGAGGTAACAAAAGCATCAATTTCACCACAAATTATTTTCCCAAGCAACCAAAGGACACACCTCTGCCACTTTTCCCAATGACACTCACACAGATTCCAGGTCCCAGAGGGATGCTGAGCTGACTTGTGGTTTGTTTCCATCAGTTAATGCAGCAAGCACCAAGCTTACCAATATTGACCGAGTCCTCCCAGTCCTCCAACACTTCGGTGACGATGAGTACGTAAACATAGGTCCTGTGCTTCCTGTCCCGGTTCTGGAAGGCAAAGGGGACACAGTAACAACCAAGCTCCCACAGCAACAACAAACCTTTTCAGGCAGGGGGGCACTGGGCAATTGCAAACTGCCCACCTTGGGTGCAGCTCCTCCCACATCAAAGCTTGTTCGTAGCTGCTAAAAACTGTTGTGTTTTAAATGTGAGATGGTCTGAAAGTGTTAATAGGGACACCCAGAAGTGTAGTTCCTGATCTGTGGAGCAGTGCTTTGTGGACTGATGCGCTTACAAATTAGTTCTTCAGCTGGGAAGATTTTTACCTATTTCACATGAGTTTGAAAGAGTCAGTGACAGAACAACAGCAAGAAGAGCCGTGTCCGGTACCTGCTGACTGCCAGGCGCGGCTGTGAGTGCTAAAAATGAAGGGGGACCCCACTCCCCAGCTTTTGGCAGCCCCGAGAATATTCAGTCACACCAGTTATCACCAGTGACTTCACTGAAGTGCCCACTGCAAACACCAGAACTGCTGAGCAGGTGTGTTTTTATTTACCAGGGACTTTGAAGTTTGCACCAAACCAGCACCCACTCACCCCACAACCCTGTAGAGCCATTGTTACTCCAAGACGATTTTTTGCAACAAAATTTCACAGCACCCACGTCTGAAACTTACCTCAAAAATTCCCACTAATCTTCCTAACGTCCCTTTCACTCCAGCCTAGGGAAGTTAAAAGAGAAAAGAAACATGCTTTAACAACAGCTCAGTATGTGTTTCCTACTTGTTGAGCAGGACCGGCTCCTTTAGGACAGGAAGCGAACACTCGAAAATTCTGCTAATCTTAAACCAACACAGTCACAAGACAAGCAGCAGAAATTTATCCCAAGCACTCAACATCCAAGCATTCCCAGGATTTTTTTTTTCTTGTTTCCCTACATTCAAACAATTTTGAATTCAATCTGGAGGAAGAAGAAATATTTGAGGAGTTACTCCTTGCATAACAATACACTCCTCGTGACCACAATCTCCTCTGCAGGTTATTACAGCCTGAGCACGGGGAACATTGGCTTTGGGGTTTAGCAGTTTTACCTCTTCAAAGTCAAGAGTTTAAGGAAATAAAGTATGTGTAAAACATCCACTTACACTCCAAGGGCAACGTGACAGCTCCCAGGTATTTCAGGGGTGTCCTGCACACACTTGAAACAAGCCAATAAAAGCACCAAATGCTGTGATGTGGCCCCGGCAGCAGGCACAAGAGGGGTTTGGACATAACACAAAGGGCAGATCCACGCTGAAATAAAGCTCTTGAATCAAGCAGAGACACAAATCAAGAGATCTAAGCAACAGTTTCGTCTATTTGAGTACTACTGAGGATGTACCACTCCATCACATTTGGTGTCCCTTTTGGTACCTCTCTGCTGGCTCATTCCCCGCCCTCCTCAGCTCTCCGTGCAAAATCCGAGCCCACTCTTCTGCCCTCGCTTTATATTCCCTCCTTTTTATGACTGTAAATGGTTGGAACTCAAGTGCTACAGACAAGATGAGATCTTGCTCCATGATTTAACAGGTCTGAACCAACCCACGCAGCCTGGCACACGACCCAGCCACAACTGGGAGGTAGAGTCGGCTCCGTCTCCAGCAGCTGGAACACATCCCATGAACAGCCCAGGGAAATTGTGCCTCTTGCAGATGAGAGACAGAGATCTGATTATGCCAGACTTCTCTTTTTTTAAAAAAACATGTTTGGGTCACATTAATGATAAGACAAACTCTCTGTCCTGCTGACCAGCTGCTGCACAGTCTCATGTTGTCAGAAAGGAAGAATTTTCTTTAATGAGATGATTTTCCTGGTTAAGTTCCAGCCTACTGCATGAACAGGCACCAAACAATCCAGCCAGAGCACACCTCGCTCCTGCTTCCAACAGGAGCTGATGTGGAACTGCCCCAGGAGCAAAGGGGCTGGAGCTCCCTCACTACAAGCAGTCATAGAAATTTATAAATCCTTTCAGTAACACTCACTGAGCTCCACTTCTAGGAAGTGAATAGATCAATCTTTTATTTCATTTTTGGACTCAGGCTTTATTGTCTCACCAGTACTTCTGATATCCTGCTTAGCCCAGAGGTGCCCCACTGACTGTGACCCCAGGGGCTATTTCTGGAGCGAGCAGCAATTCCATGAAGGAGCAGCAATTCCATGAAGGTCGGTGCCCATGTGCGCAGGACGGGCCGGGCAGAGCCGGCCTGACCTTTGCGGGCGAGCGATTCCACCTCCTCTGCCAACCCTGCTGACCTGGGCTCAGCCTTCTCCGAAGGCATCTGGAATGCAAATGCTTCAAATGCATTTCCCTCAAGGAACTCCTTCAGCACTGGGATGTATTTTTAGCTAAGCCGTGTTCAACAGGCAGCAGCAACACAGGGAGGAACTGGAGGCTTCCACCTTCACAACATACGGACATGAATGCATTAAAAGGTGAAGCATAATCAAATATTTCTGAAAAATAACTGTCTTAAGCCAATTCTTTGCTGGTTCCTGGAAAAGGCTGTTGAATTTCTGCTCTCCTTACCTGTAGGCACTGAATCAAAAGCCAGGGATGCTGTTGTGATGGTTTAGTGAACTCTCAAGTCTGAATAGAAATAAATCTATCTCCAGGCAACTGGCCAGCCTGGAGATGAAGGATGAATTCTGCTCAACCAACCTCCCAGGCAGTTTATCCCAGCTCTAGAACTGTGTTGGAAGTAGCAGAGGGAGGTGGGGAGCCCTTCCTTCTGTGCTGGTAGAGACGATGGAAATAACACTGTCTGCAAACCAGGATCCTCCTGCTCTGTCCTGCTTGGTCTTATTTGCCCAAAAAGGCACAAAAAACGATGCCAAGACAAACATGTCCTGTAGAAAAATCATGTTGAATTATCATCAGACAACTTGAGAAAGCTCTAAGCTTTGCTTCACGCACAAACTTCTCATGTGCAGTTGTAAATGGTGACATAAAAGAATGATTCGGTTCAAAAAACCACTGGGCTGATTTTATAAAGCAAGTTCTTACTAAAGCCTGCAAAACACATCAGTCACTGCTCCTGGGGGCCAATGCCTCTCTCAGTCCATTTTCCAGGTACAGTGGATTTTAAAGACAACACACAGGACACCCAACACCAACAGGATTGTCATACACCTGTTTTTGATAAATTCCCACACCAACAGGAGACTTGGTCTCAGTACAATGGAACCGACAACCATGCAAGTGGAATTCACAGTCTTACACAAATTTCTAACGTAGAAGTTGCCCAAGACCTATGAGAAAATAACCTATAGCTGTTATCACTAACAAGTCAAGCTTGGTAGCCAGCAAGACAATTGCCAGGCTCCTCCCTGGGCAAGCTCCCCATCTCTCCATTTCATATAGGCCAAGAAAATTTTCTTGGAGAGTTAAAGCACAGTCCCAGGCTTACCCAGGACTGCAGCAGGGTCTAAATCTTAATTTGCAGCAGATGACTCAGGAATTTTCTCCTCGATAGTAAATGGATTGAGAATGCTGTGCCTTCCTGGGCCAGAACAGTGAGTGAGGCAGAGGCAGCACAATTGATTTTGTACCCCTCTAAGCACTGGAAGTGCTGCACAGGGAGCCCGTGCTGCAATCCTCAAAGTACATGGAGAATCCTAGGAGGATCCTAGGAGGATGTTACTGAACCCATCAACAGGGGTTGGACAGCACCAGCACCAATTGTTCCAACTGCAGGTGTGGAAACAAAGCAAGGCAATCATACGACAGGATTCCCTGGGAGAGGCACGCTCAGGTACAACAGAGGACACACAGAGCTGGCAAAAGGAGCTTTTTCCCTGCTCTGCTGATCTAAATCAGTGTCCAGGGTCCAGGGGAGGAGAAAAAGGCAGCTCTGGCAAGAGCACATCAGCCACAGACACTGCCAGAGCCAGCTGCCTGACCAGCACACACTTCAAACCCCCACCGCACCCAGAGGGGTGGGCTGGGAGCTCAGGACAAGGAACAAAAACACGGAGGAAATGAAGCTTTACTAGTTCTGCTGCTCTTGGAACAACTTGTTTTAATAAAGAAAAATTACTGAAGACATCCAAGAACAGCAGGTTCAGGTTTCAAAGCTGAAAATAAGTTGGGGTCAGATGCAAAAAGCAGCCTGCAGCAACACCATCTGTTCCTCGGGACAGCTTTTATTTCCTTCCATCTGAGCTAAGGAAAATGTGGGTTGGAATTTCAGCTATTTTACTTTGCTCTATTAGGCTCAAAGCCTGCATCTACTACAGACTACTGCTGGGCAAGAGGACTGTGGTGGAACACCCAAATCTTTGCTCCAAGACCTGCACTACTGAAGGCGCAAATCCCACCCAGAAGGGCTGGGGACGTGTTTGAAGGATGCTGATTCCAGGCCAGCTGGGCAAACTCTGCCATCTCAGAGAGAGTCAGACTCATTCATCTAATTCTGTACTGTATGACACCTTTATTTGCTTCTACACTTGTGAAATAGAAATGACATTCCATGTCAGAATGAAGAACTTTCAGACACTGTACTCGTTTTTGTGAAGTTCGAGTACCCAGGGTTAAGGGACAGTGACTTTGAGCCACCACTTGCACTGGGTATGACCAACTAGGAGGAGTTCAAGGCCATCATCTTATCATTCATCTGTGGGCCCTGCAGTACTTTAAAAACAATCTTCTATTTTAGCACTGAAAGATATCGATATCTGTGTTCTAAATCACTAACAAAATACATGAAACAGGAAAGATTATCTATAAGGTATGTTTAGAAGAGAGGAAAAAATAGTTCCAGCAACCAGATCAAAGTACTGCCACGATGGACTATTCTTGATATTGGCACCAATTGCCTGTTTGATCACAGATCAAGCACAGCTTATCTGGCTTTTGACTCCCATGAAGAAAGCACAACTAACACTCCTGCAATGCTATAAAATTTGACATTTACTAAGTATTTAAAGGTCAGGATGTGAAGAATGCTCTAAGTGAAAAATGAACTGGTGCTGAGTTTCACAGATGAGTGTGAAGGCTTTTTTCAAAGTCACTCTATAATAAGTTTAAGGCACCATGATGTTCATCAGTTGCTCACACTTATAAAAACCCCTTATTCCTAAGCAAAAAACACACTCCATGAGCACCAACACCTGTTTGAAAAGGGCACACACCTTCCAGAAGGTGAACTTTAGAATGCACATGGAGCTCCCAGCTCTGTAGGACTGACTCCAACACTTCTCAACAACCTGTCAGAAATAAGAAGGTTTTTTCTGAAGAGGCTGCTCCGACCCAGAGCTGCTGTGTGTCTACTGTCACTCTGCCACAAACAATGCCCAATTACTCCAGTCACTTCCAATTTCATGCAGACAACAGCAAGCATGACAAGTGTTGGTACCTGTCTATGTTAATACTTGTGCTGGTGCAGACTCATATAGATAAGGACTACCTCAAACTAGGACAAGGACTTGAACCGAGACAGAGGGATCACAGCCTTCACTCAGAATCAACATTTCATTTTTGGAACAGGAAGAGGGAAAAGTTAGATAACTTTAGATGACAATTATTCCAGCAATAATGTTGATAAACCCAAACACACACACACAGTAAAATTAAAACAGTGAATGCAGAAATTAAAATGTTAGTTTTGGGAAGAATATTTTGAAAAAAATGCACACCATGCAAAAGAGAATGAATTGAGAAGGGACAGCCTATTGTCATCCTCAAAGCCACAAGCAATGGGAAGGGTCACAAGTCCTTACAGCTCTTCCAACCGGCTCTTATTAAAAATGGGAAAAGGCATACCAAAGTCAAGGAAAGAAACCCCACACATTTCTCCCACAGCTTTGAGCAGCATTGCTCATTGACATGGGGAAAACTGGATTTTCCCTCTCCCAGCTTGAGCAGCAAACTGGAACTGCTCAGCTAAGCTGTGTCCCCATAAGTGACAGACACGGCTGTCCCAGGAGAGAAGCAAAAACATCAAACCTACTCAGAAATCAGCCTCAGCTCCAACTGACCCCAAAACACATGGAAGGGAGAGCAAGGGCTCCCAGCAGCCTCCTGAAACCCTTCCTGCCAAACCAATAGCATGAACTGGGCAGCTGGGTGCTCCTGTCCTTCCCAACACTCCTGCTGTGCTCCAACAACATCCCCCCTGCACGAAGCAAACAGTTCCTGGAGCCCGAGGCCAGGGATGTGGGGGATAATTCTGTGTGCAGATCACCAGCAGCACGGGAGCACAGCCCATCTGGGGAAGGCCTTGCACCCCTACAGCTCTGCCAGCACCACTGGCAGCTGCAGGGCGCTCACACCAGACAGATCTGTGTCAGCTCCTTCACCTGCACCACCCAGGGCTGCAGGTGCCCAGGTGATTCACGGGTGCTCCCAGCGCTCCGAGCTGCCGCCGCTCCCTGTTGGGAGCAGCTGGGCAGAGGTGCCTCGCTGAGCAGAACTCACCCCTGCCAGGCTGCCAGGGCTTGAGTTACGCTGGCAGTGGGCACCGCTCCACGTGAGCAGGGAACACCAGCCGAGGAGCGGGATTATCTCAGCCAGCCCAAACCAGTTCCTGCGCTGCCGGAGCCGTGCCAGGGCTCCCTTCCAGGCAGCGCTGTCATGGAAAGAGCGCGGCTCTCCCAGGGCGCTGCTGCCCGTGCAGGGAGCGTCCCTGCACATTTATTTTAAGGGTTGAGAGGCGAAGCTCTGCACCTCCTGAATGAACCCTGGGCTTCTGTATCAAATCACTTCATTATTAATAATGCTTGGGCTGAAAAGCAGGACTCTGCAGCTAAAAATATTTCTATTGTTCTGGTTACACTCACTTTGGCTTGTAAAGTGGTTGAAAGGTTGCCGAGTTACTGGAAAAGCAGGAGCTGGGCTACAAGCTAGAAATAAAATTTGCAAGCAACAATTCTCAGTATTAGAGGGACCTAAAGACACTTAAAAAAATAAACTTTGACTGTATAATCTCTTTCTGATACACTGCTAGATTATAAAAACATCCAAAGAGAAACACACAACTCGAGATCTGCCGTATTAGGTTAGTCCAGCAGTACAAACATTCAGAGTTTTGTTAGACAGCAGCACGTACTTCTAAATAATTCAGGAAGAAACCTGCATGTACCAGACAATTCAATAAAGCAGCGACAGGAGAAGCTTCCTCCCAAGTCCCATCAATTAGCTCTTGATTCCTGTTCTGCACAGAGCACAAAGATTTATAACCCTCTTAAAAGCATTTTTAATCCTGCCTTATGTAACTGTGAACCTACTTGGTCATTCCATCCATAATTATGCAGTCGTTTCTGAACCCAAGCATCTCCCCAGCTGGTTAATATTCAGAAGCAAATTCTAAAGACATGTTTTACATACACTGCAGTCAACTGCCATTTGCTGCCTTTACACTTCTTATGAAGAAAAAAATTGTTCTTCCAGCTTTAAGAGAAAAATATGCCTTCTCCCTACAGCCCACTGATGTGTGTTTGATCTGCTATTTGATCTCCTTCCTGAAACAGCTTCATGCAAAAAGGAAAAGAAACCAAACCAAGCAACCAACCCATGCACACTTTAGGAATTGCTGCTGGTAACTTATGGCAAATTTCACTTATTCACATAAACCTCACCATGTGTTCTAAACCAAAACATACTGAGGTCCCTATATTTGGAGTGCTTTTAGTGGCTCATAAGGGTTTATTTCTACCTTCTACCCAAGTACTAGGCAGGTCCACAAAGGCACAGCTGAATTTTGAGTTCTCTTGCAGAGAAAACGAAGCAATCATCACATATACATTGAAGTGACTAAAGCTGAACTTTATTTTCAGTTAAAGGTATCAGCCAAGGACAAGTTCATTCCAACAGAGAGGTTTAATTACATTCCCATGTTCTCTTTATTTAGGACTCCATTTTTCTCCCACGTGGGATGGGGATATCACCAGCGACCCAACCTCACTCTCCACCTCAAGGAGAAGGAGGAAGAGTGATGAAAACAAACCCACAGAACCCGGGCTAACAGTGCAGGGTGAAGCCACTCACCTCTTCACAGACCTCACGCACGGCGGCCACGCCGGGCTCCTCCTCAGGCTCCATGCCACCCCCGGGGACAATCCATCGGTCCGGATGGCGACTACTGCTCACCAGCAGCACCTGTGGAGAGCAGAGCACAGCTGATGGGGCACCCCCAGCGCTCCCTTTCAGGGCCCAGCTGAAAGGCAGAGATTGTCTTTGTGCCTCACACACCCCCAGACATGACCCACCCAAGGCGAGGCCTTGCCAATACTCGCTCTTCCCTCAGCCCCATCCAGACAGCCATGGAAATTCCATGAGCACTGACACCAAGGCACTCCCACGCTCCGTGTTACTTCAGTCACTGCCTCTCCCTGCTCTGATGCATTGTAGGAAAAGCTGCCCTTGCACACCAAAACACTTGTTTGCACTGGACACAGCATCACTCACAGTGTGAGTTCACTGCAGAGTCCTCGCAGCTTGGCATACACCTCAGGCAGCAAGAGAAATGCCCAGATGCTGCTCAGCACCTTCACCCTTTGCAGAAGTACCTCGATTAATTTATCCTGGTGCCTTTGGCCTTGCCTGTCCCTGCAGTTCTGTCACTAACAACACATACACATCCAGGAACTCCCACTGCACTATTTATGTGCAATTGTCTGAGCACAGATTCTCAGCCCCACTGTTCATCACTTCTTTTGCAGTAGGCACTGAGGAGTTCAGCTCTGCAGCCAGCACTGGGCTACTTTCGGTTTAGAGGAGGTTGTTCAATGAGGTATAAGCAAAATAAAAGCCTATATTAAACCTATTAAACTTAAAACCCCCTAGGAAAGGGCTGCACAGAAGGACAGACTTTTGTGAATGAGAAAAACGGTTCAACCTTCCTCCCAGGAGGGATTTGCCATACACATGCTTTGTGGCAGTTTTTAGTGAAACACATTTTATTCCAGTGCAATTCTGCTCTGTACAAGTTCAGGTTCTGACTTGCCACCTCCCAGCAAGACAAACTCTAACTAACACTCTCAACTGGCTACAGACTGTCCCAAAGAACAGCGAGACGCTGTGCTTATTAAATCGACTTGCAATACATCCATGAGCAGAGATGGAAACTAAAAACAAAACTAATACTGTTGTCCAGCTCTCTATACAAAGCTCGTTCATTAGAGTCATCCTGTTGTACTTCATCATTTCACTGGCACAAAGCTTGGAGCCAAAGAGACTTGCTCCAGAAACTTTCCAGCATACCAGTCCAATTAGGTTCCAGGCCAGCTGTAACAGTGTCAGACATTTGGGAGTTACACTGCAGAGACACTGAAATCCCAGGCTTTACTGGGGAAACAGTGAGCTGCCAGTAGGATATGAAAAGATTCGCACTAATTATCAAAAGGAATCTACCTACAGAACTCAAAATTAAATTTCCAAAACAAAAACAAGTACAAGATTTCCAGACTTTCCCACGGTTTTTGGTTTATCTTGAAAATTCTCATCTGCCAACTGACCAAACTCATACTGGAAACAAATGAAGCTGCAAGGGCCACCTCAGTTCCACAGTTCCAAGTGGGATGGTCCCTGCCTGTCCTGTCCTCTGGCCAGGCTATGACAGAACAGCATCTACTTTACAGTGACATCCTGAGTGTTTGGCCCTCTCCAAGAAGAAGGCAGAATTCCTTTCCCCCAGGCATCCAGTCCATGTAAAGCACCACCAGAAAGCCATGCCTAAATAGGGAATGTAAACTTCATTCATCCTCAGAGCCCTCGGGACAGCAGCCAGTCCCTGCCAGGCCATCCCTAGCCACCTCAGTTTGCCACTGTGCCTCTTCCTAGCACAGTACTTGACTTCTACTCTATCCTTACTCATCGTCCAGAAGAGTTTGGACTCAAATTCCTGACTCCAGGTCAGCTGGTGATTCCAAGGACAAAGCTGAAAGAGCAGGAACAGCCACTTCAAGTGCACCTTTGCTGCCAGGTAAGGAAGCACCAGCTCTGCCACTTCCCATTGCAATTCAGAGCTCCAGCTCAAGGCGGAGAAAAAAAGTGGAAAAATATTTTTAAAAGCTGCAGAACGAGATCTTTGAAACTCAGCACAGCAAACCTCACACCCCTGAATTCCTGCCACCTTCCAGGCGTGAGAACAAGGATCTGCTGTGGAACCCTGGACACGGACTGCTCCAGGAAACCTGCTCGGGCTGAGACAATGCCTCAGCAACACATCAGGAGGAACTTTTGGGTGTAAACAACGGTTTGAGGCAAAGTAAATTAACTTCAGCTGCTCTGGCAGTCGAGCATTTTCTGAATAGAATTAACATGAACAACCCTTGCTGGGAAGGAAAAACCTGTCATTCTCACACTTTTATGTAATCAGACTATTTCCTGTTTAATAAAAAGGAAATCCCATCAAGAGAGAGCAGGAAACAAGCCCTACAAGGTCATTCTTTTAAAACAACTTCAAACAGGATATTGCTACCAATGAGCTCTCCCAAGACAAAGGGGCTGAGTTCCAAACAAGGGGGAGACATTGCTGTGTTGGGAAAAAAACCACACTTCCAACACCAGTCCTGTATCCCGATACATGCATTCAGAGGGATCAAGGAAAAGGTTGTCATCATCCAAATCCCAGAAAGGTTTGGGGTAGAAGGGACCTCAAAGCCCATCTCATTCCACCCCCTGCTACCTTCCAGTAGACCAGCCCAGGGTACAGGTGGCTTTTTGGCTCATTAACTTCTTTATTACATAAATAACTTTTATTTAAATACATTTTAAAGTAGTTAATTTAATCTAAATAGCCATCAAAAGTACAACAAAATTTACTTATTTTATTTTTTTTAATCAGGCTAGAACACATAAGAAGGGTGGAAATTTCCATTTTATCCTTGCCAGGCAACTGTGTTTAAGATGGCTACTGAGACTCTTGGCCTGCCAGGGATTTTGGAGTTGGATTTTGAAGCCACATCTTGAAGACTTTTTGGAAAAGCATTTGCAGGTAACACGTCACATGGCCAAGTTGTGTTTTCCAGGATTTCAAAGACAATTATGTCATTTCAAAGCAGGGAAGTGAGCAACACAAGCCTGTCTGGCAAGGCAGGAGGTGGCCCTGCTGAAACTCTCACACACAATCCCCCACAAAAGAGAAAGTTTAGAAAAACAAGCCAAGTTTGAAGTGTGCAGCAGGGGCTCGAAGCAGAGCCTCATGGCAAGGACCTTCAAAGCTGCACACAACAAACAAACCCAAACAAACCTGAGCAGGACTAACCCCGCCTGAAGGAGACAGGAAACACACCAAGACATCTAAGGCTGCCCAGACAGCCACATGGAATAAGGAGCTCCATGGGAAAAGGGGAAAAGAGTTCGTCCCTGGGATAAATCCTGGGCATCCCCGATACACAGCGCTGACTTCAAAACAACCCAGTTACACACAAACCTACTGTATCCACATGGAGGGGTTTTCCTGGATTTTTTTTCACAGGAATAATGGGGCTCTGCAAAGCAAAAACTGGGCAACCAGTATCAGGCAGAGAATTAACTCCCCATTTGTGGAACAGAGGCAGAGGGATTCCCAGGTTCTTCCACACTGTGGTGGATTTAAACAACAACCACCACCCATAAATAAAACCAGAGCAGCAACACCGTAAGGAAAAGGATTCCTCGAAAGAGGCTCCACAGCAGCATTTGAGCAGACGAAAAGGGCCATGGCCCTGTGAGAAGCTGGGCTGCAGTATGAGTAGAAAATGAGCTGAGAACCTTCCAGACCTCCAGGAAAAGCCAGTGCTATCCACCTGTGCCAGCCAGGGCCCGGCAAGCTGGCAGCCAGCACAGGGAACAGCAGGCAAGATGTTAAATCCGGGGTCTGGCCCAGCAGCCTCCTGCTGCCAGGAGCCGATCCATAGCTGCTGGCTCCTGACACAGCCTCTGCACTGCCTTACAGGCTTCCTCTCAATATTTTCAGACTTTCCCTCAATATTGACATGCTTCCTATGAATACTGTCGTGCTTTCTATCAACATTAAGCCATAAATCACATTGTTTGCACAGCGACTGAAGCACAAACCTCCCGGCATTGCAACTCATTTCCCACTCCAGCATCATTTATCAGAGCACAGCCTGCAAGGAAACGCTGCCGCAGAGGCTGCAGGAGCTGGGAGGAGAAGATGGCTGACTGCAAGGCTTTTGCTGTACGATCTGCCTTTGTCTCAAAGTTTCAGCTTAAAACAAGTGTGTTCTCAGGAGCTGAGCTGTGCTCCCATGTGCCCCATGGCCAGGCAGATCCCAGAGCTGGCGCTGTGTCCAGCATAACAAACACCTTGGATGCTTCACTCAAAATTAACAAACATTCTTCCAATCCCCAAATATCATTACTGAAATGCTTTTCTACCTGACAAAACTGAGATGTTCATTTGACCACACCAAACAACCTTTAAGCCCTGTGACCAGCAAGGGGTGAGAACTGGAGGAGCAGGGAGGAGAAGAGGGACACTGCTGTCACCAAAGCTGTGCAAAATTAATCTCATTTCCCCGGCAGCAACACGGCCTCCCCAACAAATCACGTGTTTTGCCAAACTGCAAAGGCAGGAGGGCCCCAGGGCACACGCCAGGGCTTACGGGAGGGCTTCTCCCACCCTCTTGCTATTCCAGGCACGTTCCGGAGCTCGCACATGGCAGGAGTGAGTCCAGCCCGTGGTCAGCAGGGCTACAGCCGGCCCTGCACCTGGCAGGGTCAGCAGCTGGGACCACAACACACACTCTCAACAGCCACAGAAATCCCTCCTCTGACCATAACAGCCTGTCCTGCCAGCAGCATTCCTGTTCCTCAACAGGATACGTTTCCTTAGACAAGTGTTATTTTTGCGCACACACCTGCACCAGGCTCCGTGGGATAATGGGATTTAACCTACAACGTGGTACCCAGGAACTGAAGGTGGGAAATTCATGGCAGGACGCGCAAAGGGGAAGGGATTTGTGCTACAGAACTTGACAGAAGTAAAGCACAAGTTTTGGAATGGGAGCAAGAGGTGAACTGGAAGAAGTTCAAGTCATTTCAAGTGCTTGGATCGCACCTACAGTCCTATAACCAGAGAGGAAAAAATACAGCAGATTCTGTTGGTTTTTAGGCTGCTGGTTAGAATAACAATAATAAATCACCACGTACCGCGCTGCTGCTCTGGCTCCAGAACTCCACGGGTCCTGTTACTGCTACTGCAGCGCTCCTGCGACTTCAGAGCCACTGCCTGCTCCTACCAGGGAGGAACACGATCCCAAGTCCTCCCTCTCCAGTGAAATTATGGTTTAGATAACCACAAAAATTATCTGCAACATGCCTTCCCAGGCTTTGGGAGTAGCTGAACTGCCTGCAGCAGCGGCCGCTGCTTTCAGAAGCCAAGGGCTGATAAGGGACACTCCCAGAGAGAGACCCCAAACCCCAGAACCTATTTCTGCCTGTCAAAACCAGTTTGGTGACCACTCAGTGCTTACACAACTTGTCCAGGCGCACCTTTTCCAGAAGGAATGCTGGCTTGTAAAGTGCCTTTTTGAATAAGGGAGGAAAAAAAGGCAATGAAGGGGTATTTGGGCTTTTTACAGAGTCCAAATGACTCTGGTTGTCAGCAGCTGCACGCTTTTCTGATTAACCACCCTACTCAGGAAATACAGCACACACAAACTCTTAGGAAGCTGCTCAAATATAAGTAGTTAATTCTACACACAGCATCAATATATGTCACCAGCATGAGGAGAAGCAATCCCTGAAACATCTGACAAAAATCTACCCAGCAGGTAATCGTATCACTCCAAATTTCACAGGTTAATGTGAAATTTCTGAGAACAGAGTCAGTGTGCAATATCCAGTAGCAGAGACATGAATTCTGAAACAAATACACAAAATTTGAGAGATCCTTAACTGGTTCTGTGCAGTCAGTCACTCGGGCTGAAAAAGAACAAGTGCTTAAAGAAACAGAGGCCCAGCTTCCCATTGGATGTCATTTACAGCATTTCCACATGGATGTTTGCTATTTGTAAGGTAGAACTGAGTTCGTTGATTTTGCTCTATCCAAGCAAACCAGGAGAACTCTCCTTATTTTAAAAGAAGGTAAAATTCCAAGCACATCATTGGGATTTTTTGACTAAGAAGGGAAAGAGCTGTTTTTCCAGACTGTCGAGACCATCCATGGAAAGACTAAGTCCCCTGGCAGCAGTCCCTGCTGGGTGCACCCCCAAATGCTGGTACCCGTCTCCACACTGCAGGAGTTTGTCTGAAGGGTGCTGAGATGAACCAAGTCAGGCAACTGGATGTGAGGGTTTTTTCTAAAAAAAAAAGGGGGGGGGGGGGGGGGCACAGACACAGAGTGAGGAGAAAAAGGTAGGAAAACCAGCTCCTAGCCAAGCAGTAAATGGATCTGAGGTGGAAGAGATTGCACAGCAGTGTTCTGCAGAGAACAGACACAGCCACCACTGTTGGGTCCTTCTCCACAGACCAAGGGTGGAGCACACCCTCTTTCCATATTCATCACTTTTCCCTGAGTTGCAGCAGAACAAAACTGACTGAATTCTTCAGTTTCACAACAGCTTGCTGAGCTTCCAGTAAATGAAGTGAAAATTTAACAATTTTCATTCTTTTGTTGTTTGGGAAAGTACAAGAGACTGTGGAATTGCTTGTAAAACTGTTTAGTGACAGCTGCTTTTGTGGGAAGGCAAAACACTTTTTAAGATGAAAGACAGGTCTTGCAGAGGTTTATCGTGCTCCTGCTCTTGGAGAGCACAATCTACAGTTCTACGCAATCTACAGGGCTGAGAGAGACAGGAGAAGCACAGGCAAGAGATCCACTTCCAAGCTGCTCCTTATCCCCCTGGAGATGCAGTAACAGGTTAGCAGCAGACCAGGAGAACTTTATTTGGGTTCAACCACAGCCCCTTTTATGCAGCAGATGGGAGCACACGGCCAAGCCCAGCCATCAGAACAGGGATTCTGAGAGTGTATTCCACGGGAAGCAGGATGATCATATGATGCTGGATTCGCTTACATCCCAACAGCGAAGCACTCAGAGTGGTTTTAGCTGTTATTGGTTTACACTGGGGCCAAGGCACAGGGGACAGCCCAGGAGCACCGCGTGATCCCCACCACACTCGGCGGGTTCCAATCCCAGCTCTGCTGTGTTACATCACAGCTGGAGTAAAACCGGCCCAGGAGAGGCCAGAAGGAAAAGAAAAAAAGGTTCGTTTGCATTCCAATGGCTTTCCCAGGGGCCACCCGGCCCAGCTCTCCCCGTGACCGAAGGGCTCGGCGTGTGCCAGGGCACCGGCCCCTGGGTGAAACCTCTCTTCTCCCAGCTCCATTCAGGCCTCAGAAAAGATTCTTCCAGAGGCATTTTCTTCAAAAAAAAGTCTTTAAAAATGCCGTGGTTAACGAGCAGCTTGTCCTTTCACAGACACAATGTGGGCATGTTCAAACCCGCCGCTGCCCCAGCCGCGGACCCACGGCCCAGCGGTGCCTCTTCATTCCTGTCGAACGCCACCCGGAGCACGGCTCCATCTGCTGCGGCACACTGAGGCATGAGGGGCATTTTCTGGGATGTTTCCTCATGAAAACAGCTGGTCCACACAAAAAAATATGTGTGTTATGTAAAAATAACACCCTAATGGCAATGCTGAGGGGCAGGGACATCCCAAGCAATGAACGCACCGATTGATTCCAGAGGTAGCGCAGGACTCGGGAGCTCTCCCTCCACATTCTCCTTCCACAGTTCTGCAAATATCCCGGGAGTTCACTCCATGTGAAAAGATGGGAATAGCAAAGTCCTGGTGTCTGGCTGCTGGAAGGTCCTTTGAAGTCTGTTCCCACTCTTTGAATGAATCCCGTTGCTGCCCCGGCTCTCCCTGTTGCCCAAGGATTGTTGGGAAACCACACACAATTTGGGGGGTTGCCACAATGCCCAAAAAATGTATTTATTTTCTCCATTTGAGATTCATGTTGAAATGAATTCTCCCTCTGCTGCTTTTTAAAGGAATATGTAACAAAGGCATCTTTTCAGCCAATGCTTGGTCTTACAAAAACGTTCCAGAGCTTTTTTCATGCCCAAAAGTAGCGGCTTCCAAATGCAATGCAGAGACAATGTGCGACCTCCAGCAACACAGGGAAAAAATAAATCACTTAAAAACTAAAAAAGAATGAAGTATTTCTCTGTTAAGACTTTTTATTTGCAAATGTAACACCAAACCAAGGACATGGTGTTTTATCAATCTCTGGGGATCGCTAAGATTTCAAAGAAAAATACATCAGTGAACTGAAGCGTCAGGGGGAAACACCTAAACAGAAGAAAGTAGCCTCCTCTGTAAGTATAAACAGAATTCTCTTATTTTTTCTTGTTCACTGACAAACTTTTTTATTTCAAGAACTAATGAGAGGTTAAAAACAGGGAAAAAAAAGAGTTTTTTGAATTCATAGCAGGAAATGAAGAAAGACAAGAGCAAAGTTCTACTGTCTCTAAAGCATTTAAAAGACACAGTAATGAGAAACAGCCAGTCTTAGGAAAAATCCTACTTTAATATAGAAAGTTTAATTTATTTATCAAAACATGCTTCTTTTCTTCTCTCTTTTTTTCCAACACTAAGCTTTTAATAGATCTTTAATGTACATACTTTGGCTCTGGCTCTTTCTCTCCTCCTTGGAGACACCTTTTAAATAGATCTCAATTTCCATTTGAATAGAAGCAATCAATAATAAAATACGTCAGTAACATTAAAAAGTATTATTGTCCAAGAGCAAACCAATAAAACTTTCACAGCCATTTACAACTCTGTACTTAAACGTTTACAGGCAACACCTTGTTTGCTACCAAAAAAGTGCAAGTAGCAGTGAGTAACTTCTCTTGAAGTCTACTTAAAAGCCAACAGATCAGAATTAACCCAAGAAATAATTAGAAAGGAAAATTTATAAGGTGTCCTGTTAGCTGATTTCACTCATCGACAGAAGTTTAACTTCAATGCCTTTTGGCCAAGGCCAAGTGCAGGATCTGAGCACAGAGTCTGTCCCAGTGGGGTTAATTCTGCGGGATTGGGTAAAAACTTCCCCAGATGTATTTGTGACAAGCCCTCTTCCTGGGCAGCTCCCAGAGCAGGAGCATAACAGATGAGAACAGAGGATGCAGATTCAGCTTGGGGTGCAACTCGCAGGTACCACACAAAGTGTGAAGGTACCACACCCTTCAAAGGCCCCCAGATCAGAACTGTCCTTCCCTGCCTCACTCCTGCTGTGGCTCCTCACCAGCAGCACACACACGGCACATCCCGAGGAAACCCACCCCAGCCCAGCCTGCAGCACTTCCACAGCAGCCAGTGCTCCCTCCCTGAGGTGTCCCAGGGCAGCACAGCCACTGCCAGCTGCCACTGGGAGCTCAGGGACGAGGCCACCAACAGCGACCACAGGGACAACACGGCGCTCACCCAGAACCTCCACTGCCCTGCACACAAAAACCTTCCCAGAGCTTACAGACCCCTGGGAATGACCCAGCACAACCAGCACAGGGAGCCAGCTCCCTCAAATCCTGCCTGAAACCAGAAACAGATTGTTCTACTCCAGCTCTTACCTAGAAACTAGAGACTGAATGAGTTTACATTCAATCCACTGTAGGTGGAGACCACAGCAGAGACACAACTGACACAAAAGTGGTTTTAAATCTCAGCCTTATACCAGCCTGACAGCTGAGCCTGCTGGAAGCATCTGTCCCATGCCAGCATGCCTCTGGAACGAGTTCACTTTCCTCCTTCAACCTCTTGGGTCAGCACTGTGACACTGCCCCACAGCCTGGTGTCCCAGCACAGTGAGGGCTCTGACAGCTGTCATTAACACACCTCGGTGTCCCCAGCACCACGAGGGCTCTGTCACCAGCTCCCACGGGCCGGAGGGATCAGCTGGAGCCTGTACAACACTGCAGGTTGAGGTGTGTTAAAATAAAACTCACAACCAGTCACATGCTGATTGCCTCAGACACATGTCAAAAGTACTTTTCTACCCTCAACCACACTGCAGTCACACATGGCCAAGCCTCCACCTCTTGAGAAGAGCCTGCAAACTGCCCTACTAATGGTGTAAAATGGCATCAAGGCACTCCAACGCCCTCACCCACCCGTGCTGAGCACCCCCAGCATCATCACACAAACAATGATGTTCTTCTTCATGGTCAGTCCATAAATTTCCTGGAAGCCCGTGGGAAGGAGCAGCTACACTGAATGCCGCACCAACACTGCTGTCATTTCAGACCATTTCTGCTGAAATGCTGACACTCCTCATCACGCCAGCACAGCTACAAAGGGCTTGTGCAGCCTCGTTCACGTTAAATAATAACTGGATGTATGCTAATTGCCTTTCCTCCAGTGAACTGTCTGCATTCCCTTCCGATTTCCTGTAGCTACAAATATGATAATGAGGAGAACAAAGACTTTAGCACAGCCACTCGGGCACAGCAAATGCAGTGAAGTGTGTACGCCCGGCTCCGGCAGCAGCAGCAGAAGGGAACCTGCAGCCTTGCTGCTCTGAGCGCCCCGAGCCCACCTTCAGGAGGTGTCAATAAAGACTCGTGTAAAATCGCACATCGCAGCGAAGTTTCTCTTTGTAACTTCCCGGACAATGCAGCCCCTTAGCAACGCGGCCGCTCTGAAACCAACCAATCCACCTTTAATTCCCACTTCCTCCCAGGCTCTCTGGACAGCAACTTCTGGCACTCCATCAGTCCCCTTTTATCCCAGTTTCTTTTTATAAATCCAAGGTCAGGTTTCCTCTCCCATCTCATGTGATGCGCTGGACTGAAGTTCTGCCAGCGTGGTCGGTCCCCTCGGCTGCCAAACCCCCTGCCGTGCTCCCCTCAGCCTGTCCCGCCGCCCACCGGGCATCTCCGCGGCTCCAGCGGAGAGGAATAACCAAGTGGGAAGCACCAACTCTCCCAGCGACGCTGAACTGCGCTTATTAAAAATAAAACCCCGCTCGGACCGAGTCCCCCTACCCCGGCCGGCTCGGGGGTCCCGGGCCTGGCCTCGCCCCCGGCCCGGCCCTCACCTCCTCCTCGCTCTCGCTGCGGAAGCACAGGCAGGCCGCCCGCTTCTTGTAGCCGTCCCCGTCGTAGGTGCGCGTCTGGTTGGACTTGAGCTTCATCATCCTCCGCTCCGGGGGCGGCGGGGCCGGAGGACGCGCGGCCCGGAGGGCGGGGGCGGGCGGGACCCGCCGGGCGGCGAAGGACAGGGAGGCGCGGGGGGACCGCCTGCCCACGACAGTCTCTCTCTGGGTCTCGCTTTGTGGGTCTCGCTACGCGCTGCCGCCCTTCGCCCGCCTCACCCCTGCCGTCGCTCCCGGCCGCGCCGCCGCTGCCGCCCGCGCTCCGGCCACCGCCGACGACGACCGCGCCGCCATCTTGGGGCTCGCTACGCAAACGGCGTAGGGCCGCCGGGCGGGGAGGCGGCGCTGCCCCTCCGGCCTGACGGCGCGCTCGCTACGCAAAGGGCGCAGCACGGCTTCCAGAATCGCTCCCCCCGCGCAGGCGGCGCCGCCACGCCCCCGCCCCGGCTCTCGCGCTCTGCGCCATTGGCTCAGGCCGCGTTCGGGAATAGGGCGGGCGGCGCGGAGCGGCGGCGGCGGGCGCACGGCCTTACGCAAACGGCGCACGGCCTTACGCAAACGGCGCAGGGGCCGGTCCGGCCGCGCGCACGTGGCCCCGCTGTGACAGCGGCTCCGCGGGGACAGCAGCGCCCGCCCTGCGCCGCGAGGGGGCGCTGCAGCAGCGGCAGCACCGCGGGCTCGTGCCCGGCCCCGCCCCTCCGGTGACAGCGCGGGCCCGTGTCCAGCCCCGGTGACATTCCGTGTGTGTGTGTGTGTGTGTGTGTGTGTGTGTGTGTGTGTCCAGCCCCGGTGACATTCCGTGTGTGTGTGTGTGTGTGTGTGTGTCCAGCCCCGGTGACATTCCGTGTGTGTGTGTGTGTGTGTGTGTGTGTGTGTGTGTGTGTCCAGCCCCGGTGACATTCCGTGTGTGTGTGTGTGTGTGTGTGTGTCCAGCCCCGGTGACATTCCGTGTGTGTGTGTGTGTGTGTGTGTGTCCAGCCCCGGTGACATTCCGTGTGTGTGTGTGTGTGTCCAGCCCCCCTGACACCGCGGGTCCGTGTCCATCCCCCCGGTGACACCCCGGCTGTGCGTCCATTCCCCTGCCGGTGACCCCGCGGGTCGGTGTCTGTGTGTCCGTCCCCCCTCACTGACCCCGCGGGTCGGTGTCTGTGTGTCCGTCCCCCCTCAGTGACCCCGCGGGTCGGTGTCTGTGTGTCCGTCCCCCCTCACTGACCCCGCGGGTCGGTGTCTGTGTGTCCGTCCCCCCTCACTGACCCCGCGCCCATCCCGGCTCCGTTACCGATCGCGGTCACCGGCTGCCGAGCGGCACCTGGCGGCGGGCGGCGGCCACCGCAGCACTCGGCTCCCCCAGACGCGGCCGCCAACCCCCCCTCGGTGCCCCACGAGTGACACCGCAGCGGTGCAGGACACGCGGAGCCGCCTGGGGCTGTAGCCCTCTCAGAGGGACGCGGGCTGGCACAGCTGAGTTTTCCATCTGCAGAACAGCTCTGTCCCAGCCCAGCCCTGCTGCATCACCGGGAATCAGCACTGCCCTGGGCAGATGGGAAACGGCCCCACATTCCTCCAGGACTCACCTCCACACCCCCTAAACTTGGAGAGTTCCTTCACTAGAACCTGTTTTTAGTGAAGGACGCTCCCAAAGTGCTGTTCCAGATGCCAAAGATCTGAGTCACCCTGTGCTTCGTGAGCTCTGTGCACTTCAGTGAGACACAGGCATGAACCCAGTGGCATTTTCACCTCTTTTATTATACACAAAACATGAGCACAAAGTTCTACTGCGGGGGCTGACCACGTCCACGACCGAATCCACCTCTCTGAAACAGCAAAAGGAGAGTGTTAGAAATCTTGTGTCAAGCAATGACAGCAAGAACAAACATCATCAAAGCTCTTTCAACAGTCTAACACGGGCACAGGCCAGCCAGGTGAGTACCACCAACATCAACCCATTCCAGCCAGCTCTGTGGATCACACCTAAAATTCTTTCATTTATTAAGTGTAAAATCACGGATCTCCAAAGAGCTCAGCTTGCTGTCAAACTTGTCACTGGCCTGTGTCCCACCACATCCTTTCCCCACAGCGAGCGAGCTGCGTGTGAAGGGTGACAGTTTCCAGCCTCTCTGACACCCTCAGAGTCCCACAGGCAGGACTTTCCAGCTTCTCCCCCATCAAAGCCTTCAACAAAGGAAGCAAAGCTCAAATACAAATACTCACGAACTGGAATTCAGTGGCTGCTCCAGCACCAGCCTCAGCCTTCTTGTCAGCACCAGCTGCAGAGAGAGGAGCAGTCAGTGCCCACAGAACCCCCTGCCCAGCACAGTGCTCCTGCCTGGGAGCAAAGCTTCAACCATCACACAGAACTAAAGCTGGGGCTAACCACAGCAAAGCGAAACAGCTGTAACTGAGCACGTCTGAGAGTTACTGAACCAACCCCAGAGAAAATCCCACAGCTCAGCCAGACACAACTCCAGCAAACCTCCCATCCACCCACACATACAGACCCTACGCTACACCAAGAGTCTCATCTTCCCCTTTTCTCCCTGAGAGGAGCCCAATCGCTGGGACAATTGTCCCCCAGAGGGCAGGGGGGCTCAGCAGGGACACTCACGTGGCACGGCGCTGCGGCGGTACGTGTCCCGGTCAGCCTCACCCCGCGTGAGCCGCGCCGGGCGCTCACCCTCCAGACCTGGAACACAGAGCACAGCCTCAAACACTGCTCACCAGGACACAAACAGCTCCTTCTGCACCCCAAGGTGGAGAACAGCATTAGCTCTGCCAACAGGGCCACACCTGGGGCAACTCATGGAGAATAAACCTAAAGAAAACAGTGGTTTAATAAGGGAAGCTTCACTTTAAGGGTGAAATCCGCTCAAGTGTCCCAGCATGTGACAGGGCAGAAGTTAGATAACCTGAGAAGTGGATTTACAGCATCATCTCAACAGTCTTCTGCTCATCACACTAGTGCTGAACATTATTGCTGGTAAAACCCCAGAAACACTGGGAATCTGCCACGTCCAACAAGCCTGCCCACAGCCGAGTCACAAACTGCAGGACAGAATTCTGACCCCAGCCTGAAACAGCCACACTGTCAGTACCCCAAATCCCCCCACAAAACACGTTTATGACAGTAAAAGCAGATTGTCTGTGGAATCTCAGAGATTAATACCAGACAGAACTTCTGCAGGAACACCCAGCCATGGCGGGACCACCACCTCTCAGGGATTGGGATGTGTCCCTGGAGCCCCGGCTGGGGTCTGCCCACCCAGGCAGGATCCACTGAGGGGCAGTTGTGCCTGGCACACCTCAGTGTCTTCCTGCAGCCCACAGGCACTGGTTTGGCCACACAAAATCCAGTTCTTGTAATAACTCTTTTACTAAACACCTCTGTGGCTCCCAGGCTGCTGCTGCTGCCTCAAGCAGGTCATCCATAGCAAAAAAGAGCACCAGTGCAGCCCTTCCAAATATCTCTGCCCAGGTGGGGCTGAGAGAGGGCTCCAGCACCAGGACAAGGCTGTGACACCAGCACACACAGCTCCTCCTGCACAAACCCCAGCCAGGAGCTGCCACCCCTCCCTGCCTGCCTCCCAGCAGGGATGCAGCTCCTTTAACTCACTGGATAAACACAGCATCTAAAGAACAAATCTTGGAACATCCAAAGCAACTCAGAGATCAAAGAATGTATCATCTTCTCAGTTTCTCTGCAATTCTTTCCTTTGAAGTGGGTGATGCCCCCATTTTGTTTGGCTCAGAGGCAAACTGCAGGAGCTGGGGGTGAACTCCCAGCAACCCCTGGCCCCAGCCCCAGCTGTGGCTCAGAAGCAAAAAGCACAACCCATGTGAGCCCCCAGAGCCAGAGCACATCTGGCTGCACCCCCAGCACCTCCTGCACTCGGGGGTGTGAAAACCCCCCAAGGGAAAATGAGAGCTGCAAGTCCAACACAGAGAACCACAGAACAGCCGGGGGTCGATCTGGAGATCATCCAGTTCAGCCCCCCTCTCAAGGCAGGGTCACTCACAGCAGGTGACACAGGAATGTGTCCAGACAGGGAGACTCCACACCCTTCCTGGGCAGCTGTTCAGTGCTCTGCCACCCACATGGAAAGTTCTTCCTCACGTTGAGGTGGAATTTGTTGTGTTTTGGTATCTGGCCACTGCTCCTTGTCCTGTCACTGAGCACCACAGAGCAGAGTCTGGCACCATCCTCTGGCACACCCCCTGGGGATCTTTGTCTCCTCTCTTCCAGACTAACCAGGCCCAGCTCCCTCAAGTCTTCTCCTCACAGAGAGATGCTCCAAACTCCTCAGCATTTCTGTGGGCTCTGCTGCTCCTCCACCACGAGTTTGCCGTAAACCTTTAACAACGAGCCCTGGCCAGCAGCACGTTCAGTGTCTGTGGTGAAGGCAGAGCAGGACACCCAACCTGGCCACAGGTGATCCCCAGCTGGGGCTCACCCAGCCCTGGACAGTACCTCCACCACATCCCAATCTCAGCAGGCATGCTCCCAACCTGCCCAGTCCCTGCATAAGGCCAGTCCCCACTCAGACCATGTGTCCGTGGGTCCCCACCCCTCTCATGGGACACCATCCCCGTGCCAGGTACAAAAGCAACAAACCCCAACCACATCTTTTTGCTATGTTCCCAATTTTACATCCAATCCCCACAACCACACACACCTGGCACTGTCCTGAGTGCCCAGCAGCCCTATGCCCACCCCAGCTCACCTTTGGGCCGGGGTCTGCCGGTCTCTGGGCGGCTCCGGCGCAGCGTGGCCGGGACGATCTCGGGAGGCAGGTGGAGATAATCCCGCAGGTACTGGATGCCCTCGTTGGTCAGGTACCAGTAGAAGTGTCTCCAGGCAAACTGCTCCTTCACGTACCCTCGGGACTTGAGGGACTGCGGGGAGAGTTCCCAGTTACTCCCAGTTACAGCTGAGCCTCTCCCAGCTCCTCCACCAGCGCCTTGCAGACCCTGGGGTTCAGCAGGGCAATGGGGATGTGGGAACAGGGAACATTTCACACGCACAGGACACAACTGCAGCACCACCCCTGCCCCCCAACCCCTCACACCTGCATGGCTTTCATGACGTGGAGGTTGGGCACGTTCTTGTCCACAAGCTCGGGGTGTTTGGGCATGTGCACGTCCTTCTTGGCCACCATCACCCCCTCCTTGAAGAGCAGCTCATAGATGGCGATTCGGTTCTTCTTGGGCATCAACATCTGCAGAGCGCACAGGGAACAGGGCTCGGTGACATTCGGGCACCAACATCTGCCCCGGGGCCAGCGAACCCTGCTGGGTGGCCCCAGTGCCCCTCGAGCTGCCCCGGGACGCTCTTCCCACCAGGCCGCGCCTTTTCGCTGCTTCCCGGGAGGGAAAACCGAGCAGTGCCAGCTTTTTCCCCTTAAATCCTCCCGCGCACCACGGACGGCACCGCCCGGGGCCGGTCACAGCAGGACACGGGCACAGGGAGGGCAGGGCCGCGGCTCGGGGGGAGCCTGTCCCGGCTCCGCCGCGGACACCGTTGGTGCTGCCGTTAACTCAAACTGAACTCGGGAACCGAGAGCCGTGGGAGCCTCTCGCCCCTCCGGTAGCCGGAGCCGACCCCCACAGCGCCTCGGGACCGTCGGCAGGAACTCGGCGCTCCCGGACCCGCGGGGTTCTCCGTGCTCGGCCATGACCGAACCCCCGCGGATCACGGGCCACCCCCGCGGCAGCGCCTGGGACGGGAGGCCCCGGTGCCAGCGCTGGAGCGCCGGTACCACCCCGCTGCCTGGCGCCCCCAATCCCTCCCTCCCCGCACAGCCGGGCCTGGAGCCCCGATGGCGGAGATGCCCCGCGGGGGGGCCCAGGCCCCAGGATGGCGGCGATGCGGGGCCGATGGCCCGAGCGCGGCCTCACCGTGGCGGCGGCGGCGGCGGGGCCCGACCGGAAAGGACTGCGCGTGCGCCGGACCGCCGCTTCCGCCGTCCGAAAGGCCCCCGCCGGCGAGGGTGGCCGCGGCGCTGCCTGAGCGGAGCGCAGGCCCCCTCCCGCCGGGACCGGGGAGTCCGCCGCGCTGCCTGATGGGGTCAGCCGCCGACCCCTGTACCCCCCCCCCGTGACACCCCCGCACTCCCCCCTCGTGTCACCCCCAGCCGTGACATCCCCCCACGTCCCCAGCTGTGTCACCCCCAGCTCCCCGCGGTGCCCGGTGTCCTTTGGAGCCGGGCTGTAAAGCCTTGCCCGGGGTCCCGGGACGCCGCGGGTCCCACCCAGGGCAAAGGGCTCGGGGCTCCGGGAGGCACCGGAGTGCTCTGCTCCCCAAAACACCGCCCGGAACCCGGGGATCCCCTGACACCCCCCCCCCCCCCGTGTGTCACCCCCTCATCCGGGCTCTCGCTCCGGGGGGCCGCGGTGATCCCGGGATGGAGGACTGGAGCCGTGTCCCCTCGGGCACATCCCGTGTTCCCCTTGCCCGGGGCTCTCCCGGACTGTTCGGGGCTTGGAACCCGCCGGGAGCCACAGGAGCGGGGATCCGCGGGGAAGGGGACACGTCCCCGCTGCCCCCCTAAACACCCCGGGCACCCCCGGAGCACCCCGGGTGCGGACAGCGGAGGGACCGGGGGAGGCGCCGGGTCCCCGAGCCGCCCCTGGGGCTCCCGGCTTATTCGCATCCGCTCCGCGCTCGCCTTGTCACCTTGCGCGGCCGAGGAGCCGCCGCGCCGGGCCGGGGATTGGTCGGCTAAAAATGCCGCCCTAATCTCCGAGCTGATCTTTACCCCCTCCCTCCGCCCCATCTGCCGCCACCCGCCCGCGATGCGCAGCGCCGGCCCCGGGAGAGGCTCCGCCGCTGTCCCCGCGCTCCCGAGGTACGGCCGGCGGGGCGGGCGGGTCGCGGCGGGGGCGGAGGGCTGTCGCCGTGGGGCAGAGGGGATGCCGGAGATCGGGGCGCTGTGACAGCGCTGTGCCCTCCGGTGTTTGAATCGGGTCCGCGCCCTGCGCTGGGAAACGAACCGGCGCCCGACCCGTTTTAAGTGGTTTCCAACTCGTGCCGGACACTGCCGGGTGGGGAACGGGAGGGATGGAGGGATGCGCCGCATTCCTGGAGCTGCCTAATGCCTTTCTGGGGCTTTGCTACCGTGTCATCCCCTCCTTTCTTCCTCTCGGGGGGAGCCTGGACGGCGCTGGGGCGAAGTTCTCGCAGGGTGATACCCAGGATGCTGCGACAATTGCGGCATCCCCCGGGAGAAACGCACACCCCGGCTCGTCCCGCGGAGCAGGAGCTGTCCCTGCCCGCCTGGCCCGGACATGCTGCCCACGGACACTGTCCCAGTCGCTGCCGCTGTCGCTGTCCCTGCCTCTGCTGCATCTCTGCCTCCTCACAGCTCCTGCACCTCCTGCCTTGGAAATGGCAAAGCAAGTGCTTTGCTAAACGGATTAGAGCTTTCCCGGCAGCCTCCCCGGCTGCTCCCGCATCCCTCGGCCCCCGCGTCACCTTCCCTGGGTAAACCCCATCCCTAAGCCAAATGTCCAGGTCGAGGCCGTGGCCGCAGCACAGCAGAGCTCAGGCACTGCGGCTCCCAGCGCGCCCGACCCAGAAACCCCGGCTGAAGCCCAGAGGGTCCTTCCCACCTCCTGGGGTTTTGTGTTCCCTTTGCGGGAACGCAGAGAAAATCGGGGAATTCACCAGGCACCGGTTCGCCCGGTGCTGGAGGTGCTGCCGTGCCCCGGGGTCTGCGCTGATCTGTGCGCCCCTGGCCACACTGGCCGCTTTCTCTCCCTCCTCTCCCTCCTCTCGCAGGGTGTGCGGCCGCCGGAGGGGCTGCGGCAGGACGGGAGCGGGATTTAACCGTGAAAGGATTGAGGGAAGAGAGCCCAGGCACTGGCAGGGACCGACGGTGACGTGCACAGGGCAGGGCGAGAAGGGAAGGGACATCAGCAAGGCGCGTCAGCACCAACCGGGGCCGCGTCCTGAGCCCAAATCCTGGGCTCGGCTCTGTGTGGGATCCCCCTCTCTGGGAATGCCGTGTCCCCAGCTGTGCTGGTCCCTGCCAGGGCGGGATGGCACGGGATGGAGCCAGGCTCCTCCAGCAGATCCCCTGGCACGGCTCTGCCAGGGGACAGACTTTGTCCTGGGGGTGCCAGCCTGGCCGGCGTTTGTGCAACATCTTGAAGGCAAAACCCGGACCAGCTGAGCTCCTGTGGATGATCCTGGAGGAGGAGAGGCTGCATCCAGCCGGCAACTTCCAGGAGCGGCCAAGCCAGCGTCCGGCTGCCCCCGGCGTGGCACAGCATGGGGGGCAGGAGGCAGCGAGCCCCAGCACCACTGTGGCCGTGGGTGATGCGTACGGGCTCCTCGGGCAGCTGCCTGCAGCCAGCTTCACGCTGTTTCCCAGGAAAAATGGAGCCTTTATGTCTCGGCCCCAGCCTCTTCCCCGGAAGGGCTCGGAGGATGCCCCGGCCGGTCACAGGCAGACAAGAAGGGGATTGTTTCGGTGGGATTTGGGTTTCTGGGAGCACCTGCCCCGCGCGGGGCCCTCCACAATGGCTGCCTGTCTGCCGCAGAGCCGCCAATTATCCTCCGCGGCTAATTAGAGATGCAAAGTAGCGCTTGCATTCTCCCAGCTCCCCGGAGGGCTCCTGGGACCGGCGGCACATCCGCAGCAGGGACGCAGCCCGGGCATGGGGCGAGCATGGGGCACTGGCCCCATCCGGTCCCGCGAGCCCCAGCTCCCACTCCACTCTGCCCTGGGAAGAGGCAGTGGAGGCCAGGAATGGGCTCGGGATGACTGGGATGCGCTCTGCCCCCATCCCCACCAGCCTTCCCTGGATCGCCCATGGGCCGGGGGCTCTCCCATTGTTCCCAGAACCAGTCGAGCCCTGTAACTGGGGACTCTGCTGGGATTTAGGGAACACATTTTCCATTCCTTGCTGGGGAGGCAGACGGGAGCTGGCTGTGCTCGAAACCCTGCCGTTCGTGCGAAGGCCGGCACTCCTGCCTGGGTGATGGGCAGGCGGCTGATCCCTGGTGGCATCTCTTCATTCCTGCCTGCTCCACCTCCAGCAGCCGCTGGGATCACAGTGTGGGCTCATGTGCTCCAACTTCTCCATTTGTGCTCACGGAGCTGTAATTCCAGAGCGGCAAGTGGCCCCATAAATCAGGGCTTATTTCCTGCCAATACCGTCTGCTGCTTCCCACAAGGAAACTCATTTACAGGAGGAGAAGTGACTTACCACTGAAAACAGTAAACGGTGGGATGGTGAGAGCCGGGGAAAAGTTTGTCGTGACCGAGTTTTTGGTGAAGGAACCGAGGAGGCAGAGCTCCCACCTGCTCCCAGCATGGAACAGTCCAAGCTGCAGGGAAGGAGACGTGAGCTGGTGCCACTTGCACAGACCACAAAGCTGGTGGCAATGGCTCTTTGCACTGGGGAACCCCCCCAAGTCATTGAGGTCCCCACGTCACCATCCTGGAGAGCGTTTGTCACCGAATGTTTAATGCCAAGGACATTTTCCCCTCTGCAGCAGGGATGCTGTCAGTGCAGATGGCAGATGGGACATCCCAGTGGTGCCTGCAGTGACCGTGTGCTGAGAACTGCCAACTCACTGCATGGAAGGACTGTGACCAGTCATTCAGCACCCTCTGGTTCCTCACCCTGACACACCAACAGGCAAAGATCCCCCACTCCTGAAGGAACCACCATCCATCCCACTCCTGTTTGGGATAGGGGGCATTAAATCACTGGGGTCTCACCTCAGCTGCAGCCGGGCATGAAACCTTCCTGGGGGCCATTCTGTCTGGCCATGAGGTGGGATGGCTCGGGTGGCACGGAGCTGGAAGGAGCCGGAAGGCAGGCGGGCTGGAGAGCCCCACCGAGCTTCATTAGGCGGCCCAAGGCGCTTGTTAGGGGAAAGCTGAGCCGGCGTCGGAGGCCGGCAGAGCCCCCCGGGACCGGGTCGCATTCTCTGGGCAACCCGATCCGGGCGGTAGCGGCCCCGGCAGCCTCATTACTGCAGCTTCTGCAGCGGCTTCGGTTACTCGCCTGGACGCTCTCGTCTCCTGCTGGCTTTTAATTTCCCTGACATCCCCCGCAAGCGGGGGGATGCAGGCGCGGTGTCGGGGAGCCTGTCATCACCCCCACCCGCATCCTCCCTGCTCTCCGATGGCTTCCAGCCCCCTCTGCTCCCGGGACGCCCACCCTGTGACAAACCCCTGTGACCCCGGGCATGAGCTCCGGGGCTTGGGAGGAGGCAGATGGGCAGATGGCAGTGAGGGGGAGCTGCCCTGCTCCCCTTCAAGAAGCCTTGGGGTGTGCAGCCCCCTCACCCCCTTCCCCAGCCCTGCCGGGGGGAAAAGACTGTTCCTGATTCTCTTGCCAGCCTGTTCCCAGCTGGCACATTTGGCAAGGAGGCGGCACCGGCTGCCTCTCCGAAGGCGTTTTGGGGTGTTTGTTCCTGCAAAAGCTGTGGCTCAGCCCCAAAACCCCCCTGCAACCGCGGGGGTGACAGAGAGGCCGGGACAGCGGCGGAGGGAGTGCATGGCTCTGTCCCTTCCCGTGCAGGAGGGACAACGACCCCCGGGGCAGCAGGACCAGGAACCCCGGGGGGGTTCCCAAAGAGCCCCCCGAGCCGCGTGGCCCGGGGGGAACGAGTGCGATTAGGCCCTAACGGAGCCCGGCAGCGCCGCGGGGCCGGACCCCGCCATCGCCCGGCCGTGGCACCCACCACCCCCCCGGGCCGTGTCCCCGGGCCGCGGGCCCCCGCAGTGGGGCGGCCCCGGTGGGTGCCCTGGGCGAGGGTCTGGGGCCGGCGGCTCCTGCGGGGGTGGCGGCAGTGCGGAACCTCGGGGTGGGCGCGGACGCGGGGATGGGGGGGGGGGGGGGGGTCCATTCCCCCCTCCGCCCCCCCCCCCGGATGAATTTCGCAGCAGCGGCTCCATCCCGGTTGCCATGGCAACGGGCGGCTCGGGCAGGCGCGTGCCCGCGGCCGTGCGCGCCGCCGCTGCCCGGCGGGAGCGGAGCGAGCGGAGCGGAGCGAGCGGAGCCCCGGCCTCGGGCCCCCGGCCCCCCCGGCCCCCCGGCCCCCGGCCCCCGGCAGGTGAGCGCGGCCCCCGCGGGGGCAGCCGGGTCCTCTGCGGCGACGAGGTGCGGGACGCCCGGTCCCTTGCGGGGATGGGGTGCGGGATGCCGGGGTCCCTTGCCGGGATGGGGTGCGGGATGCCCGGGTCCCTTGAGGGGATGGGTGGACGGCGGGGGGGATGCTGTGCAAGTTCCGGGCAGTACGGCATGGCTTTGCACCCCCCGGCAGGACACAATGTCCCCTGATCCCTTCTGCAAGCCAGGGAGGCTGGGGGGGTATATGACCTTCACCCCTTCCGTGTGTCCAATGGGGTGCTGGGGAAAGGGACACCCCTTCTGCAATGCTGCCGCACTCCCGGGCTTGTGCCTCAGTTTCCCCATCTGCAAATAATGGGGGGGAACTTGTGCTGTCCCTGTCATCGCTGTCCCCCTGCCCAACAAACACCTTTACCCCATCACGGGACCCCCTCCTTTTAGCACTGTCACCCCAGCTTCTGCCTTGCTGCTCCCCCATCTCCCCACTTTCCTGTCCCCTCTGGCTCCAAGTCTGCTTCCCCACCAGAGACAGCTGGAATTCCACTGTCCCTCCGCCTCTCCTGCTCCCAGCAGCCCCATTTGCCTCCTGTCACCACCAGCTCCGGGTCCATCCCACCAAGGCTCAGGGGACGGGACCCCCGTGCCAGCGCGTGACGCTCCGCTTCCCCCCTCCCTGATGCAGAAGCGGGGGGATGGCACCGCCGTATCCTCCACCATCCCTGTTTGCCACTTCTGGGTTTAACTGCAAACCTCATCTTTGGATTTCTGCCTAAACCTGGCTCCCGGGACCGCACAAATCCCTGCTCAGTGTCCGAGCAGCCTTGTTTACCGCGGCGAGCCGAGGCGGCAGGATGAGACAGAGCTGCAGAGCTGGGCAGCCAGTGGAACCCCCAGCTGAGGCTGAGCCCCCTCTCCCTCCCCCAGGCATGAGCACATGCAGGGGGGTTGGCAATCCTGCTGCTGCTGCCCCTCCCGGGATCCCCATCCACATTCCCCATCCGCATTCCCGGCACATCCGCTGTCCCTGAGCTGGGCTGCAGGCTCCCCTGGAGAGACTCTTGCGTTATCTGCAAATGCCAAGCAAGCTTCCAGAAATTTTTGCACAAGGCTCCTAAAATCCTTAGAAGATTAATGGGTGCCCTGAGCAGGGCAGTTTTGGGAGCGCAGGAGGAAGGGGAAGGTCTCTGCAGAGCCCACATGAGCTGTGAAGCCGATCGCTGCCAGGGCTTGGAGCAAATGCGTCTCCCCTGGCTACTGCAACCTGGCAGCACCTGGCCCCCGGTGGCCTCCCGTCTGTGCACAGGACACGAGGCTCCTGGTCCTGCTCCTGGATCACTGAACCTCCTCTCTGGTTCTGGGGAGCCCACAAGCCCTGACCCTGCAGGGTCCAGCAGGTCCCCAGTCCTCAGATCCCCCCATGAATGCAGATGACGCTGGTGGAAACATAGGCACATTCCACCCAGGATTTGTTGGAAAAGTGGCTCCCAGAAGTTTCCCACCATTACCTACGTGCCCCCTCCAGGGTCCTGCTGCCCTTGCAGCCGCCTCATGCACTGCTCGAACACCAGGTCCCAGGCAGCCCCATGGTGCTGCTCTGGCCGAAATCCCATGGAGAATCCCCCACCATCCTGGATTTGGCTCTTTGCCCAAGGGCTCCAGCCCTGCTCATGTTGCAGCCAAGGGGGTTTTGCCAGGGAATGCAGGAGGGACCCTGACGTGAGCCTGCTCCCACGGAGACAATACCCTGGAAGGGCCCAGGCTCACCACCTGCCTGGCCTTGGGCTTGGTTTGATGAAGAGGGGGCAGGATGGGTGCTGAGGCTGCTCAGCCCCAAGCCCCGGGCGCTGCTGGTTCGGAGCTGCCAGCGTGAATCAGCAGCACCCACTTTAACCATTTCCTCACAGGGTCCACAAGGGCTCTGGAGGGGACCACGCTTCAGCCACGCCACAGCCAAATCCCTCCACACCCCTTGGCTCCCTGAGAGCTCTGATCCTCACCAGCCTCAGGAGCGTTTTCCTCTCCCAGCCCCGTGGGATGCACGGACCAGCCCTGGGGCGGGAATCCCAGCTCAGCTGGGTCAGAGTTGAGCAGCGCACCAGGCACAGCTCCTGCAGCTGCAAAGCCTCTTGCGACACACGTCGGTGTCATGGGTTTTCCCTGGGACCTGCCGCTGTGCCTTGGCCACTTCACCCCCTGTATGTGGCCACTTCACCCCCCACGTGCGGCCACCTCAAGCCCCGTGTGTGGCCACAACGGGAGCAGCACATGGGCACTGGTACCCTCGGTGGATGCAGCCCCAGAACATGGTGGGAGATGCTGCTGCCAGGCTCCTCTGGACTTCCTTGGCTGAATCCGTTTGTCTTTGCCACGAGTGGCTGACATGTGGCCATAGTGGTGCATCACAGTGGCATGGGCGCTGCACCCCAAAACAGACTCTCAAGCAGCCCCATGCTGAGATAAGGGAGAGCAAATGACCTTTCCTGTGCCCGAAAGCCCGAGGCCCAGCCCACTTGCTTGGATTCCCACAGACCAGTGCAGCTCCCAGTGTGGCTTCCCCCTGCCCTGGATGCTCTCAGCAATAGTCGCTCACCCACTGCCCTCCCAGCAATGGGGCTCACACCTGGCATGAACCTGCTGCCTGGGGACAGGATGGGGACAGGATGGGGACACCATCTCGCTCTGTGCTCTGCTCCTCTCCTTACAGTGCATCTGCCACCATCCTGCCTTGGCCAGGGGCTCTTTGCAGCAGAGGAACCTGCACCAGAGGCTCTGCAGCCCCTCCTGCCCTTGGTCCCCACTGGGCTCGGCCAATATGCACAGAGGCAGGAGTGTGACATCCCCATCCCCTGCTTCTTGGCTGCAGGAGAGATGCTGGGTCTGGGACCACAAACACAACTGGAGAGAGCAACCTGGGGACAGGGGACAGCAGGGCTGGACTGTCCCACCTTGCTGGGGACAGGGCTCTGCCAGCCAGGGCTCTGCTGGGGGTGCGGGCAGCTGCCCGTGCCCTGCCCGCGGTGTCAGCAGCACCAGCCTCTGCATTGCAGCAGCCTCCTGCCTGCGCAGGGCCACGGCCACAGCCCGGCCCCACAGAGGGCAGAGACCCCCCTGCAGCACCGGGGCAGCAGGAGCTGCCTGGAGGGTGAGAAGAGCTCTGTCAGTGCTCAGCGCCGAGCAGGCTGACAGGAGAGACACGCAGGGGAGCCGCTTCTGCAGGAGTAGCCCAAGGGCACGTGGAGCAGGAGCTGGGACAAACTCCACTGTCACTTGATGCCAAACACTCTGTGGCTTCTCCCTGGCAGCTCCGTGGAAGCGAGGGGTCGGAGCGGAGCCCCCCAGGCCGAGGGTACCCAAGCGGCAGCGCGTGGCTGGGGCTGGCAGCTCTCCACGCTCTGCAGGCGCCAGGCATCACCGCCAGCTGCCCTGATACGAGCTGATGGGCTGCTCTGGCAGGGCCGGGGGGCTGGCAGGGGGCTGGCACGCGTGGCACAGGCGGCCGAGGCGGCCCGGTGTGGTGGGGGCACACGGACGTGCACGGGCGTGCGAGGGTGGTCGTGCGTGGGGGTGCGTGGCAGGAGAGTGGCAACGAGGCGGCAGCGTTAGCTGGGAAGTGATGCAGAGCCAAAAATAACCCCCGGGCTGCGGCTCGGACCAGGTAGTGGCTCGGAGAGGGAGCTGCGGCAGCCACGTCCGCAGTGCCCCATGGCACGAGCGGCTCGCTGGGGGCAGCTGGGGCTGGCGCTGTGCCCCTGAGTCCTGGGGTACACCCAGCCGCGGGTGTGCTCCCTCCCTGCAGTCCCCACCCTGGCACGGTGGGGCTGTCACCCTGAGGGTGCCCTTGCCATGCCAGCGCAGCCTCTGCAGCAAAACCCAGAGGCACAGGACCCGGGCACTGCACTGTGCCCGTGGCTTTCAGGGGGGACGATGCCCACAGCACCTGCGGGGTCCCTTGGGGTTGTGCCACCAGGGGCTCTGTCACTGCTGCAGGTGCTGGGGTGGGGAGGGCAGTGGCGGTGCTGTGGTGCCAGGCAGGGACAGTGGTGGCACTGTGGGTGCCGAGGACAGTGGCGGTGCTGTGGGTGCCAGGCAAGAGTAGTGTTGGTGCCATGGGCGCCAGGCAACGGCAGTGATGGTGCTGTGGGTGCCAGGCAGGGACAGTGGCTGTGCCATGGGTGCCAGGCAGGAGTGCTGTTGGTGCCGTGGGTGCCAGGCATGGTGGTGCCGTGTGTGCCAGGCAGTGGCGGTGGCAGTGCTGTGGGTGCCAGGCAGGGACAGTGGCAGTGGGTGCCAGGAGGAGTGCAGGCCATGCTGTGGGTGCCAGGCAGCGGTGGTGGCGGTATCGTGGGTGCCAGGCAGGAGTGACGTTGGTGCCATGGGTGCCAGGCAGTGGCAGTGATGGTGCCATGAGTGCCAGACATGGCAGTGCCATGAGTGCCAGGCATGGCAGTGCCGTGGGTGCCAGGTAGTGATGGTGGCAGTGCCGTTGGTGCCAGGCAGTGCCAGTGGCAGTGCTGTGGGTGCCAGGAGGAGTGCTGGCAATGCTGTGGGTGCCAGGCAGTGGCGGTGGTGGTGCCATGGGTGCCAGGCAGGGACAGTGGCAGTGGGTGCCAGGAGGAGTGCTGGCGATGCCGTGGGTGCCAGGCAGTGGCGGTGGCGGTGCCGTGGGTGCCAGGCAGTGGCAGTGGCGGTGCCGTGGGTGCCAGGCAGACGCGGGCGCCGCGTGCAGCCGGCTGCGGGGGGACGCTGCTGTCCCCCATCCATCTGCGTCGCGGCGGCTGAGCGAGGGACAGTCACGCATTTATTTTTAACCGTCTGGGGAGGGTGGAGGGGATTGGTGCCTCCCTGGTTATATCACTAAATCCCTGCCAGGCCCTGTTAGTTCCAGCACAGCGAGCCCTGCGCCGCGCTCCAGTAACTGTTTCAGGCCCCCGTCCTCCTGGGGCTGTGCCCTGCCCTGGCCCGGCGATACCTCAAGGCCAGCTGTGCACACAGCTGGAGAGTGTGGGCACTCACCAGTGCTCCCCACGGGACCCTGTGCCCTCAGCCCTGCCCTCCCACCCCACCACAAGGCAGGGCACAGGCAACCGGGCCTCCCTCTGCCCGTTCCACCTCCCCAAGGAAGGGATGGTGTGTGAGGTTCACGGCCACATCCCTCTCCCACAGCTCTTTTGGGGACAGGGCAGGAGGAAATTTGAGCTCTTTGTGACCACTTTGTCCCCATCCCGGTGGCAGATGCCATGCAGGATAGGCCCAGTGCTTTCCTGTGGAAGCACTGGCCAAATCCAGGACAGGATGGGGATGCTGAGGGTGCCCACAGCCACCACAGTCCCTTCTCTGTCCCCACACGATGCCACCCCAGCCACCAGCCCCCTCCCAGCGCTCAGCAAAGTGGCAAAGGGTTAAGCCACGCAGCGGGGCCACACAACGCTCTGGGGATGCCATTTTTCTGAAGATCAGGACGGATTAGGGTGGAATATCAGGACGAGAATTTCTTGGGCGGCGCATCCCCTGACCCTGCCATGGCCCCTCACCCAGCGGCTCCCGGTGCTGAGCCAGGCGCCGGCCGGTGTGCGCCCATTGTGCTGCTCCCCAAGATTCCCTCCCAGCACCTCTGGCTCTGGGCTGTTTGGATGGCACCGAGTGGGTGGTGGGCACTGAAGGAGTCTGTGGGTCCAGAACTGGAGCAGGCACTGTCCCCGTGCCTGGAGGTTTTTCCCACAGAGCTGTTGACAGGAGGAATGGGGGTCCCCTGCACCGCCCGTGACTCCCCTCTCCTGTCCCCTCAGTGCATGAGGCTGGTGTTTGCCCAGGAAACCCCCAGCGCTTGCTCTGACGCCCGAGGCAGCGCCGGGAGCCATGTCGGGTTCCTACGACGAGTCGGCATCAGCCGCTGAGGAAACAACCGACAGCTTCTGGGAGGTGAGTCCCAGCCATCCTCTCCTCCCACAGACCCCACCACCACTGTCCCTGCACCCCAGGGTGTCCCCTGGGCTGAGGGCTGCCCTCACCTCCCTGCCTGAGGGCATCCCTGCTGCGGTGGCTTCGTGTCTGAGCTGGCTCTGCCAAAGGTCTCAACCTCAGCTGTCCCCGAAGGGCACAGAGTGACAGTGAGGACTGGAAAGAGTTGGTTTTGAGCAGTCCCAACCCAAAGCTCCATCCCCTCACCCCCAAATTGCCTGGTGCTTCCCCTGTAGCCACCCCAGGCCAGCTGGGGCTGAGCCAGGCAGGACTGTCACAGCCCCCACACCTGCCTGTCCCCATCCCAGGTGGGGAACTACAAGCGCACGGTGAAGCGGATCGATGATGGACACCGACTCTGCAATGACCTCATGAACTGCGTGCACGAGCGGGCCAAGATCGAGAAGTCCTACGCCCAGCAGCTCACCGACTGGTCCAAGAGGTGGAGGCAGCTCATCGAGAAAGGTACCATGGCTTCCCCAGGGGGAGGGCTTCCCCGGGACACCTGGGTCCCCACGCACCGTCACAGCATCACCTGGCAGAAATGGAGGGGGTAAGGGCAGTGGAGTGACCCCCAGCTGTCCCCTCGGCCCCCAGGTCCCCAGTATGGCAGCCTGGAGAAGGCATGGGCCGCGATCATGACGGAGGCGGACAAGGTGAGCGAGCTGCACCAGGAGGTGAAGAACAGCCTCCTGAACGACGACTTCGAGAAGGTCAAGAACTGGCAGAAGGACGCCTACCACAAGCAGATCATGGGGGGCTTCAAGGAGGCCAAGGAGGCTGAGGATGGCTTCCGCAAAGCCCAGAAGCCCTGGGCCAAGAAGCTCAAGGAGGTGAGAGAAACACGGCTTGTCCTGAGGCATCCCTGCATCCCCAGGTCTGGCTCTGTGTGCCCGGTCCCGGCTGCGAGAGATGTGTGGCACCTCCCCACAGGCAGAGGGGTGGGCAGGGGGCTGTGACTGCTACTCTGATGTCCCTTCCCTGTCCTCCCCACAGCTGGAGACAGCCAAGAAGGCCTATCACCTGGCATGCAAGGAGGAGAAGCTGGCCATGACCCGGGAAGCCAACAGCAAGGCGGATCAGTCCAACACCCCTGAGCAGCAGAAGAAGCTCCAGGACAAAGTGGAAAAGTGCAAGCAAGACGTGCAAAAGGTGTGAGGCACTGCCCTGTGCCAGACGCATGGGACATTGGGCAGGGGAAACCAGTGGAGATGGCCACCACCTCCCTTTCTCCACCATCCATTCCCATTTTCCCATCCCTGTGCTCCTGGAGAAGGATGAGGACTTGCAGGCAGTGCTCAGGGGAGTGTGAGTTGGGCTGGGATTTACCCCACTTATGGGGGCTGATTCCACCCACTGCAGCTCTTGGCTCAATTTGGGCTCCCCAGCCTGGTGAGCCCCAAACCAGACCTCTCAGCACCCAGAAACGGCCTCTGAGGTGCTCGAGGTACAACTAGGGTCCCTCCTGCGTTTTTGCAGACTCAGGAGAAGTACGAGAAGGTGCTGGACGAGCTGAACAAGTGCACCCCGCAGTACATCGAGAGCATGGAGCAGGTCTTCGAGCAGTGCCAGCAGTTTGAGGAGAAGAGGCTCAACTTCCTCAAGGAAATGCTCCTGGACATCAAGAGACACCTGAACCTGGCTGAGAGCAGCAGGTAGGGACAGCGAACGCTGGCCAACACGACGGTCACCAAGAGGTACCAGAGTGGCGGGAGGCTGTGCGGGAGCCTGGCGCCCCCCAGTGCCTCGGAGGACACCCAGCCTGGGCCGCAGGTGACACAGCCTGGGCACGCCCCCATCCCACGCTGTCCCCGGGGGTCCACCCTGACCCACAGCCCCCCAACCACGTCTCTCCCCACAGCTACGCCAACGTGTACCGAGAGCTGGAGCAGACCATCCGCCTGTCGGACGCGCAGGAGGACCTCCGGTGGTTCCGCAGCACCAGTGGCCCCGGGATGCCCATGAACTGGCCCCAGTTTGAGGTGAGGCTGGGCGCCCTGGCTGGGTGCTGGCAGCCCCGCGGGGCAGCCAGGCACTCAGGGGTTGGTCACTCTGTGCTTGCAGGAGTGGAACCCAGACCTGACGCACACGATAACGCGGAAGGAGAAGCAGAAGAAGGGCGAGGGGGTGGCCCTGACCAACGCCGGCAGCGCGGGCGACACGGGGGCTCAGGCGGGCGAGCGCGGGAGGTGAGGGCCAGCACGGAGGGGAGGTGCCATGAGAGGCGTGGCCTTTGCCGGTGCAAGCTTTTGGGGATGCGGGATGTCCTCGGTGAAAACCACCCCTCCCTCTCCTCCCCCTCCCAGCGTGAGCAGCCACGACCGCGGGCAGACCTACAGCGCCGAGTGGTCCGATGACGAGGGCAGCAACTCCTTCAACACCAGCGAGGCCAACGGCGGCACCAACCCCTTCGACGAGGAGTCGGCGGGGAAGGGCGTGAGGGTGCGGGCTCTGTACGACTACGACGGGCAGGAGCAGGATGAGCTCAGCTTCAAAGCAGGTATGGTCCCTTGCCCCTGCCAGGTAGGACAGGGCTCGTCTGCTGGAGCTGTGGGTGTGAAATCCCTCAAATAATGTCTGAGTTGGCCCAGCCCTTCAAAAGAACTGTCAGAAAGGGGAAGGCGGAAGCTGAGCTCAAATGCAGAAGGGACAGGGCACGTGAGGGCTCATGGGTCACCCCTTGCCTTTCTATCCTACAAGCTGGTGTGCCCAGGATGAGTCCTGCAAACCCCCAGCAGCTCCATCCGGGGGAGAAAAAGGGGATGGGAGAATTTCCAGCACCTGCAATGAGCTCTTCCCTTCCACCTTCCTCTCCAGGTGATGAACTAACCAAACTCGGTGAGGAAGACGAGCAGGGGTGGTGCAAAGGGCGCTTGGACAACGGGCAGCTGGGGCTGTACCCCGCCAACTACGTGGAGGCAATCTAAGTCTTGTGGTGTGCTCCTTGTCACCGTCAGCAGATAAATCCACCCTCCGTTGTCTCCATCTCTCCACCAGCCAACCAGCCATTCTGCCGTCTGGTCCTTCACTCCTCACCCTTAGAGATTCAGACATATTTTCCGACCAAGCTTTTATTTTTTTAAGAGTTGTCTCCGAAGAGTATTTTGCATAGTCGCTTTCTTCTAAGATAACGTGAAGCGAAAGATGACGTTGTCCGTTCGTCTACGTTAGTTGAATTTTTTTTTTCTTTTCTGAGCGAAAAGCCGATACCTCAAGATCTTAAAGCCCAACCAGTGAGAGCTCCTGATTGGTTGGTTTTTAAAGATACTGAAATCATGAGCCGCCTTCTGATTGGCTGGAACTGTTCCGAAACGCACGGCGCCGAAGTTCCTGGGACCAACCAAATTCATCCCAGAAAACCAAGAGGGATTGGAGTCTGACTCCGTTGGTTTGTTTTTTTTTTTTTTTGGTGTTTCCATGTTCTCCCCAGTTCTCCCACCCCGAGGAAGGGGACGAATGCCCCCTTCAGCCCTGCGGCCATCCTTGAGATGCCCAGGTGAGGTGGGACCAGCCCCGCCATGGAGCTTGATGGCATCTCCTCAGCTTCCTCCTCCTCCCGGCTGGGCTGTCGGCGCACCCGGAGCGGGCGGAGGCTCCCGAGCCGATGCCCGGCCTGTGCTGCAGGGAGCAGCATCGCCCTTCGGGTGGGCAGGTATCCAACGCACACCAGATCCGGGTGAGACGGCCCTAAAATCCAGCGCTGTTCGGAGAAGGACCCGGCATGGCCCAGTGCTGCTGGAAGCACCTTCATGCCCAGCCTGGGATAGCGAGGACTGCCTTGGGCACTGCTGGGGACGGTCCCCATCCGCCCCTTCCTGAAGAGAGGCAGGAGCAGAGCGGGACGGGGGATGAGCATCGTCCAGCCTTGCAGGGTGCCGGCAGGAGCTGCAGCCGGAGGAGAAGGGCTCAGGATACCCAGCCCAGGCAGAGCAGCTGCCTGGCGAAGACGGCCGGAAACAAGACACGCTTTGCCCTTTGCTTGTCCCCAAGGAGCTCTACCCCTCCTCCCCTGGGCCCTGCAGCTCCCGCGGCTGCTGCCACCCAGCACGGCCACCCCCACCCTCTGCCTCAAGCGCATTTGCCGTCCCGAGCTCTTCCCTACAGATCATCTCTCATTTCTTTCCATACCATCACCCTTAGCAGCATCAATGCCATGGGCTTCCCGCACGCTCCTCCTGCTCCTATCCTGCCCCCCCCTCCGTTGGTTCGTGAATTTTTTGGCCCCAGGGATCCAGTGTTCTCGTGGATGCAGGGGAAGCACCGTGTGCTGGGCACGGTGGGCGGGAGCCTCCCGGCCCCTGCCAGGTACCGGAAAAAAACCACAAAGTCAGAAAAGACCCAACCAACCACCTGTCTCAGCAATGCACCCCGGTTTTTGTACATTGATTGTGTAATTTAAGAAGTATATATATAATATATATATCTCTCGTGATTGTATTTCCGTGGATACGACAACAAAAAGCAGCAAGAGAAAATAACCGAGCTCTGTCAGCGTCCTTGGCTCTGGGGTCTCCTTTGCTGTGCGTCTGTCTCACCCCCCAGAGGGGCAGCTGAGGGGGTTATGGACCCCCACTGCACCCCCACGTAGCGGCACCCCCACCCCAAGCTTTGGGATGCAGTTGGATGCAGGACTCAGATGCATTGCTGGGGGGACCAGGGGGCTGCAGGGCAGGGGGAGCAGCCACTGCCTTTGGGGACTCCTGTGCCACTGCCAGACAAAGCCTTGGGAAACCCACGGACGGGCTCGAGGTGCCGCGGGGTTTGGAGCCATTCCAAGCACCAGCCCTGACCCAGCGCCCTCCTGAGCCTGTGAGAGCCCCCGCACAGCAGGCTGATGTCCTGCCCTCCCCCACCCTGCCAGAGACCTGTGAGGGGGACACGAGACCTGGGGTACCACCAGCACCCCGGCCCATCCTCACAGTGCCCCTGCACTGGCTGCGTCGGGCGCACAGCAAATCACAGGACACACTTTGCTTTTTTTTTTTCTTTCCCCCCATTTTTTGTTCTTCCACCCCATTTTTTGTTCTTCCACCCCATTTTCCAAAGGCCAGGGCAGTTTTCCTCCTTCCCCTGCTCCTCACCACCCTCCATCCCTCCTGCCAGGGTGTGAGCAGGGCTGTCCAGATCTGCTGCTGTGGGAGCAGCACAGAACAGGAACAGAAGGGAAAGGCAGTAGCTGGCACCGGCAGCTTTTTTAAGGAAAAAAAATCAAAAGACCAAGAACCAGGTGTTTTTCCTTCTAAGCTCCCACAGAACATCCCTGGCAGCCCGGGCCACCCCTCAACATTTGAACCTAAACCACAACTCATCGCCAGCCAAAACCAAAAAGCAAATAAACAGATAAAAAACCTATAATATAAAAGATCAACATTGCCAGGTAACTCTGACTCTGGTGCAACAAGCAGGTGAAGCAATTCCCAGCTCTCTGCCCCAGTCCAGCCTCGGCAGATCACACTCTCCAGAGGGAAATGGCAAAGCTGCCATCTCCATTTCCCCAAACTCCAGAATCAGGCAGTCCAAGTAAAATCCCAGTCAAGGGAAGAGCTCTGTGCCGGGCACAGAACCTGGGGTCTTGGGAGGACTCTGGTGGCCCTGTGCACGAGGATGGGGACCCAGCTTGGGGGACCCCCACTGTGCACGGCCCCACGCCCACGCTTACAGCTGCTCCCTTTGCAGAACTCCCATTTTCAGCACCGAATCCCTGCGAAGGGGAGAAGCTGAGCATGTCCTGGAGTGAAAAGCGAAAGGGGGGATGCACCTGTCCCAAGGGGGGCCCAAGGTCCCCAGTGGCACAGCTGCCATGGCAGGCAGCATCCTTGGTGGGTGCCAGGCTGCTCCCACACGGATTGGGACAGGACCCCACCGTGAGCAGCAGTGGATGTTCCTGTCCCTGGGGGTGCCACTGTCTCAGCTCGTGCCCCAGGCTTTTTCCCCCCTGAGCAATGGCTGGGGTGAAGCCACTTGCAGCCAGAACCCGGCAGGGAGAAGGAGGAGGGGGGACAAGCCCAGCCACCGTGCCCACCCTTCCCATAGGAGACAAGGGCTCTGCACGGTCCTTGCCCTGCACCAGGGCCTGCTGGAGGTGAGGGGTTCCCTGTGTCCGTTGCCAGCAGGTCCTGGCAGGGGAAGCCTCGCACCGCAGCTCAGGTCCTTGGTGCTGGCGGAGGGTCCCCGTGGCTGGGGCAGAGGGAGGCAGCGAAGGTCCCCCGTCCCTCCAGGGGCTCAGCCTGTCCCGCCGCCGCTCAGACCGGGTGGACGAACTGGTAGACGAGGCGCTGGGAGATGTCGGGCTTCCGGATGATCCCTTTCTTGTAGTACTGCCGGATGGAGCGGCTCAGCTTGTCGTAGTTCATGGCCGGGCGGTTCTTGCGGATGCCCCACAGCCGGGCCACCTGCGCCGAGTCCTCGATCTTGAAGATGCCTGCCAGGGGAGCGGGGCACGGAGGGTTACAGCATCTCCTGCCCCACCTCAGCCCCCCAGCGCCCGCCCCGGGGCCTCTGGAACATCCCCGCCCACCTTTGTCCTTGTTGAGCCAGCGGATGAAGCGCCCGTAGTTGTGCGGTTTCAGCAGCAGCTCCTTGAGGAACTGCCAGAGGTGGATGGGTTGGCCGGCGCAGGACGAGTCCACCTCGCTGTCGGCCCAGCTGGTGTCACCTCCTGCCACGGGAAGGGATGGGTGAGAGGAGGGAGGGGACAGACCTCGCTGCCGTGCACCATCCCAGGGAGCTGCATGAGCCCTCATCAGGGAACCCCGGCTCGATGCCGGAGGGTCTCCAGGGCTCAACCCAGGCACTGGGTCTGGAAGCTTTGCTTTGTCCTCCCTGTCTTGGAGCAGGAAGAACAGCTCAGTCCTACCCCGCGGGGGTGCAGGAGGTGTGGGACAGGCCAGTGAGGGGCTCGTGGCCATTTCTCCTTCGCTGAACCTTGCAGAGAGCCCTGGGGCCGCCCTGGGGCAGAGGGGGTGCAACCTCACAGATCCCACAGCAGCAGCTGCTCCAGTGCTCCGAATAATTGTAATTAAGCAGGCAGGGACCCCTCAAGTACCCCGGACCTGCCCGAGGCAGGAGTGGGGCCAGTGGAGCTGAGCCCACACAGAACTCACCGCAGTATCTCACATCTCCAGGGGCAGCCTTCTCCTTCATCCAGGCGGCTGGAAGGGAGGAGCGGGGGATCAGAGGGGCACCTCCTGCTGCAAAGCATCGCCCACCCTCCCCAGCTCCCTCCTGCTCCCTGGCACCCACCAGACTTCCAGATGTCGAGGTGGGCGTGCAGGATGTCGCCGCAGGCGGGCGAGCGCTGGCAGAACTGCTCCTCGGACATGGCACACAGGTCCTTTCCCGACAGCTCCTGGAAGGACCTCCCGATCTGCGGCAGCCGGTACTGGTGCTCCGTCCACAGGATCCACTTCTGCACATTCCCGGGGCTCCAGTCCGTCGGGTCTGGAGGTGGAGGGGGGTGAGTGTGGCCAGCCGGGATCCATCCCCTCCTCCCGCTGTGGAGCAGCCGCACTCCCCCAGACCCCCACACACGGTTGGGCACCCCCCTTAAGTGCAGCGTGGCTGTGGCTCCCACACCAGCACATCCCTCCCTGGCCGCGCCCCGGGAGCACGGGGAGCACCCACCTGCGGCGATGTTGAGGAGCTTGCAGGCTGTCTCGATGTCCTTCAGCACCTCGCCCACCACCATGCTCTGCACCTGCTCCAGCGAGTGCTCCTCCAGGTGCAGGCTGCCCTGCAGGTCCCCCTCGGGCCCCAGCCCCAGGCCCTGGCTGTCGATGATGGGACATTGCTCCGGCTCCTTCTGCGCCTCCTCCCGCCCGCCCTGGGCGCCGCTGTGGGACGGTTCCCCGGCGCCCTTGGTGGCCCAGGCCGTGTCCTCCGGGTAGAGCATGTCGAAGTAGTGCAGGCAGAAGGCTGGCAGCGGCTGCTCGGGGGTGCTGGGGGGGCTGGGGCTCTCCGGGCAGCCCCAGCTCCGGGGGTCGGGGTCCCGCGGGGGTGGCAGCAGCATCGGGTCCGGCCAGGCGAGGCGGCCGGGGGGCAGAGTGGTCAGCCCGGGGCTGGCACTGCCCATCCCTCCACTCAGCGCCGGCTCCAAACCTGCCCGGAGAGGAGAGAGGAGCAGAGCTCAGCCCGGCACTCCTGCCTTCCCGCCCCGCAGCCAGGCACAAAGGGAGGGACTAAGCCTGTTAGAGGGGAAAAAACCTCCAAAGAGCCCCACGGTGCCCCGCCAGCCTCCGGATGAGTGCGGGGTCAGCCACGGCTGGGGGGGCTGCCCCCGCTTTGGGAGGACCAACAGCAGCAGCCAGCAGGGAGAAGGAGCTCAGGAGATGAGCAGGATCTGACCCCTGTTTGGGGTCTGGGTGCTCAGGGTCTCTGCATGGGTTGCACCCCAGGCTGGCAGCCCCTCAGTCCCAGGTGGAGCTGAGGCCCTGGCGGGAGGTAGCGGGGGACACTGGAGGGGCTCCCCAGCACCTGTACAGGACAGCCCTGGGGTGACAAGGGGTGCCTGGGCCGCAGGGACACATTTCTGAGCATGGAAAACATCCTCTGCTGCTTCCACCTGAGGCACAGCAGCCTCCAGATCCAGATCTCCCAGCAGGGACTGAGCCCAGCACTGCAGCACCCAGCCCTTGGTCGCTGTTGCCAACCCCCAGATGAGAACTTCCCTTGCAAGACAGGACAATTGCAACTACCTTCACTCTCTTGCAAGAAAAACTCCCCAAAATCAGCCTGTCCCTGTCTCTGCATGCAGGGAGTCCCGGAGGCCATGGAGTAGACGATGAACCTGCTGAATTTCCATGGCAACGCCAGGGAATGGCTCCATCCATGGAGAAACCTCCCCAAAAGCCATCCTGAGACTTTGGGAAGGGGAAGCCGCTGCCAGGGAGAAGCTGCTGATGGGCATGGCCAGGGTACTGCCCAGCTCCTCCACCTTCAGCATTGCATTTTACAAGAGGAAGAAGAACCAACCCAAACTGGTGGTTTAAAAGCAGAAAAAAGAGTTTTAGCAATGGAGCCAGCACTGGGAAAGGAGCGTGCAAAGCTTGAAAGCCCTTAGGACACCAGGCAGCCCTGAGGGGGAATGGGGGCAGTGGCCAGAGAAAGGGGGTGCCCTGTTGCTCCAAACCCCAGCTGGGGGAAAAAGGTTTAAAAGACACGAGAGAAAAAGATCCCACAGGGTTCCTCCAGGCAGAGCACAGCCCCCTGGCACGGGGGTGGTCAGTGAAGGAGGGACGCTGGGGACTCAGCCCTGTGTCCCAGGGGGAGTTAATGCGGCTCCTGAGGATTCAGTGCTCCCAGGAATATGGGTTTTGAAGTTTTGCATTGCCTGCACTGGGGGGAAACTCATCACTTCATCCTTGGAATAGCCTGAAGAGCTCAGAAAAACCAATGGAAGAGCCAGGGACACCTGAACAGCACCCATGGGAAGCCCATGGGGACTTCGGGAGGGATTGCGGGTTCAGGAGTTGGAGCCCACATCCCTGAGTGGTTTTGGTGGCACTGCAGCAAGGAGGAGGAGGGAGAAGAGGGCTCCCAAACCCTCTTCTGGTCTGGGGCTGCCCCCACCATCCAAACAGTTTCCCTGAGAGATGGTGCCTGTTTCCAAACCCCTCCTTGATTTGCTCGGGATTAAAAGAAGAGCTTTAGGAGATCAGCCCTAAATCCAGCCTCATGCTGCTCCTGGCACAAAAGGGAAGTGGTAACAGCTTGTGCAGCTCCTGCTGCTGCACAGTACCGGCCGTGGGGGTGTCTGGGGAGGGGACAGGGGCCTCATCCCCAACACCTCTGGGATGTTCTGAGGTCACGGTGCATCCTCACGCATGGAGGAGCAGGGCTATGGAGCCATCCCTGGGAATGCCACAGGATGGATGGCCCCAGCCCCATCTTCACCCTCATCCTGTTCCACTCCTCCCAGCTGGGACCAGAGGGACCCAATCTCTCGGGAAGTGTCCCCAAAAGCCTGATGTGTGCCCTGCCAAGGGCGCTGTACTCTCAGGGCGGGGGCCACTGTTTGACTTTCTCCCGCTCTGGCACGCGGGCAGCCAGGCTGGGTGGGACCTGTTTGCACTGAGAAGCCACTTCAGGTGGCCTTTTCCCCCTCTTTCCCTACCCCTTTTTGCATTTCCCTGGAAAAGGAGAGCTGGAGGGGCAGCCCCAGGTTCCCTGGCCTGCATGGCACCCAAAACCCTTCCCACGCCCTGCCCGAGCTCAGCGAGGCTGAGCTGGTCATTGCATCAGCCTTGGCAGACGCTCCCTGGCCGCTGCTCCACGGGGAGCTCTGGCTCTATGGGGTGGTGGGACAGGAATGGGGTGATGGGACTGGGATGGGGCTCCTGCAGTTCCCAGGGCACAGGGCCAGTGCAAGCCCGTGGCTGTGGGTGGTGCTGGGTCACGGCTCAGCTCCACAGCCCTGCAGGGACCCAGCCCCATGCAGACCCTGCAGCCGAGGGGGATAACGATGGGGCCAAGGACCCCCATGCCAGCCCGAGCTCTCCTGGCAAATGCAGCTCACCATGGCTCAGGGTGGGACACGAGCACCAGCGAGGGTGGAACGTTGGGATTAGCCCTTGGGAGTGAGAGAAAAACAAAAAAAAAAAAAAGAAAAGAAATTCACCCACCCCCCACCCTCAAACAATGGGTCCGTTAATTAAAATCCAATCTGTGGTGGAACAGGTTGTGCCAGAGTGCGGCTCAGGAAGCCCCGTGGGACCGGGGAGGTTGGCCCGATGTGGGAGGGGTGCTGCCCACAGCGCCCAGAATGTCTCCCAAGCCCCTGGGCACTTCCCAAAGGCCCTTCCCAGGCAGCCGGGGTGGGAGGCCAGGGCCAGGCTCCAGGGTCACCTCCAGCATGGGGACAGGGATGTGCTGTGCTGTCCCGGGAGGAACTGGGGATGTGCAGGATCCAGAGCTGTCCCAGACTGCCCAGAGCGGCCTGGATTAAGCAGGAAAGGGACCTGGGGTCCCTGCACAAGCCAGGGCTGCAGCAGGCACCCAGGTGGGTGCTCAGAGGCTGCTGACAATTTGGGATCCTGCCAGCATGTCCCATCCGCCCTGCAAGCCCCACAGTGACAGCTGTGCCACGTCCTGCTGCCAAACCCTTTGCCACGCACCCTTCTTATCTCTGGGTGGAGGAAGGAGGATTGGCCAAAACCTCCCCACAGCCAGGGCAGGGACTGGGGTTGGCGCTGGGGGACTGAGGAGGTGACAGAGCAGGGGGCTGGGGGGGTGACAGCCCAGGGGGCTGGTTCTGGTACCTGCATGGTGATGGTTGGGGCCAGGGCAAGCCCTGGGCTCACTTTGATGTGCCCTCAGGGGGATGCAGCCTGTCCTGGGTGCCCTGGACCCTCAGCTCCCCACCAGCCTCCTCCAACACCGCCGAGGTCCCTTGGCTCCTCCTGCCATTACCTGCATGGCTGCTGGCACAGGGACCAGGTGTCCCCACGGGTCCGCACGCCCTGGGTCAGGCTGACCTCTCCATCAGCGCAGGGAGGCAAACAGCAGTGACAGGGGACAGGCACAACCCGCCAGTGACCTGAGCAAAGCCTGGTGCTCGGTGTCCCCCAGGTGAGCAGCAGAGCTTGGTGTTCCCCATGCAGGGCCAGGGAGCCCCTATTTATAGCAGCACCTTCCCCCCCGTGCTCCCAGCCCCAGAGAACACCGGTATTGTGGGGATTTGGCACCCTCACGGCGTTTGTGTTTCACTAACCGAGCAGAACCACGAAAACCAAACCTGCAGCCAAAGTGACTTTAGGGCTGACAAAAAAAACCACCCCAGCAGGAAAGCAGCTGGGACAGCACAGGTCTGCAAAAGGGGCTCAGCTTCACAGAGACACCCCAGAGCTGGCAACTCCTCAACAGCCACCCAGGACACTCCATAAAGGGTCCCAGCTGCTGGTTTGTCACACAGTGCCCCAAAGCTCATTGTCCCCTGCCTGGCACAGGGGCTGGTGGGACCCTGGGTATCCCAGCTGTTACCAGGTGGGCTCAGGAGGAGCCAGCCCCAGGAGTCCTGGCTCCATCCCACCCTCCTTGCTTGAGCAGGAGGAAGTTGCAAAGACACAAAAATAGCAAATCCCATCTCATTTTGGGTGACACCATCCAGAGAAACGCCAAGAACCTCACGCTGAGGGACAACCTGTCCCTGTTTGGCCCTAATGACACCTGAAGGTGCAAGGAGCTGTGGGGTGGGACACTGACATGGGACAGCACCATGTCCACCCCAAATTGGTGCCGAAAGCAGGATCCCCCGGAGGGAGGGAAGGTGGGCTGGGTGGGCGCTGGGGGAGCCCAGGGAGCCGGGGATCGCGGCAGCGCGGGCACCTTACCTTGAGGGCGTGCGGGCTCAGAATCCACATGGGTGCCAGCGCAGGGTGGGAAGAGCCGTCCCTGTGGCGCTCGGCGTGGTGTCTGCGGGGGACATGGCCCCAGCTGAGGTGTCCCAGAGCGGGAGGGGAGCGCGGCCGGCAGCACCGCGCCCGGCTCAGCGCCCGCTCCGCGGCGGCAGCACGGCCGGGCTGAGCCACATCGGCCCTCGGTGGGCACCAGCGCGATGGGGACAGGGATGGAACGGGGCACCCCGAGTGGCTCCGAGGGCAGCAGAGGGACGAAGCCAGCGGCGGCTGTGCGAGGGGGACGCCGGCAGTGAGTGTCAGGGCTCAGCCAGAGCCTCCTTTGCCCATTATATCCAATTCCTTCCTTATTTACCTGAACAAACAAGCAGCGCTTACCTCAGCCGAGGTGTTTGAACAGCCCGGGCCGGGTTAACCCTTGGCAGGTGCGTCCAGGGCGGGCTCAGACCAGAACGGGCCTTGGGAGGGGAGTGGGGCAAATCCGGGCACGGTTAACCCCTTCCCACCCTCACATGGGATGAGACAGGGACAGAGACAGAGACAGGGACAGACACCTGGCTCCTCCTGGAGTCAGAACTGCAACACAGAGACCTGTCAGATGTGTGAGAGTCCATGATGTGACATCACTCCCAGAGCAGGCTGGGCCATGCTGGGGCCAGGAGCATCCCTGAGGGACACCCCGGGAGCGTCCCCAGCTGGTACCCAGGAGCATTCCTGACCCAAACCCCAGAACCATCCCCTGCCCAAGTGCTGCAGCCAGGGACGAAGCCCGTGAGTGAGGGTGCGCGGAGCTGCTGGGGGGTGAAGGGAGCCCCTGAGAGCACCCAAACTCTCCCAACCCAGGGACACAGCGCTGTCCCCTGCCCGAGGTCCGTGACTGCAGGATGGGGCACGGGGGCACGGCCAGAACATGCCGCTCTCCAGGCCCAGGTTGTCTCCACCGGCATGAGCAGGAAAAAGCAGTTCTGAGCAAGACAGACACCGAGCTGGTATTTATTGTCTTTTTTTTTTAGCACATGAAGCAGGCAGGGCAGTTCAGGCAGTTCTCCTGCGCACGTAGCGCTGCCAAAACCAAACTCCCCCGTGCCCTAAAAACCCACGTCAGACCAAACCCCGCCACAAACACCCACAGGTTGGCCCCACGTCACCACGTCCCCACAGGCACGTGGCCCGTCCCCAGCCCTCATACTGGTGGCAGAGCTGGCATCCCTCGCTGCCCTGACCCGGGCAGGCACAGCCGATAAGCCATCCATCGGAAATGTTTGCCATGAGGGAATTAAAACCCCGGAGGAAAGAGACCCCGGTGCGAGCACTGGGAAAGGGCTTCGCTGCTATCGGCAGCACCAGGAGTTTCTGACTCCCTTTGAAATGCCTCAATGTTATCTTATCGTGGGGAAAGCTCCCCCTGGATCAGGGCTCCCGTGTCCCGGGGGAGTTCTTTTCCCCTGTTTGGTAAACACGGCTGGGCCTGGGACACGTGGCAGTGGGTGTGGGGGGACCCCGGGACAAGCAGCTGCGTTGGGAACCCGCCAGTCCCTGCCTGGGCTTTGGCAGGAGTTGGGCATGTTCGATTGGGATGTGGCACAGCCAGGAGGGGGGTCCAGGCCCCCAGTGCCCTCCCAGTGCTCCTGGCAGCCCCAGCAGAGCTCCCCAGCCCACTCAGAGCATCCACCGCTTTGGACAAGGCCCCACAGGTACCCAAAGCTGCTCCCATGTCACACCTCAGGATGCCTCGAAGGCACCTGAAGCAGGAGCATCCCAGCCCCGGGGCTGCAGCCCTCCAGGCACAGATCCCTTCCCCACAACACAGAAAAACAGGTGTCTCAAAAAAAAAACAGAGTGTGGAAACTGAAGATGCAGAGTGAAGTCACGTGTAAACTCGACACTAGCCTGGCACCAGCCATGCTGGGAAAGCACCGTGGCCATCCCGCCCTTCCTGTGGCTGCTCTGCTCCTGCCCCGCAGCCAGGCTGTGGCCTGGGGGACGTCTGGTGAGCAGGGTATGGTTTGTACAGGCTGTGCAAGCTGGATCTGCTGTGACACCACCTCCAGGTCACCCGTGTTTATTTGGCTTCTTTACAACTTTTCACCAGAGCAAACACCAGACCAGAGCACCAGAAGGAGTCAGAAGCAAAGCAGAAGAGAGCACAACTGGGGACACTGGACAGTGTCAGATGTCACCAAGCAGTGGGGAGTTCCCAGTCCTGGATCCAGAGCATCCCAGGCCCGGGTCATCTTGGGCTGTCTGGAATCTGTTGCCAAACTCACACCTCGGTCTGAAACAGCTTTCCCTATTTCTCTTATCGGTAGCATCGGGATCTTGATAATGGAAAGAGATTAGAGGGAAAAACATTTGCTTTTCTGGGCTCAGGGAGAGCTGGGCAGCGCAGTGCAGCACAGCACTGCAGAACTGGGTGAAAGGCCCCAAAATGAGACCTCTGCTTCCCTCCCAGAGGGCTCAGGGGCTGCAGCCACCCAGTGTCACCAGTTTCTACGGGCTCCAGCTGCGCTGGGCTCTGGCCACGCCGGGCTCTGGCCACACCGGGCTCCGGCCGTGCCGGGCTCTCCCCGACACCTTTCGCAATCGAAGCTCGGCACAGCTCTGCTTGCACATGCAAACCAGGAAAAGGAGAGATTACAACACCTGAGGAACAACAAAAGAGGGAAATGAAGTCTGGCTTTTTGGCCCTGTGTGCGCAGTTTTCGGTGCTTTTTCCTTGTCCTCCCTGTCAACCCATCAGCTCCGATTCCGGTGTCTTTTGCCACTGCTGAAACTTCAATGCTTGGGAACGCGGCCGGAGGGGAGAGATGGAGAAACGACTCATGAATCAGCCTGGAAGAATCTCTGCCCACCTGCCTGTAGCTAATCTCTGGCTCCATCACAAGAATAATAGATAAGCAGCCATGTCACATATAATAAAACTATTGAAGGCCCTTGATGTCACTGCACAAACCACAGAGACCATGGAGCCCGACCTGTCCCCACACGCAGCTGTGCTTCCTGGTCCCCTGCAGTGGTGGGGCTTCCTCTGCTCCAGCTCCTGCACAGCTTTTGGGACACTGGTGGCCCCCGAGCAGAGCTGGAGTCCCTGCGAGAGGCCTCACCCTGCACCCCATGTCTGTGCCTCAGGGCGATGATGGGACAGGATGAATCCCACTCTCAGGCTGCAGGGTGGGCACTCTGAGGCTTTTTTGCAACCCAAGGAGACTGGAAATGGTTGAAATGGTTGAAGTACCTTTAATGTATTCCCCACATGCCTTGGAGGGGTCCTGGGAGGGGAGAAGGTCTGTCCAGCAGAGCCCAAAATTACCCAGGGGGTCCGGGAGCACAAGTGCAGGAGCCCAGAGGTGTGCACGGAAGGGACAGAGCTTTTCATGGTGCAATGACCCTGTGCAGAGTTACCTGGGAGAGTGTCCAGAGCTCCCGAAATGCCGGGATCGCTCCAGAGCCCAGACCACCGGAATCCCCTCGAGCTCCTCCTTATCCCAGCCAGACCTACCCACTTCCCGTGCAGCCCCAGGGCGAGCGGGGCCGCTCCTCTTTATTCTCTTTATTACCCCCCCGGCTGCCCCATCTCCCAGCTGCTGCCATAAATGCCGTTTACGGGGCCGCGTGTGTGCTCGGGGCAAACAGCCGCGTTATTGCCGCGGCACCCGCCCGCGGCCCACCCTGATAGAGGAGCCGGGGCTCCCGGCCCTGCTCCGGCACTCGGTACCCACTCCGAGCTTGCTCCAGCTCCGGGTCGCTGCTCCCAAACTCCATCCCCACTGGATGAGGTGGCTCCCGGTTGCTCCTCTGCTGCTGCGAGGGAACCTTGGTGTCACCTGTGTTCCAGGGCAGCCCTCGAGAGGGCCAAGGGGGTATTGGAGAAGCCGGCTCCATCCGGCAGCGCAGGGGTGGGGGTCTGCTCCGCACTGGTGGCACGGGGGATCCAGGTGCCATCCTTTTGCTGAGCACAGAGACCTTGGTGATCACCTGGCACCATTCAAAGGCTGCTTCGCACCTGTGGTGGCAGGAGGTGACAGGGTCTGGCTCTGGGGTGCCACAGTCCCGCCATGCCTGGGAGGGCAGCTGGGGAAGGACAAGCTGGGAGGGGATGAAGACACCAGGGTGATGCCAGCAGGACCCTGAGCCCAGCCCCTGGACCACCAGCTCCCCACCATTCCCTCCCTGGTTCTCCCCGCAGGTTCGGTGACGCCCCGGGTAACACAGGGGAGCTCGTGGGACACCGAGCCAGGCAGGGAGCAGCGGATCCACCGCCGTGTTTGCTGTTCCCTTCCCAAAGCCCTGCTCTTTTCTTCCTCCGCTGGCGTTAAACTCCTGCTTTTGTCTCTTGGGATTAAAAGCCTGGAAATGGCTGCGGGTCGCCCGGCGGTGCCAGGAAGAGAGGGCTCAGGGCGGCGTGGGCACACCCCGCTCGCCGCAGGCTGAGGAAAGGTCACGGCTCCCCCTGCACCGCCACCGGAGATTTGGGGGTGCAGAGGAGGGGAAGGATCCTGGGCTGGGCTCTCCATGCAGCTCCTGCATCAGCACACGAACCCCAAATCCCATCCAGCATGAGAGGACCCCCCAAAATAACCCACACAGGCGCCGTACTCTTGTTTTGTCGCTGTCACCTGCCCATCCCACCGGCACACGGGACACCGGGGCCGGGGGATCAGCAGCCCCTGCCCGTGCCGGGGGCCGGGGCCGCTCGGCAGCAGCGGTTCCCAGGCACACACGGGCAGCCAGGTGAGACGGGCCGGGCCCGGTGCCAGCAGACGGGATGTTGTCTTTTCACACAGCCCCGGTGCGGGGCCGAGCGGCAGCGGAACCCTCCGCGGCTTTGGTTCCCACACTGGGTGCCATTGAGAAATGCAAATTCATTCTTCTGCTGCCGGTTCTCCCCACATGCAAAACGATCCTCGGGCATAACGGCCCCACGGAGCGACAGCCCGGAAAGCGTGGGAGCCGCTGGCCAGGGGAACACCCCGTGTGGGAGAGGGTGGAACGGGCAGCTCTGAGGGTCAGGGCAGCACACGGTGCCCCCGGAGCAGGGAAGGCTCTTGGTGGTGATTTCCCCTTGAGTCCTGCACTGTCCATCCCAGGAGAACCTGCAGAAAGTTCTGCGCCGGGGAGCAAACCCCTAAAAGTAACCCCAAACCCACACTCTGCCTGGTCGCAGCTCAGGGAGGGCGAGGGGCTGCGCGGTGAGGGGCAGGAGGGGGTCAGCAGGGACCAGAGTCACTCCTCTCCCATCGCTCCCGACCCACTGAGCCAGGCTTGCAGGGCCAGCGGAGCAGAGAGGAGGGCTCCCCTGTGCACAGCGGGCAGGGACCCCACATCCCGCAGCATTCTGTGGGGCCGTGGCTCTGGGGTGCAGGAGCGGGCCGGGGACACGGAGCTGCCCGCGGAGCGAGCCGTGACTCAGCGGTGACTCACCGGGCTCCGAGGGAAACGTGTCGCTCCCGTGAGCATCGCCCGCGTCCCGCACCTTGTCCTGGGGGCTCAGCAAGGAGCCAGGACCTGCGGGGTCATGTAGGGAAAATGGGGTGCGGAACGGGGGGCAGGACCCCAAACGGGATCCCGTGTCCTGTGTTCCCCCACTGTGCAGTCACTGGGTTGGCCACAGAGCTTGGAGGAATTTACTTTTCCCTGGAAAACACAAGCTCCTGGGGGCAGCTCCTGGGCATCCCCAGCCTTGTCAGCCTTCCTGACACCAACACCGTGCAGAGCCGCAGTTCCCGGAGCCAGATCTGGGGAGGAGGGAGCTGTGACAGACACCGGGAGCTGGGCAGGGGGGCCCCAGCACCTGTCAAAGCCCTACTGGACACAGGCAGCATTCCTTGTGGCATCCCTGGTTTCACGGGGCAGGATATTAAAGCAGAAAGCGATTAATGCTCTGCAAGGGAGCAGAGAGACAGAGCTCCAGCCCTGGTGTGGGACGTGACCCGAAATGGCTCCATGTTCCCCTCAAAGGGCTGTCCCAGCCCCAAGCCCCACTCTCCCCTTCCCAACTGTCCCCTTCCCAGTGCTGGCACAGGCACCAGCAAAGCAAGGACATCACTTCTCTCCTCAGCAGTGGATTTTGAGCGAAGCAAAATGTTTGTTCTGTCAACACGTGCCTAATCCCCAACCAAAAGCTGATGAAAACACCATGGGGGGGAAGGATGGGAATGAGCTGCCCTTTGAGACAAAGCCCCGGTGGTGACAGCCACAGCCCCAATGGGGGGGAACAGGGATCCTCCCCCCGTGTTCTGGTGCTGGGGTACCCTGTACCAGGCAGGGCAGGGGAAAGGCTCTCCATGGAGCAGGGACAGCCTCCAGCTGCAGCCTGGCCCTGCCACAAACCCAAGCAGGATCCCAAGATCCATGGCGGAGGTGCAGAAAATATCCTTGCTCTGCAGGGATTGCCCGGCCTCAGTGACCAGTCCTGGCTCCTTTTCCCCTCAAAATGCAACCAGCAGGTGCAGGCAGCACACAGCAGTGTCCCCACACCAGCCTAGGACTGTCTCTGTCCCCGCTGACCCAGCACCTGCTGCGACACCAGCAACAGGCTCACGAACGTCACAGATGGGCTCACCTGAGGATTAGCGTTTCCAGATGACCCATAAAACCTTTTTCCTTATGGGATGAAACAACACTTTGTCCTGCGAGGCTCGTTTCCAGCCTGGCTGGGGCTGGGCTAAGCAAGCAGAGCTGTCCCACTGCCCACCCCGGGGTGGTCCCAGCAGGGACCCACTCCCAGCACCCAGAGGTATCAGCTCTGCACCCCTCACCCGCAAGAAAAAAAAGAATAGGGAAAAAAGAAGGTACATTTAGCACTTTCCATTTGTTTGCTCTTTAAATAATTGTTTCCTTATCGCTATTGATTTAGATCCCTTTAAAATTCTGACAAACCTGCTTCTCAGGCACCCTCAGCTGCTTCCTCCCAGCCTGCTCCCCCTGGGCATGGCAGAGCAGCCAGGCTCATCCTAAGGAGAGCTCCCTGCTTGGGGAGGCACCTGCAGGGTGTCGAGCCCCCACTCACCCCCTCCTTCCCAAGATGGACAAACCAGGCTGCCCCAAAGCTGTAGTTTGGGAATGTCCTCTCCCCCTCCCGCTGAGGAGCAGGGCAGCAGACACAGGGGCTTTGGGGCTGCTGCCATGCCCTGCCAAGCTTGGGGGGCTCGGGGGGGACACCCACAAGGGCACAGTGGCCACAATTGCCCAACTCCCTCTGTGCAGAATCCAGCTCTGGCCATGAACAGCCCCAGTTAGGGCAGCACAGCGACTGCTGGGGTGGAGGCAGGACAGGATGGGTTCAAGCACAGCCAGGATGCCCCTGTGGCCTCGCTGGGGACAGGGACCCTCTCTGCAGCCCAGTGCAGCAGTGTCAGTTCTCAGGTGCCTCTTGCTGTCACCTACCAGAGGGTTCATGGCCCTGCTGGGCTCACAGGGGTTCGAGGGGCTCATCTCAGGGTCCCTCCAATGCCACCCTGGTTCTGGGGCTTCACTGCCACAGCTGACGTCACAGCCCAGCCTGCAGCTGTCAATTAATTGAGGAAACACGGCCACAGTAAACAGCGAAGGAGGGAAAATGCAGATTAGATAAGGAGTGGGAGTTCTTGCTGTGTTTCCCCCTGGATGCCAGTGCTGCACAGACCCTGCCGAGCCCAGCTGCTCCACAACAGCAGTGCAGAGACACCCAGGAGAGGCTGAAAGTCCTGCAGGATGGCTTTCCTAGAAAAGGGCCTGGACAAAGGGCCTTACCCTAGACCTGAGGTTTGGGGGTCCCTCTGTCCCTCCCACAGAGCTGTGCACCACCCTGGGGCCAGAGCTGAGCAGCCAGACCCCCTTTTGTCCCCAACACATCACCCTTTAAACTGGGACACAACATGAGCCTCCTGGTGTGCAGACCCTTCCTCTTTCCCAACCCAGAGGGTTGTGCCCATGCTTTCCCTGCCCAGCAGCTCCTGCCGGACTCTGCAGCGTTGCCCCAGTCCCACAGTGGTGGTGACAGGCCAGGTGACGTGTGCCACCCCACTGCCCAGCTAAGCCTGGCCAGGACAGCAGCTGCTCTGGGAGTGTGGGGGGACACCGCTCTTGCTGCCCAGCCACTGTCACCAGCAGGACCTGAAGCCTGGAAAAGCCACATTCAGCACCTCCAAAGGGTTTTGTGGACGAGGAACAACCTCAGCTCCCTCTGCTGGCACCTGCCCCAGGCTGGGCCCGTCGCCAGCAAACCCTGTTCAAACACCTCGGCTGGGAGCCCCAGGGTCCGTGTCACCCCCCAGCCCAGCCCAGCCCCTGTTCCCAACACCGTCCCCTGGCAGCACATGGAGCTGTGATTCCCACGGTGTCCCCACTTCTGGCATGGCCGAGCCACCTCACAGGACACTGCACCACTCACTTTGAGTGCAAAGAGGTGAAAACCAAACTCTTCTCCCCCCGCTTTAAGTTTCTATGAAGGTGTCACTCCTGCAGGGAAGAGATAACCAAAACATGGGAACACGACGAGCGAGGAGGCAGCTCTGGAGCCAGCCCAGCTGCAGCTGCTCCGCAGAGCCGAGCCCACAGCGTTCCATGGGGCAAACAGGGCTGGTCCGTGCCCACGCGTGCCATCTGCCTCCTCGCTGGGCTCCGCTGCGAGCTTTTACTACTCGGCTGTTTTATCAGCGGGGTAGGAAATGTTTGAGATTAGATTTCCTTAAATAATTCCTGTGTAACTGGGAATTTTCCAACAAACACACAAGGCAGAGAGAGCAGGTTATGGAGAACTTCCAGAAAGAGCCCAAGTTGCCCCTGATCCAGCTCCTTCCCCATGGACCCCTGGTATCTTCCCACCACCAGCCTAGCCTCATTTCCCCTTTGGCCCATTAACGTTCCCCTGTGCATCCCAAGGGATCTGAAGAGATGCATGAGCAGAGTGTTGCACACCACAGGCTGCTGCTGCAGGATTAGTGAATGTAGCAGGTAGAGGAGGAAAAATAAATAAAAATCACAAAAATCCTCTCTGCCACTGTTCCAGGTGCTGCTCTTGGACAGGCAGGTGACCACTGGCGCCCTCGAGGTCATGCCTGCAGGTATGAGGACATGCAGAGGTGCTGGGGAGGTTTTGGAGCAGATCCTGCTCTTCCCTCCAGCCCGAGGAGCATGAGTACCCAACAAGGCACAGGGCACAGGCCCGAGTGGTCCTGGGTGCTGAGCACATCCTCATCCCCGTAATCCATCACAAAAAGCTGGGAACACCCTCCTTCCGACTGCCATTGCTTTGGGAACCAAAAAAACTGCATAAAACCAGAATTAATTTTGCAACTTTTAATGGACAATGATCTGGTTCCCCTAAAAAAATAAACAAGCAGCAAAAGCAGCACCCAAGCAGCTCCCAGGTGCCTGCAGCAGCCGTTTGCCTTGGCCTCCTGCCCGCCCGCCCAGCTCCGCACCCGGGATTGCGGGATGACCCCCACCACGGCAATCCCGCCGGTTATTTGCCCGCTCAGGAGATACCATTAAAGGTGTGATGGGATTGTCCTGTGCTGGCAACCTCTGCCAGGTTGCAACCCTAAAGATAAACAGATTCTTTCGAGCAAATAAGGAGTAAATGCAAAGCTGGGCAGTGAGCAGGGCGGGCGATCCTCCCCTGCCCAAACACAGCAGCCTCGGGACACCTGTGAGCACCCTGAGCTCGAGGGGCACATTCTGCTCAGGGCACAAAACAAACACCCCCAGGCACAGGTAGCAGGATGTCTGTTCCCAGTCAGGCTTTCAGTCAAGCTTAACCGGCACATGAAAGCTCCAGGCATTTATTCAAATGATAAAAGCAAAGCCAGCACACACAGAGTGAGGTTTCTTGTGGGGATTAGTAACAAATTCCCAGGTAAGCAAAGGAATGGCCTCAGCTGAGCTGCTCCATGGTGCAGTTTATCCAAGTAATGCTTGGGCTGGGTGTCCTGAGCAGCAAGGCCTCACCTGGGAACTCAGATCCACCTGGGACAACTGTGCAGGTGCCCAGCAAAGTGAGACCTTCATGTGCCCCCATCCCAATTTGTGCCAGCTATTTCCTAAGGAATTGTGAGAAAATAAAAACCAAACCAATCTTCCTCCCTTCAAACTCCCACTCCTCCCTCCCGAGCGACTCAGGAGATGGAAGGTCTGCTCTCTCAGGACTGGGCTGTTTGAAGTGTGAAGCATCACTCCATCCTGCACCAGGCTCCAAGGGAAGGGCTGGGATGCAGATCAGCCACGCAAGGAGCACCCGGGGACGCAGCCGCAACATCGCTTTGTGCTGGTGCCCCTCGTATGGAGATCGCTGAGACCATCCCACTCCTCCAGAAATGTGGAGAAGTGATCTGACCTTGTCAAAAGGGAATCTGGAGTCCCCTCTCATCCCCTGCCTCACAACCACCCCCATGGTCTCTCCCCACCCTCACCCCCACCCAAGGGCTGGACAGGTGGGTTGATAACCTCAATATGCACCAAATTGGGTCTGGTTTCACAGCAATTTGGAGTAAATTAGGGCTAGAGCTGGGTTCAAGGGTGTTGTGCCTGAGTGTCTGGAAACCCTCCAGGGATGGAGCAAACCGGGTACATTTAACTACAAAGTGACAGACTCAGAAGTTTTGCAGCTTCAATAAAACTCTCAACAGCTACAGAGCTTTGGGTTTTTTCTGTGTTAATTTAATCATACAAATATTCATTTATACATTAAGGAAAAAGCTTCCTTTATTTTCACCCCCAATGTGCTATCATAGGACTTCTCCCAGACTCAGAGAGGCAACACACCATCCCGTGCTACACATGCACTGCCCCGGCGAGCACAGACAGGCTGGGAACCACCCACGCACTCACACACGGAAAAAATTAAACACAACAGAAACCCAGACGTGGGACAGCGTGCATTTCCCACCCACACCATTGCTCTCTGACTGCACAGCTCTGCCCCAGCTCCCAAACCTTGGCGGGGTTTGAATCCAACGCTCCTGAGGCGTGGGCAGAAGATTCCCACTCTCTCTTCACCCTTTCCCATGGCACTGCCACTTTGCGGCCAGTCCCAGGGACATCCTGCTCTAGTTTGCCAAGGCTGGGAGGTGACACTGCTTGAGCTGTGTTAGTGACAGGGCCCAAGTGGCTCTTGCTTGCCACAGGGACCCACTTAGAGGCCATCAGAGATGTTCTACATTACCCTTTTCCTTATGGGAGGTGATACGAACTGCAGCGTCATGAGGTCACCTGGGCAGAGCTTTGCCAAATAAATCTCAAATCTCCCCATTAAAAGCTGGACACCTGAAGCACAAGCAATCTGAGGGGGGGCTGCACCACAAAGCTCCAAGGGATCAGGAGATGAAACCACCTTTGGCCTCAGTGAAAACCACAAGAGATAGAGCAACCCCTGTTTTAAACATCCTTCCAGTGCCACAGCAGGGGCCACAACCCCAGCCCCAAAGAGCCAGTGCTCCGTGGATCCCTCAGCTGCATCGGCAGAGCAGGATGTGAGCAGCAAGAGCTGCAGATCTCAGAACCCTGCCTTTCCTCACACCCTGGAACATGCAACCCTTGTCACCGGGACACCACGGACTGCAAACGCGTGTGCCTTCGGAGTGGGAAAGCACATGGCCACTTGGGGTGCATGCAGGTTTTGATTTTTCAAGACAAGGGAAATTCAGCCTTAGGAGGAGCACAGGGACACAAGTATGGCAGCCAGGGGACACGGGAGGAGCACACGTGCCTGGGAACAGAAAGCCAGCGTGGGGGTATCCGAGTGCAAGGGTCTCCCAGGTGCCACTGCTGATACTGGGCAAAGGTCACAGCACCAGCTCTAACTCAGACTCAGACCTTGACTTCCCCTCCCTTCCACTACGCAGCTGACACAAGGAGCTAATAAAGATAAGGAATCACCTCGTCACTTGGAGCGAGAGCAGTCCCCAGGGGCTCAGTGCCCTCGGAAGGGGAGCAGGGGTGCTGCAGGGGTGATGTTCATATCCTCAGAGGGGCTCGTGAGCCACCTGTGAGGAAAGACGGGAGTGAAGAAAGATTCCACCTGCCCAAGTCACAACACGGGGCTGTAGATCAACCCCCAGATCAATGCTCAGAGCAGGTAACTAATCCAAGGCCAAATGTTGTTACAGGACAAGAAAGAAACCTTCCAAGAAGCAGCACCTTCAGCAGGTTCACTCCAATCCCAACACTCCCCCAGATCCAGGGCAGAGCCAGGTGCCCACCAGACTGCAAGTGTCAGGCAGTTTAAATCCTGCAGTGCCACTTCTATGCAGGTAGTTTCTGATACTATACTTGTTTCTCCCAGCTAACAGATTTCTGAAGGGAGATTTCGGCTAATGGTGATCTGTAATAACTGAATCTCTGAAATACAAAAATCCCAGTCCTTCCTCTGTTGGACACAAGGAACTCCCACTGTCCCCACGAGGTCCATCCATATGCACTCAGGTACCAGTCCTTGGTTGCTGCAACAAAGGATTCCCCCATTCAAAACCAGCCACAAAAACAGAAGCAGCCAAGAGCAGTGAGGGCAAAGCCATGCAGTGTGCAGCTCTGGCACAGGGAAAAGTCTTCACTGGGAAGACCTGGAAGAAGGTAATGGGAGCTTTGCATATTCCTGTATCTTTGGCAGATGGCTGTTCCAGCCTGGTTCGTTTGGGCAGGACGGTGCTGCCGGGCTCACTCCCCTCTGTTTGTGGGGACAGCGCTTCAGAATAAATTCACCACAGTGCCTGAGACCGAGCTGCCTCCCCTCACACTGCACTTCCCAGTCCAGAACGGGAGGAAAACATGCTGGAGGAACAGCAGAGCAGCCCAAATCTTTTGCAATCCCTCCCATAACACAAGCCCTGAGAGCCCACTCGGAGCCCCGAGCCCAGACGACAAAAGCAGAAGAAGAGGAGGTGACAGCGGGACCCAGCTGATGGTGCCAACTCCTGCTCTGTGCTCCAGAACACATGGATCAGCCTCTAAGCTACACCTCAGCACAGGAGAAACAAATGCAAACTTATGCTCTGAAAGAGAGGAGACTCCAAATGAAAAGGACAGGATGTCTGTGAAGCTTTGCAACTACCAGCAGGTGAATTATAGCTACAGATTCCCCTTGGCACACAGCTCCAGGCACAGCTACTGCACACGAGAGTGAACAAAAAGGGATTTTAAACTGCTAACCACACAGGACAGCTCAGGAACTTGAATAAATCAGTTTCTTATTAACATGGGTGTGTATTTGTGTACTTCATGTACAAGGGGGAAGGGAGATGAGCCCTCCATGTTATCCCAGAGTCTCCCTCTCCAACTCTGATACCGAGACCTGGCCATAGCGTGGTTCCCAAAGACACGCAGGACAACTAACAGCAACACCCAAACCAAAAGGAAAAGAAGAAATAAAAGATTAAAAAGTCGGTAACTAAAACCAGCGGATGCTGTTAAAAATGCAGTGCTGGGTGCAGACCCAACCTGGCATTAAAAAAGCCTGACAGAAGCAGTCCCTGCACAAACCCCAGAGGGTGCTGAGCCAGTCCCGTTCGGCAGCAAACCAGGACACTCTGGGAAAATGCACGCTGTCCCTTAGGAAAAAGAAAATATGAACAAGAAACAAACAGAAATTAAACATTTGCTCAAACTACAACCGCTCTGTAGGCAAAATATTCTTTTTTAAAGATGGCTTTTAAATTTTCATTTTTAAACTTCTTTTTAAGCTACCTAATTACGTGTGAAGATGATTTCTAAAAACCCATAGTGTTGGTGTCTCTTCTTCCTCAGCATTTACACCACTCTGAAATCCAGCAGTCACACATGCATACTCAGGTTTTGGATTTTCCTCTGGAAACAGCTAGTCTTAAGTTACTGGGCTTTTGTTTTTTCTTCTTTTCCAGAACACGGAGGCAGAGAAGGGGGATCCACGCTGTGTCTGTCTGCCATATGAATCCCCCTCCCTTCCCCCAAAAGTCAGCTTTTTCTTAAATTCTCCTCTTGTCGATACCCGTTTTGTGTTTTTGTGTTTTAAGACTGTCCGAAGTGATAAGGACCGTGGAAACCCTGAAAGAAAGTTGGAGACATAATCAATTTTCAACAGGCAAGAAACAAAACGCTCAATGCTCAGCTCCAAAGAGTGCCCAGCCCAGCCCAGGGCTTCCCACCAACCCCACTGTGGCTCCAAGGACACTCCTAAACCACACGTTCCAGGGCTGGTTTCCCCAGAGAGGGCAGATGCCATCACTTACCTCGGTCAGGTGTTTTTCAGGCTAAGGCTGCAAAATAACTTGTGTTTTCTACACCAGAACTCCCTATAGATGCTACACCACCTGCAGGCCCAGCCCCTGCAGCCTCCCCAGTCTGTCCTAGAGACATGGGCTGTAACTGGGTAAGAGGCTATGTCAGAAAAAAACCCAAGAAAAAAAAATCCACGTTCCCACAAGTGCCACTCATGCCTTCTTGAGGTGACAATACACATTTGCCTCCAGTGAAATCAACCAGAGCATTTACCAAAACCCCCAAAATACTTCCTACAGAATCCATTTCCCTCCTTTATATCCTGAAGTGAGTCACCTAAATGTCAGGTCTAGTCACAGGTCTCAAATTAACAGGAACTCCTTTTGTAACTTCTATTGTCTGGATCAGCTATCTGGGGTTTCATCAGGAAGCAGAAGAAAGACCAACAGGTAGCAAGAGATGTCCCAGTTCACAGGGAGATGAAGTTTGTCAGTGATGAAGGTACAACCCCCCCACAAAACCCAGACACACACTGAGGTCAGGAGAGAGATGAGGGAGAAAAACCTGTTATATCTCATGGCAGAGTTGGAAGACCATTATGCAAATGCTACCAAGCACAGTCCAGCTCTTCCCAGCACACTCTGGGTAAGGCAGCGAGAGCCCAAACAGCCAAAACCGTTCCTGCTCAGGCTGAACTGGAAGCTCTGACCTCAGTTTTCACCACTCTGCCTTTAACAGGGCAAATTTCCTAGGAAATACCCTTTCCTGCCTGTTCTACAACTTCAAAACCCCCTCACTGCCAGAGCCAGGGCCATGAGTAGGAACATGGATTGTATAAAGAATCAACATCACTGGCAAACTCCAGGTTGGAGAGCTCTGCTGCACATCCGACTAGGAAGGAAGTGTCATGAACAGTCTGTGATCTTGCTACAGCTGGAGAGAAAAAGTTCATTCTTGGGATGAACAGATGGTAAATACAAGCAAATGGTAAAATGAAGCAGCTCTCTGCAGCTCTCAGAATCCAACCAAGAGGAGGATCAGTAGACAATTAACCAGGACACCTCCTGAACTGTGTGGGAAGTATGAAAGACTGGGAACGTGGAAACTGGTGTTTGCAGACAGAAATACACGCAAGTGATGGAAAAACAAACACACTTCTACCGCTGGAATATGCTGCAGTGCCAGTTTGTAAAGATTTTCAAAAGAGAACAGCCAGCAGATTCCAGCATGGCAGATCACCTCAGGAAGGAGATGCTCCCATCAAAATCCAGATACTAAGATATCCAACATTCCCAAAAATACATTCACTGAAACAGGGGGAAGGGTAGAAGCAGGAGAGAAACATTAAGATGGTGTGAGCAGGTGCACAAAAAAAGGACACAGAAGAAAAGCAATGTATAAACAGGATCCCAAGCAGTCTCACCTCACAGGGATTAAGCTATTGTACTTAGCACGCTGCAGAAGGAAAACAGGATTTGCTGCCGATTACCTGTACAGACACATTTGCCAGAATTTGCTTCATCTTTGAGCTACCTGCACACAAGGCTTTGTTTGAGGCACTGCCTGGCGAGCTCAGGAGGGGTTTAACCATCCCCTGCTCCTCTCCTGGGGGCACCCTGGGAGTCCCTTACCCTGTGTCACCTCACAGGGGATGCCAAGGGCAAAACCACCTTGCTTGCTTTAATTTGGGGGTTCCACAAGCATCGCCCTGTGGTAAAAGGAATTGCCAGTTACCCTCGGTCTGACATCAGAGCAGCTTGTTAGTGCTTTTGGATGCAAAGACCCTCTGAAGTCACTGTGAGCTGGTTTGCAGGAAAACCCTCTGGATCTCCACATCCTGGTTTCTGGAGCACCTAATTTAAAGCTACAGTTATGCTAAGTGTGTCAGTTAAACCCAGAATTTAGCTCAGCACAAGAGATTCCTCAGCATGTACAGCTCTGCACCACCTGCCACCCTGCACTGAACACCCAACACCCTGGAATGAGCTCCCCTGGCAATGCCAGAGCAGTCCCACAATCCATGACCATGGTCAGCTCCCCATGACACAAGGAATTTCACCATGGATAAGCCCCAAATCTTTGCTTTTGGGATTGCCACTCTTGACTGCATTTCACCTACCCGAGATTCATTACTGGACATGGGAACTTGGCAAAATTGAACCCCACTTGTCTCTTTAAGCCGAGTGAGAGCTGCTTTAGTGCAGACCCTGTGCAGGTGACACCCCCACACATGTCCCATGACATTCAGTCACCACGCACAATTGTAAGGGTTTGATACTAGAAAACTTCAGTTACTGCTGCAATGCAAATACCAAACCCCTGTATGACATTTTCAAGCCTAATTATTCCCTCTATGCAACATTTTACATCACAAACATGCAAAAATAATTCTGCAGACAATTGCAGTTTTTCCGAGTTGTTTCAATGGAAGGATTATTCCCACTATTTTTGGTGCATTCCCGTCTATCCTCCAAGTGGGATCTCTGTCTTTATGAAAAGCTCAGCTGCAGCTTTGCAAATTCACTTTCAGTTCTTCCAGAATGTTCCCCAGAAGTAACTGCTCACTTGCTGGTGGGAGCACTGGCTCTTCACACAGACCAGTGTGTGAGAACACAGAACTGTGATTTTCCAAGCAAAGATTCTGCATGACAACTACTGGTATAAATTATCATTTGACTCGTGCCTCTAGAAGGGAAGTGAGACGTTTTGGGAAGTTAAAACCTTTTGTGAACACTGATCTCTGTAAACGGAGGCACCTGTGCTGGGAACAAAGTGAGGATTAAGCGAATCTTTCATAAACCATCACACACAGGCTTTCAGACAGCTCTTTATTTCACCTCTGTGACTGAGTCACCACCAATGCAGGTACACTTCCAGGGACAGGAGGTGGATGCACAGCTGCACAGCGATACAGGAGTCTCCCAGTGGACACTGACAGTGGCCCCAGCCCATGCTGCCCGTCCCCATCCCCTCAGGCCACTCCTACCCCGCGCTGCTCCAAACCTCGCTTACGTAAACTGAGCACAAACAGAGAACAAAACATCCAGCACTTGTATTTTATTCCATGCATGCTGTGCAAACATGGCGTGGCTGGGAGACCACCAGGAAGTTCAGGACTTTCTGGGAGCAGGCACTGGCAGGGCTGGTTCAGGTGCCCGTGGGTAAGGAGGTGACAGGGGTCAGGTACCCAATTGAGTTCCCACGCACGACTCCCTGATGTGCTGCTGGGCCAGGATAAACAACAGGCAACTCTGCTGGGCTGCAGTGGAGCAAAGTTGGGCTAAAATCAGATTATCTGGCACTTCCCACAGTCCAGAAGGACATGGATTTCATGGATGAGCTGACATGCAGCAGCCAAATCACATTCTCTCACCAGAGAGGCAAACCAGCTCATGCCAGCCCAGCTCAGGCTGCAGTGCTGTGGGAGCAGCCACGGGAGCTCTGAGTCCAACATTCTCCCACTGTGTCTAAATGGATGTAACCACATGGTGACCAGGCCAGCGTGAAGCCCAGACACCAGGACAGAAGGAGCTTCTCTCCTCCATGGATGCAAACATTTTTGGGGCATCATCCTCATGCACAGTTTGATGCCTAGTTTCCAGTAAAAGTATTTCTGTCTAAAGTTTACAGAGGTACTCCAAAAAATCTGCAAATTGGAGGCCCTGGTTTGGGAGAAGCATGGCTCTAGAAGCAGCAATAACATTTAAGCTCAGAGAGGGGAAGCCAGTTAAAGGCTCCAAGGATACAGGGTTGGTTTCCCCTTATGTACAGAAAGCTGCCAAGTAGCTCAGCTCCACACAGAACAGAGGGAGATGGGGAGCATAAACACAGCAGGTAAAAAGGAGTTCAGATTTTAAAGCTATGAACTCCAAATACATTTCTATTTCACTGGGCTTTGAAAAGCAGCACGAGAAAGGACCAGGACAGCCAGGCACCATTTGCTGTGGTGGGGACAATGCCCAGTGTCCTGTCTGGGCAAATCTTTGCAGAATCACAACTTCCATGTGCAATTTTCTGCACGACATAGAGAGCAGTGATTCCTCAATTCATCTGGGCAGCAGGTTTAGATACAGATTCTATGGATTTTACATAGAGATGACAGGTACGATCTAAGTGTCAGGATATGGCTATTCACTTCTTATCTTCCCAAACATGGAAACCTGTACATTTCTTTCCTCAGTTAAGCAATTAAACTCTAATTCTCAGGCACTGTCAGACTGGGTCTTGGGCTTTTAATGGAAAAGAGAGAGCAGCAGTGACCGTGCAGGGTTGCTACGAGACAGGAGTAAATAGGAGGAAGCTGTATGAACCTCAGATCTCCAGAGAATCCAGAGAAAGGGACTGCCAGAGAATAAAATATCCGTGCATGGGGATTTCTGGGCATCCTATCCTGAACTCAGGCACATCTTTACATCTAAGAACATGCAAAAACTCCACTGGGAACAGATTTAACAACAACATGCTTTAAGCAAAGCTCTGACAGGCTCTGGCCTGCAGCCTCCCTGCAGTGAGTGTGGAAGGTGGGCAGGGGGCCCCAGGGAGGTGGGTGCCATAGCAGGAATAAAGGGCACATAGCTTGCTCCAGCCATGCCACAGGTTTCCTCTTACCCACTTACAGGGAATTCTGTGTCTGGTTTAGTTTGTTTTTCCCTAGGAAGGCTTGTTCCACTGAGCAGGACACCCAAACCACACACACTCTGCTGCTGTATCAAAGCATTTTGAACGTTTCCAGGTGTGAAATGCTGCTGTACTTGTCTAACCCAGCAGCAGATGGCACGTCGGCGTTGCCACAATCCTGACTCCAATGGGGAGTTCTGGAGGACAAGTCACACCTGCTCAGTGCACCAAAGGGAGAACTAATTCCGACAAGGTCTGGCAGCTTCGAGTATGTTTTACACCTGCAGATGCCAGAAACTGCTCATTTTATCTCAAAGATTTCATGGTCTCATGCACTGCATGACTGCGTGTCCCCAGTGCCTCTCAGCAGAGGAAGCCTCCACAGTCCTCTGAGAAATATTTAAGGGCTTATTTTACTTCTAAATACAGGACACAGGCTCTTTTTCTCAACACTTTAACTATACCTGAACCATCTCCTTCGCTCACCAAATGGTCTGTCAAACACGACTGGGGATTCCCTCCCTCTCCCAGGTACATGAAAGGAGACAAAAATATCAGAGATCCTGCCCAAGATAAATAAAACCCAGAATCCTGGAGTCTGTGCCACTGCCTAACCAACCCACACTGCTCTTCTGTCTGCTCTAGAACCTGAAAAAAAGCCTTTCACATCAATACTCAATCACAGGGCAGCAACTCCCAACACAGTAGCTTTCCTTCTCCTCTGCAGCAGCAGAGTACAGGTCAGATCCCCTGGGGATGTGGAGAAGATGGGCCAGGTAGAGCTTTTCCCAACAAGTACTGGAGCTCCATCTGTTCCTTCCTCAGGTAATTTGATACTCCTGACATCACCTCTAATAAACCCTTTTCTGTTCCAGCAGCATCCCCACCTGGGGACACCACGCACACAAAGGGAAAAAACCAAACAAAACTGGACCTTCTTTTCCCAGAGACCTGGCCACGGATGGGGGGAATGTTCACCTGGCCATTTCAAACCAGACCAGGTGTCTGGGATGTCCAACTCCCTCAAACTTGTTTACTACAGAACCAGTACTGTACCAATGTGAATACTGGATCTGTGGCAGAAAACTTCCTGCCTTGGGCAGGATGGGCAAGGCTGGAACAGGACTCAGATCTTCAGACCTACCAGAAGAACCTCTGAAGGATAAAATAATGTCTTAGTATGTCACAAACAAAAAGAACTGCAGTAGAGAGAAAAACACCCAAAAATCAAGTAGCTTTTCCATATCCCCCACCCCTAGCCAAAAAGGACCATAAAGTTGTCCCTTCTGAAGCCAGAAAACAAAATGTCTGCTTTAATCTCAGATAATCCACCTCAAATCCACCCACGAATATTCTGTAAATACAAAAATAAACAAACAACCCCAAAACAAAACAACCAGGAAAAAGGGGAGGAAAGGTCACTTGCCTATGTTTGGGGTTAGAATGTAACTGCCCCCGTTTCTTCAGAGCACGGAGCTCTGGGTTTCCAGCTAAACCAGCTCACTTCAACCTAGTGACACCTCTCAGGTGGTGCTTCACGCTCCTGTTGGCTTCTCTCCCACAGCACAGCTGCTCCTTGCCACGGGCTCTGGTTCCTCACACCCACGTTCTTTGAAGTCAGTCCCAGCCCGGCCCCTGGGGGAGCACCACGACCCCACCAAGCAGCCACTAAAGCAGTGACTTTCAGCACTGCCAGTTCAGGTGGTGTTTCACTGACAGGTAATCATTTCCCAAGCCATCCACTCCACTGTTATGAGCAGAGCGTGGCAGCAGGAGCCAGCCCAGTGACGGTGTTTGGGACCACTAAGGGGGGGCAGTCAGACTCACCCCGTGCGTGCCGGCCGTAAAAAATGCACGGCCTTGGGGTAAAGGTCACTAAAGCAAGATCTGCTGGCACAGGACAGGCAGGTCATCCAGGGAGGAACTAAAGTGCTGTAGGTGAACTAACATTAGGGCTTTATTAAGTCATTCAGCAACCAAGTGTTATTGTCCTACACAGCCTGCTCAAAGTACAGTAAAGCATTTTTAAAGGATTTTAAAAATCAAACTAGTTTGACATACGACAGTACACACCTACACATACTGCTGCATTAACAGGTGGATTCTGAATTGTAAATAATCCTGCAATTCATTTTTCACACACAAGCAAATAAAAACAGTCAAAATATCACTCAGACTCATATAGCATCCACCAAGCAAGCTTTTGAGAGAGATTTTTAAAGTAAAGATAATTTGAAAGTCACCTACAATTATGAACAAGACAAGGACACAGACAGGAACAGTCCTTTGATTGACTGTTCCTGCTGGCAGCTTCTGGGATCAAATGGTGAGCTCTGTAGTCTTCCCACACCAGCTAAAAAGAAGTTATCTGGCTAATCTGAAGTTTGAGGGTGTGGTTATTTGTTCTCTGTTCAAAATTATGTCAAACTCAGGACACATCTAGAGAGATATTTTGACTTATTTGCACACGCAACCGGAGCAGGCTCCGGCCGCTTGCGGTTACAGCACCCAAACAAGGTTATATAAATTTGAAGAAGGACTTGAAGCAAAAACAAAAAGGTGGATCTGGTAGAGTCTATCAGAGGCAAAAAATATTTTAATATAACATGAGGAGTTGGCAGAGTCAGACAGTCAAATTCAGAACCTTCCTTAGCAGGTCTGGCAGAAGCAGAAGGAAAGGGCTTTGCAGTTTGGAAGGAAGAGCAATTACACACCTGCCAGGCTCCTCCCCTACCCGTTCTCCTGCTCGCCCAGGGCACCTACCTTACTGTACGTCACTACCGACAAGTTGTTCGAGTGACTGCTGGGGGAGAGATTTACAGAGTTTTGTGACAGTCCATTCTGATCTTGTTCGATTTGGTCAGGAGCAGGCCCCCATGTGTTTTTGCTGATTGTGCCTAGCTCGGAACCCCCAGGGTCTTTTAGGTTGTTTTCGTCTGGTTGCCTGTTCTTCTGTGGAGAGGCGAACGGGTTAAAGTTTCCTTCTACCTTGCGATGCGGCTGCGTGTTGAACTCTGTTTCAAAGGATGACAGCTGCTGTGTGACACCCAGAAGTCCTCCAACTTCCACACTGAGGATCACCCAGATGACATCTGTGGAAAGACAAGCATTTGGATTGTCAATGGGAGTTTATGAAGAAGGGGAAGAAGGAGCAACTGAATTCCATCCTTTACACTAGCAAGAAAAGGACTTATTGCTTAAAGCACATTTTTACAAAGCCTCAGCAGTACTGGTTTCAATGCCCCCAGTTTAACAGGGTTAGGATCAACAGTTTGAATTTTAGGAGCCAACTGAGGACAGTAGAATTTTACCTTAGGGGCACACCACTAATCCCTCTGTGCCCACACCTCTCCACTAATCCCTGTAAACACACCCCCCCCACTGACCCCACTGCACACACACCACTGATCCTTGTACACACCACTGACTCCTCCTGCACACACACACGCCACTGACCCCACTGTGCACCTCCTCCCACAGCACTGACCCCACTGCACACACACACCACTGACCACCCCGAACACACACACACCCCACTGACCTCACTGTACACACCCACATCCACCACTGAGCCTCCCCACCCCCCATAGACGTCCCCCCAAAGGCGGCTCCGGAGCGGCCCCGCAGCGCCCTCTGCCGCCCTCTCACGGCCTTGCGGCCCCGGTGCCGCTCCGGGCTGGTACCACCGGGCCCCCGCCCGAAGATGGGACGGACGCCCGGGCCCCGGGATCGCCGGGCCGGACCTGGGGGCAGCCGACAGCAAAGCCACCAGCCCGGCTGCAGGGCAAGAGCCTCTAGGACTCGGAGCTTGGTGGCCAAAGGGGTTCAATCGTCAGGTCGTGTTCTGGCAAAGGTGACAACTTCTGGCAATACTGGGACATCTCCCACAGTCCGGGGCTGGGAACCATCCACAAACCCTTGGCTTTGTGAGCACACGGGAGCAGCAGTGCAAGCTGGACAGGCTGTCCCACCTGCATGGGGATACCCCTGCCCATCCCTCGGGGACACACTGCATCCCCTCCAGACACTGAGAAGCCACGTGGCAGTGCCAGCGCTGCCAGCAGCCCCCTCCTTCTGGGCACTGGTATCTTTGCCTCCATGTGCCAACACCTCTCATTCAAACCCTGAAACTTGGGATACTCCCAACTGCCAACAGAGACACAAAGATGTTCTCAGTGTAAACTAAAGCTGGTGGAAAAGGGTGGGAAGGCTGCAGTGAAGGCAGATGTTTGAGGCCCAGGCTGAAGCACCAGGCAAAAGAGCCAAATGTATTCTTTAAACAGAGAAACAGCTCACAGGGGATGCACTAAATCACTGCATTAAACCTTGGGTGTTAACTTCTCACATGAGGTTTTCACTACTGTTTTATGCTCATATACAGTTCACAACGTTAAGCAATGGAAAACTGGGAAAGAATCTCGACAAGGACCGAATGGGAAAGAGTCTCCAGGAGAGCTGTGCGCATCCCTTTGTTTTCCAGAGTTTTATGTAATCTGTAATTTCACCAGTGCTCAGAAAACACTGGCCAAGACAACAAAGCAGCTCTCTTGATGTTTTCCTCCACTCTGTGCTCTATATTTAGGCCCGGGGCTGGCAGACCTCTGCCCTCCCGCTCCATTATGGGCCCGCGGTGTCCCTGCTGTCCCCAGAGGGGATGTGGGCTGGGAAAGGGGCTGCTCACCTCCGTAGTAGAGTCCCGTGGCAGTGCACATCCGCCACTGTCCCTGATACATTCCGGCGGTGCTGGGGCTGCACATCTGCACGCTGACATCGGCCATCTCCTGCGGCTCCAGGGACCTCACCATCACCATGTTCACGTGGCCAAACTGGTCTCCACCGACATACTTCAGGCAAACCCCTGGGGGCCACGCCTCCGTCCCTGGGATTAGACAGGAGAGGGAATTACTGACAGTGCACCAGGAAAAGCTTTGTCTGTTTGTGTAAGACTGGATGAAACATGCTTGTTGAAACAGTTGTGCAATTGTTGGATGGTCAAAGGAAACCAAGATACACAGAACACAGCAGCAGTGGATGCTGAGGAAGCCTGGTTTTCAGAGCATGTTTAACTGGTGAATTTAGGGACCAGCAGAACAACTGATATTCCTATTTTAGTAATCTCTATGTCTTTGTTACACAAAAATTCCAAAGTCACAGTGTTAACAGCAGCAAAAAAAAAAAAAAAAGAAAAAGAACTTAACCTACACACACCTCCCCTTCCCCAGGGCCAGAGGCAGAGACAAGGGCAGCGCTGTGTTGTGCGCCCCCATTTCTGCCTCCCTCCATGAAGCTCCTGAACCATGCCACATCAAATACCTGTTATTTATACAAAGTGTTGGCAACATTTCCTTTCAGGGATTCATTTCTTTCTAAGCCTGTTAGGAGTCTCAAGAGGAACTCATAGTTTGAGCTGTAACTGAAGTGCCAGCACTATTTCCTAAATGGAATTATTTATCTCCTTGCACCAACCCTTTTCTCAGGCTTGTGCAAAGGTGGGAAGAGTTATGAACACACGATTTATCAGTGGAGATCCATGTTTAGACTGCAGCCACTGGGACCGACAGCGTGACCTGGCAATCAGAGAGACAGAAAACAGCTCCTACGTGCAGGCACAGCTGCCAAAGATAACAACTGCTGGGGGAAACAGAAAGAAAAAGTGCTTCTGAGACTCATGAAAAATCAGTTTAGCACAATTTTCTTTTGCTTCTTCCCCAGTCATGTGACATGACTAAGCCAACGACTGAGAACACCTCCTGCTCAGCTGAGGCTGACGGAAATGGCTACGGAAAGCCTGAACCACCATGAAGCTTGGAATTGCTCCGTCTGGTCCGAGGCGAGCACGCTGGAGGCTGCTCTGACCTCACATTACCTCAAGGAGCATCCTTTGCAACAGCTTGCCTGATAATTTAATCCCTGTGGATACTCCACTGAAGACATGGCAAAGACTGGTTTTCTTGTCAAGTCCTTATTTGTGGAATTCACAACCTCACAGGGAGAGCAGGATGTGCACGAGTGCAGCGGGATGCTCAGCACGGGGGATGTACCAGTACAGCTGGAAAGGTGCTGAGAGAGCAGGGCTCTGAAAGCGGAGCTGGGCGTCTGGCTGACCTCAGCCTGGGGCGTGGGGCACTTGAGCATGAAGTCTCATCTGCAGAGGTTGGCAGCCCAGCAACATGGTTTAGTTTAAATTATTTATGTGATTTTTATCGGGTTTAATGGCTTTAGGCTTGCAAGGTGCCTAGAATGCTGCAAGTGATAAGCTTCATAAAATGAAATTATGATTATGTCATTCTATTTCAGTACACTCATCTCTCAGGAGATGAAAAATTGCAGAGAGTATCCTGCAGAGCCAGCAGCAGCTGGGGGCAGAGTGGGGAGAGGAAGACAGGCTGTTAAATCCTGCTGCTCTTTCAGCAATGGTTCTACTACACAAACTGCTCTTTTGGCAGACAAGGCAGCACCGTTCTGCAGGTACCAGAGCAGGGCATTGCTTTTAACTGACACATATGAGAACCTGACTGAACTGAGCTCAGAGCTCACGTGCCTCAAACTGACAATCTCTGAACTCTGCCTGTCACACTCATCAGACCTGCAACGCTCCAGTGACACACGCCTCAGGTATTTTGTGTTCTAGAACTGAAGTCATGTAATCAAGGACTCCTGTAGAGCTGTTAAAAACCTTGGCGCTGCTTCAGTTACCTGCCTAACAAGTAGATATTATCTGGAAACACTACAACCCTTTGATACTATACCTTAATTAAACCAAAGAATGGTTTTCAAATGCTGCAGTCCTCCTCACACTGCAGAGTCATAACTAGCACGTGAAGCTGCCCTTTACTAACCCTCAGCAGCGTGGTTGTACCAAGTCCGGGCCTCCAGCACCACCATTAGGGCACAGATGGATGGTCTGACAAGCCAGGTTCAAACCACACAGAAGCCAAAACAAATGTCAGCCTCACCAGGAAATCCTAAGTCAAGATGAGCTCCTGTCCCTCATTTTAGAAGGCCCAGGATTTCAGAGGGTGAAACATTCCAAGAACAATGAAATATCCCCTGAACTAGGATGCTAAATTAAGGCTGAATTTGCATCCAGGAAATGGTGCATCAGAGGAACAAGGAAGGGAGGAGTTGGAAAGGCCCAATATAGAGGTGTAGTCATAACACACACAAACTGAGACACTAAGAGTGGAGAAACAAGACCTGTCACACTTAGTAGATTTTTAAGAGCTGTATTTGGGACAGTTATAAAAAAACTGCCAGGCAACTTTTCACAGTACTGGAGTTTAAGCAAGTTCCACGTGTCACCCTTCCATTGTACTTTCAAACAAAAGGAGGCAGAAAAAGTACACTGAAATATTAAACCCTTCCTCTAGAACACATTCTCTATAAATCAGTGTTCTTAAACATCCCACTCCTAATGAAATACTCTTAGATTTTTAGTGTGGTTTTAGTCTCTGCAATACTTGGATATTCAGCCCAAGTACTGCAGCTATTCACAAGCAGAAATACTGAGAGAGCTGAACCTGACTCGTGATGACTCCCAACATCACACCTCGGTGTGGGATTGTTCTCCCTCACACAAGTACAAGCAGGTCAATTAAATTCAGACACACAGTTTTAAATGTTCATGCAACATCCTGTCACTGCACTTCTTAAGGACAAGGGATTCCTTCGCATCCATGGATTTCATTTTCCTCTCTGACTGCATCCCACCATTATCAAGCACTGGGAATGCACTTTGCCCAGCCTCACTTCCTGGATCCCAGTCACTGCTTTGACTTATTTCAAACTGGAATGTGGTCTCTCCAGCCCTGCATCCTCTCAGAACATGAAAAGGCAATTCTGCCAGAAGTGGACCTGCCACATGACCCTTGTGTCACTGCCTCCTTTGTCTGCAAGTTCCCTGTAGTTTGTTTGTGTGGTGGCATGAGGAACAAGACTGGTGACCTGACCGAGCTGCACACCACACCACAAAATCTCTGTGCCAACCCAAGAAGGGGAACTTGCATGGGCTGGCAGCACCTCAGGGTGGCTCCAGCCCAGGTGAGTGCACACAAGCCTCCTGCCTTGAGCTAGCATCCCTCCCATTGGATCCCAGCACCTGCTGCATGGGGTTTGCTGCAGTCCAAAGGCCTCACCTGTATTCTGTATCCTCCACGTTTTTGTAAACTGGGTATCAGGAGGGATGGACTCTCCTTCACCTATGGTGACATCTTCCACAAACGACATGGAGGGGACATTGATATTTGGACTCTCAAAATCATAGTAGGCTCCGATGGCAGCTTGTAGATTCCTGGAAAGGAAAAAAGCACATTACAACCTGAAGTACAGGTGGACCAGGCCCTCTGCACAGGTCATATGTCATCCTAAACAGTTCAGCAAAAATATCCAGATGGTAATAGCTCGGCTGCTCATGTTTTTTAAAGCTTTTATCTCTATCGTGTGTGGATTCTCCAAGATAACAGAGCTCTAAATACAGATTTTTTTTTGCCAGGGACACAGGATCACTTTTCTACTCTGCTTCTATTTTCCCTGGAAATCTTGGAACTTGTAAGTCCTGGAGACCTCTACTCCAACAGTTCTTTATGAAACTTGCTGAACAGTTCAGGAGACACCGAGAGAACAGCTATACCACAGGAGGCAAACACAGGGCAGTTTCTTCACACCAGTCTTGTTACCTCAGCTAATTTCAGAAGGACCAAACCTCTCCATTTTATTTTGGCACGCAAGGTCCAAAAAGAGCACAAGAGGAACAAAACATGAAGAACACTCTTCTGATAACTCTCAGGGCCAAAGGGCAGCAGTAGCTACAGACAGTAACTCCAGCCTCGCTGTTTTTGAAACATACCATCAGGTACGAACTGTTTATTCATCAATAAAGTGCCTGTTCAGCTCTGGGTAGTCACAACTCCCAGGAACTTACAAACCACGTGAGTCAAAAGTTCTCACTGAATAAAGATAAATGACAGTGCAAGTCTGTGATATATTAAGGACATTCAGAAAGCCACAATGCTATTGATTCCTGAGCCACGGTGTAGCTACAATTCATGATAATTAATGTGAGAAGAGGAACAGTCAGGCAGGAAGAGGATTCATGAGCCTTAGCTCAGTTCCACGATATACTATTAAGTCATTACGTAAGTGTTTGGCAAGTCATGTAATTCCTCTGTTTATACATGTCTGAGAGGTTGTGGCCCTAATTTACATGTTGTGAGTGGGTGCTGTGAGAATGGAGATGAGTAAAATCTCCCCAAACGCAATGGGCATAACAACTGCTTTTTTTATTCATGATTACAGAAATCTGTGTTGCTTTTTTTGAGCAGGATAGAAAAAAAAACAAAACCAAGACTTCAGGAACTGGGAACCACCACCTAAACCAAAGCCTTGCAGAAGCTGCTCTGTGTGGGCACAGTGACATATTGAGGGGCTGGATAGTGGTGGGGTGTCATGTGTCCAAGTCAGTGAGCCAAGGTGAAAGCAAGAGAAACATTTGCACCATGACCCTGAGCAAGAGCAAACACAGGGCTTGTGAGGCTGCTTGCCAGCTGGAAAGAGGTTTGAAACAGTGAGTAAAGAAACTGCCTCCTGTTCAATTCCTACAGTGTTTGTGGCAAAAAACATTCAAATTAGACATTCTGGATAAAATCGGAACTGCATGGGAGCAGTGTCACTTTCTCCTCACAGAAAACTCAGGGGACCCGAAGTACAGCAGCTGACTGGGGGGCAACAGCAGGGGGTAGAGCCGCACTGGGAGACGACCCAAAGACCCATCAGTTTGGCAATCAATCCATCCATCACAGCGCCAGCAGATAATCGCTGTGTGAGTCACAGGAGTTCCTGACATTCTGCTAAGGAGACACTGGAGGAATGTCCTGCACAACATGGCCACGGGGATCGATGAGCAATTCAGCAACCCCAGCCTCACAGCCAGACCTTTGCCATCCGTGCCGGGCGGACTTTGGTCCAACACAGGAACCACCGGGTCCCATGCCATGGCCAGAACTCTGAATTCCAGAGCAGAAACTATTATTCAGCCTGAGGCGTTTTCTACTTAGGAGTGTGAGGGCTCTATTTAATCCCGCCAGCTCAGTCAAATGCTGCAGGAAGGGGCCATGTCACATTAGCCAGTAAACAGAGACAAATGCTCAGTTTTACGTCACCAACCGCCTGTTGCTTATACACTGCACAAGATTTACATAACTCACACCAGGGCTGTGCCAAGAGACTCCTGCTCACTCACCCAGCTAACACCATGAGCTGGAGCTTAGTTAGCACTACGATTTCTTCCTGTAGTACAGCAATCCAAGGCAAAAGGTATTGTAGGAGATACAAAAGACAGCAATGCAGCTCCTTCTCTTCCTAATCCACTACTACATAACTACATTTTCAGACGGACCACAACATCTTGTGAGTGATGATTCTGCAATCAGTGGTACTGACGTCTTATTGACATTGAGAGGAAAAAATAAAAGCTCTGAGGGGCAGATTTCTGCTGCAACTCTTTGTGAGGCAGTCTGGCTGTGTTTGTTTGCTGGGCTGCAAACAGGCCTCAGAAGGTAGTGGGCTATTTGTGCACATAGGCCTGGGGCCAGCACTGCCATCCTGGGGTCATATTTCAGTGCACTTTGCCATTGGGAAACAACAACACTCCTCTGCAGCATGGAGTTAAAAACTAACTAAAGAACAAGGCATGCTGGAAATAGATTTGCCCCCGTTTGTGATCCGATATTCCCAAACCCACCTCCCCACTCCCACTTTATGATCTGTGTGGTGGGGGGTGTTTGGGGGGAGCCCTTCTATGTGTTTCAATGCCTTTTGGACTCCCCAGTAGAGAACTAAAAAGAAGCGTCCAGAAACTGAAGAGAAATTCACAGTGGCAGAAGCCAAAGTCAGGATGACAAAGCAAATCTGCCTTGAGTTCACGTTCTTTGACACAGACAACCCCAGGAGACAGGGATGGAGTGGCAGCGGCTGCACTCTGGGCCACAGGCACCCCCAGCTCACACCTCAGTCCTGTTCTCAGCCCACACGACCACTGCTGGCTCTGTCCCATTCCTCCTCCCAAGAGACAGTGCTCCCCCTCCTCCCTTGCCCAAGAACCCCCAAGATCAGCCGGAGGGCAGCACTCTGGGGAAAATGCCACTTGCAGAGGTGAACTCTCTGCAGCCTGGTTATGTGCAGGCAGCTGAGCCCAAGCAGCACACCCTGCCACTCGCCCTTCTGCCACAGGCACAGCATCAGTGCAGCTCACACCCAAATGTGACCTTAATGACAGAGATGCATTAGGGCAAACACACTCAGGGCCCTGAAATTTGTCTATTTTTAAATACGTATTTGGGGTTTTTTTAGGTCTTTACCCTTGTGCCCAGCTGTAATTGCATAGCCCCAGCTGCAGACACTGCAGGGACAGATACAAGGGTCAGCCCTCAGAGGGTCCAGTTATCATCTGGCTTCTGCTCACACACCCCTGCCTGCCTGATTTCACTCCTCAGTGTGACTTACACCACACTACTTACTCTACCCTCTGCTCTCTGCCATAGGAGATAAATTACTATTATACACCAAACAACTCTGCAAATCCAGCCAGTGTAATAGACATGATTGAGCTCTCCTAATTACAGGGGTGGCCGTGCAGCTCTTTCTTCACAGGGCCCTCCAGGTCTCAGGCCCTCCTTATGTTCCTGAAATTAAGCAATTTTTCCATTTTTAGAGCAGTCCCGGACCACAGCAGTTTGTAGCCCCGCCACACTTACAGAGCAGGTCTGACAAGATCCAAGCCCTAATTCCCGGGAAAAGCCTGCAGTCAAAAGTCACCCCAGTGATGGGGTGAGCCCAGGACTCAGCACTGTGCTCAATTTTAGTCCTAAGAGCAAGACTTCAGAAAGAGAGAGGGGAGTAGGAAGCAAATACAGGTTGTAGCTCCACATCATCAACCAAATCCACTCTAACTCTGGGCATCCCACTGTTTCCTCTTCAAGGGCATCCCATGACTCTTGGGTGTCAAGCGCTTTTCCCACACAACACCAAACTGTTCCTTTCCAGATCAAGCCTTTTTCTCTGCTGCTTCATTTCAAGCCTCAGGAGCTAAATTACAATAGTCAAGTTAAAACCTTCTCTGCTAATAGCTGTGGAGACATCCCTTAACAACTCTTAAGTGTTAGCAACAAGGTGGCTCATCTTGAACCCTTCTTTCCCTTCCCAGTTTTTTCCAGACAGCCTTTTGTTATGTTAAACCAATATATTTAGGCATTAATTACTTAAAGTAATTCAGTGTTCAAAATTAAAAGAATCAGTTCACAAACTCGAGGCCTCCTTACACAACCTCCCTGTCCTGCAAACAACCAGCAGTATACGGGTAAATGGAAATTGTTTTTCAATTAATTGTATCAGACTTTTCTTAGGAGACTGAAGACACTGAAGCACCAAGGCTGCTGAGGCCTCAAGCAAAGCAGGGCATGGGCCCAAGACCCTCTGCTCCCCAGAATATGGGGAATTCTTTCAGCATAGAGAAGTTCAGTATCTCAAAAGAAAAGCAGTACAAGCAGGTGCTTTGAACATACAAGATGAAAGACATTAGAATTTGAACTATAAATGTTACAGGAATCTGCAAGCTTTCATTATTGTCAAATTCCTTGACGAGAGAGCCAAAGAAAAAAATGCAATTTTTTTAAAGAACAGATTTTTGGGGAGTAAAAATTCAAATCAAATCACAAGCTCAAAATCCAGCCTGCAAATTTGCCTCTCTCTGGCTCCTGCCCTTGTCCACAGCACAGCATCCATCATGGCCCACTCCTGGGGAACACTGCAGGCCTCTGGTTCTCCTGAGCTGTTGGAGAACACAGAGGACAGAATGCTCCCTGCAACACCCAGGGCACCTTCCATTTGGAATTTCAGATGGGATGCAGCCCTTAGGTCATGCAGAGACAGCCAGCAACGTTTCTTAGGTAACAAATGGACTTGGTCATTGTAAGGAAGGTGCCAAGGTCTGTCCCGCGGAGGGGGGGAGGAGCCAGGCAGGTGCCTGGGCTGGGAGGTGTGCTCTCTGTGTGCCCTCAGCACTCACAGGGTGCAGTGTTTTGTCATGAGCCAAGCAACTCAGGTGACATCTTCTGGAAATATGCAATGCAGAGACACTGGGCAGTGCTAAACAGCACAATAAAATCTCCAGCACAGAACATGTGATGTATGACACTTTGGACTCCTGTAACTCAAGTCTCCACCTTCACAGACCTCCTCTCACTCTCCAAATGCAGTGTGTAACCAGGCACCACAGCACCCCATAAGGTGCCTATTGTTAAAAAACAAAAAGAAATAGTGCAGCAGATGGACAGTTTCTCACTCCCAAATAATGGAACTTCTCTACATGATACAGCGGGGAGAGACTAAAAATGTATGGGAGACATCCAAGTGAGGCAACCCCTTTTGTCTCTTAGTTTTCACAATCTTAGTTGGATGTTCTTCAGCCCAGCTCCTGGGGACCTGGCTTGCTGATACTCCAGGCTGGGACATCTCTAACAGCTTCTACTGCTCCAGAAGCAGGTGATGCCTCACTCCAAGCCTTGGAGAAGGCCAAAGGGGGTGGGGGAAGAGACATGCACATCATGCTGCAGGGAAGCACTTCCACCTGGAGCTTTCAATTTCAACGTTCAATAGGGATGACACATAGCAATTAAGTGCAAAGTTTCAAGATGTTTTGAAGGACTGGAATTTTAATCAGTGAATATCTTTCAACAGACAGAATTTCAGAAAGCAAAACTTGTGTCAGTTTTCTTCGTTCTTGACCCCTATTACACTAAAGTTACACTAAATTCTATGTACGAAGTTGGGAAACTACCTTAGAAGATGTCTGATGATGCAAAAGGACTGAGGGAAGCTGAAAGCTTTAAGATGAAGGAGGGAGGGGGAAAGAGCTGGCTAATTTATAGCTTATGTATTTTTCACATGAAGACACAGAAAAACATTTCATTGTCTTAGCAGCAGTTCCACACAAGTGGGGTGTTCTAGGAAGAAGACAGAAACCTGCAGTAACAGAAGCAATCCTGTGTCTGCAGGAGCAGCACGAGGAGAGAAACTGAGAGCCCACAGGAGAGGCACAGCATCCTCAGAGCACCAAACCATCAAAGGAACTCACTTTCCCTGAGCGGCTTTAATGTGCACAGAAACACCCAGAGCAGCTGCTGAAACCTTCTCGAGATACCCGCAAAGAGCTGAGCACATCACCTGAGCACAGTAAAACACCTGAGCACAACCCCTTGCCCAACAGCAGCACCACAATGACGGTGCTACAAGCAGGAGCCCTCAGAACCATCCCCAGCAGTTGATCCCTCCCAAAGCAGATGGTCCCAGCAGCTTTAAGTGGGGGGTAAAATATCCCGAGAATGTCCCAGCAGGAGCTGCCACTGAAAACAGGCAACAGCTCTTCCCAGTGGAAAGTCACTGAGAGCTGCCAGTACACAGGAGATTCTGTAACTGCCAATTCCTCGGTACAAACTATGTCACCAATCTATAATTGTCTGCAGGAAAGTGAAGGGGGATTAAGCTACAGAAACTGTCTGAGAACAAGTTGGGGCATGTAAGGCAGAGTTCAGCTGGACCAAAATTATATTGTACCCAATTCTGCTACAGTTACCTGCTTATGCTTCCGTGCCACAAGCACCAAATTTTTAAATGCTTTCTGTCTTGGAGCACAATTATAGTATGTTCCACAGTTATAAATACAATTTCTTTAAAGTCTAGATTTCATTCAAAATAATCAGGTCAAACATTTGAGCTGCTCTGGAGGAGAGGTGTGGGTTTGGTTTTTTCTACGCATTAGATAAAAGCTTCTAAGAAAATATTTTTAAATTGTTTAATTCTGTAATGTTGTTATTTTTAGTAGCACTAGGAGACAGCTGTGGACACAGAGAGGCAGCAGTCTGCGATGGCTCACAGGCACTAAGACATATCCACTATGTATCAAGTGAGCCACAACAGACCAAACAGTTTAAAACCTCTTTTCCCTCCCCAACCCAAGGGTGTAAACGACCCTGCACCCACCACAATCCACAGAGCTCCCCACACTGTCCTGACACCCTGGTGACAGCACATCAGCAGCCACCAGATCTGCTTCTGGGGTGCCACTTCTGCCTGTGAGAACAGCGTGTCACCAACCGGGTTAGAGTAAGAGGGACACCAAGTCCAAAGCCTCAGCTTCCCTCTTCCCTACTAAAGCTTATCAACACCCAGTCAATGTTTTGAGGCAACCTTTTTCACGAGATTTGGCCCAGCTGGTCACCATAAACAAATATTAACCTGACCAGAGTCACACCAAGACACAGATTGCTCAACAAAGTGTACTGAGTCACAGAAAGAACATGGGACTCTGGTCTCTATCACCTGATAATGATGGGAAGCAAAGGAACAGGAACTCCCACCCACTGCTGTCACTGCTCCATGGATGCTGGGTGAGGAACGAAAACCCACAGGCATCCCCAAGGGAGGATGATTTATTTGGAAAATCAGGTCTCCTGTCTCCTCCATGACACGAGGATTCTCCACCAAAGGGAAGGGGTGTCAAAACTGAGCTCGAGGTCCATACAGAGCAGAGGGAAAGTTTTCCTCACATTTGTTAGAACATGGCTTCAGTCTGAAGAGCAGCCCAAACATCTGTTTTCAGAAGGACACCTGCATGCTGCAGGCATCTGCAAACACCTGAGGTTAAAAATCAGGAGCAATGCTGATGTGAGCCGCTGTGGGAACCACACCCTGTGTGAGTAAATCCCCTTGACCGGGTCTGTTCTGTTAAATTCTGAGCGTCCTGACTTCTTACACAAATACACCTGAAGTATTTCTCTTGTAGATGAGTAGCACCTACACTTAGTATAAGTCACGGGAAAAGCAATTAAACCCCTATTAGCTAAATCCCTAATCAAATACATCCACTTCTGGGCAATACAGTTGTTTCACTGGATATAAAGAATTTGAACAGCCCACCCACAGGGATGGAAACGTGAATCTATAAGGCAATTTAAGCACAGAACTGCCCCACACCTGACACAAGACAGAACTAGGATTTACTGCAGATTTCTGCAGTATTTTCAGAGATAAACTTAATCTTTATGCAAAACATCACCTTGGGAGTACTAGTTAAACCATGACACAGCCACAAATTCTCCTAAACAGATGAGAAAAACACAAGGATCCCCAGAAGAGATCTGACAACCTTACAAATAATGACCTTTTTCACCTAAAGCTGGATCCAAAAAGCTTTGTTACAATAATGCTTTTCCCCCCCACACACACAATGGAAACCATTATTATCTGACACATTTCAATTAAATATCACACCTACTGCTCTAATAAAAATTCAGCTTTCTAAACAAAAGCTAAAAAGAGAATGTAAAGAAATATTACACGTAAATTACTGAAATATACATTAGTTCTTCCAAACTGGGAATCTCTGAGCCAACTGCACTAAAATATGGATTTTAAATCCACCACCATTAGCTACATCAAACTAATTCACTTTCTCACAGAATTAGAGCAGCTCCAAGCCTCTCACCCACAAAGCTGGCACACACTCCAATTAAAAGAAAATAATTCCTTTTTCTTCTCCCAATACAATTTCCACACCAGCTTTAGAGGAATCTAATGACTTTTATGGAGTTCCAGGAGCTCCCTGTGAAGGCAGGCCAAGGCCAAAGGGGTTCAGACTCACTTCTGCCCATCTCACAGATCACTGTGGAGCTGCAGGCAGCACGTGGGACTTCGCTGCACCACAAAAATCCCTCCCATGAGCCCCCTCCCTCCCACCTGTGGTGGGGCCCAACACATGGAGGGGAGGGAGCAGAGCCAAGGTAACCGAGGGGGATTTGATCCTGGATGCAACAGCAGCAAAATGCCCTCCCCACTCTGCTGCCCCAGGTTTCCTCCAGAGAAAGAAACATTTTGGCGCCGAAACAGTTCACTTTTGGTTCTGCTTTTTGGACAAAAAAGTTCACTTTTGGTTTTAGGCCGAAAGCGAAAGCTCAGCCTCTCCGAATGGAAAATAAATAACTAAATGTAAAGCAGTGTGATGTGTGTTGCTGTTGGAGAATGTACAGCCAGGATCTCAGGAATCGGATTTATGCAGCAGGAAGGCAAGAAGTAGGCACAGAAAACAGACAGAACTCCAGGAAAGTGTTTAATAAATACCAGGGAAAGACAAAGGGTTTAACCTGTATTTCCTGCAGATCAAGGAACAGCCTCAGAAACTTTGGATGCATGCGTTCAACCCAAAGCATTTTTGCAGCACTTAGTAAAACCAGCTGGCAGTTCCTTAGCACTGCCCAAGCCTGACAGAGGTCTGAAGGGGCACTGGGCATTCCTGGGAAATGGAGAAGTGGACACGGACTATTAGAGGCTACTTACACGTATTCCTTCCCAGTCAGCCACTAATTTTTCCCCCCAGATTGGCCAAACAAGCTATTTAAAAATAATCCCTTTATTCCAGCAGTACAGCTAATTCACTGTAAATCCATTGACCACAATTACTAATGATGCTGTTGGAAATTGTCTTTCAAAGCACATTAAACTCTGAGTGCTCCCTACAGTACATGAAAGACGCAAAGTGGGGAATGAACTGCAGGTCTGGAGATGACAGCTATTGCCAAAGAGCAGCTTTCACACCTGGGAACAAGTTCTAGTGAAACTATTTATGTCTTTGTTAATTAACTCACACATGGGACATTGCCACAGAGAACCTGGAATACCCAGTGTGTGCACTTCTGTCACCCCACCACGAGCTCCCTCACCATTTCCTGCAGGTGAACATCAGTCCCGATGCAGAAGGAAGGGATCATCCCTGAAGGAACGTGCCATGCCTTTAACACATGGAAAAGTGACCTGATGGTCTCATCGAGACAAATTATTTGCAGGACATTTGCAGGACATCTGCTGATGCCAGAAGGTTCTGACCCTAATTCCACCCCACACGAGGCAAACCTGGTAGGGCACCCGAATCACCTGGGCAGCGTGGATTGCACAGGGCCCCTCAACCACACAGGAAAGGCGCTTCCAGAACAGGAACACGTGTCCTGATTGTCCCTGCTGAGGGACAGCAGGGTTAGTGCAGGGTCAGCCCGGCTGGGCCAACGACCCTGTGGCCATACAGGAAGGGGTGGGAGTTGGGCAGTGGGATGGGCACAGGGTAGAGCTGCCAACTGGACACGCCAGCACAAGGAATAGCACCAACCTGGAAGAGAAGGAGCAGCCCCTGCCAGGCTGAGAACGGGTACTCACAAGGGCTCTGAGCCCTCTCAGAACAGTCCCAGCCCATGTTTGCTTGCACACATACCTCACCAACCCAACAGGCACGTGCCCATCCATTCACAAGGCTTACCAATTAGTGCTTCAGAAAAAATGTGAAAACTGATGTTTTCAGAACCAAACTATTGAAGTTGGGAAATTAAAGCTATTTTAACCACTTTAGATCTTCTTCAATTGCAACTAAACATTTGAAAAGCCCTTGGTTCTGAGGCTGGATTTGAAATACTATTATTTTAAACAAGAATTCAATATTCCTGGATGAAAAAGAACTGCTTCAGCACAAACCAGGAACACTCTGGCTACACAGAGCATCTTCAGGAGTAACTTTCAGGTTCAGCTCTGTTCCCTGCTCTTCCCAGGAATCCCACAGAACCCCCAGGATTACAGTGCAGTGTCAGATTTAGTCACATCACCAACACGTGGATGAGGTGGAAAAGCATCTTCTGCTGGGAAACAACCATTTCTTCCAAGCAAACTCCTGAACTCCTTGAGGCCTTCTTTCACATTGTGTCAGATTACAAAACACAAGGAATTACTTGCTATTCCCTTACTCCCTCTGCAGATGCATATTTGCCACTATAATTCAATACAGAGCTGTAGGAGGAAGGAAAGGCAAAAGCAAAAAGCTGACAAAGTTGTCTTATCACTGTTTATAAGCTCTACAATTCCACGCAAGTTTTCCCCCAACTGTTGATATCCTGACCTCCCCTTGGATTTCAGGTTTCAAAGCTGAGGTTTCTGGGTTTGATGTTCTACCTCTAAGCAAAGCTTAGCTAAGTGATCTCTGTTCACCGTGTCTGAAACACCCAGCACTCGTTTGCTCTCCTGCAGCCCCCACGGTGTCAACACACTTTGGAGATGGGCTGAGAGGTGCAAGGGCTCAAAACGAGCCAAACCCCTCGACTCACGCAGCAGCTGCTCCCCAACATGCTTTTTACAGTTCCTGGGCTCACTGCACCAGAACACTCCTAGTTTCTGGTTTTCACCCTTGTACTGAATATCTCCCCTGTTTTTCTCGAGCTACAGCTTCCCTGATAACTTGTGCCTACTTTTTCCTTGGGCAGTGACACAGAGCCTTTATCGAGACAAACATACACCGAGAGTCAGAGGATGTAGAGAAACCCTCAGTCCACAGGCAGACGCTGAGTTTTCCCCAAACACCCCGGTAACTCTCGCACGTGCACCGCGGCCGCTTCCAGGCTTCCACAGCGCCTTTCTACCACAATTTCCTTTCCTCTGAAGCTGCCTCAAAGTCGGGGCGTCACAGCCCGTCCCTGAACGCAGTCCCCGCTCCCTGCCCGCGGGTCACACGCCCCGTGCATCTGTTCGTCACTCTCCAACAGCTCCGCGGCCCTTGGACCGGCGAACCCGCACCCCGGGCCGGGGCCGAGAGTCGAGCCCCGTCCCCACCAGCCCCGTCCCGCTCCCTCACCGCCATGGGAGCCGCCTCCGGCCCCGCACCGCCCGGCCGGCCCGGGCACGGGGCAGACGGCCCAACACAAACACCGCCCGTTCCCCCCCGCCCCGGCGGGGCCCGGGGCCCTGGGGCGCTCGGGTGGAGGGGGGGGCCGGGCCCGCGGCCTCTCAGCCCCGCAAGCCCCCTCAGGCCGTCCCGCCCGCTCCCTCCCCCCCCGGCCCCAGGCCCGCACCAGTTGGTCATGTCGAGGAAGAAGGCGCAGCCGGCGGGGCTGAGCTGGAAGCCGAGCAGCCGCTGGAACTCGCCGATCAGCACGTCCTTGTCGGTGGTGCCGAGGCAACTGAACTTCTGCATGAGCTCCGCGTCCAGGTCCACGTCCATGCCCTCCATGGCCGGGGGTCCCGGGGGCTCCGCGGCCGGGCCGGGGCCGCCTCAGCGCCGCGCGCGCGGGGGGGGGCGCGCGGGGGCGGGCGGGCGGGCGGGGGGGCAGGGGGGGAGAGTGGGTGCGCGCGCGCGCCGCCGCAGGCACTGCGCGTGCGCCGCCCCGCCCCCCCCGGCGCGCGGCACGCGACGTCACCCCCCCCCCGCCGGCGTCACCTCACGCGCGGTGCGGGGCGGGGGTGGGGAGAGGGGCGGGGGCGAGGGGGCGGGGCCGCGCATGCAAATGACGCGTGCGCGTGACGCCCGGCGGCGTTGCGTCAGCGGGGGGCGGGGCGAGCGGCCGTCTCCGCCCACACGCGCGCGCTGCCATCCATATATGGCGGGCGAGCGCGCGTGTTTGCGTATGCAAATGAGATGCCGAGCCGTCACGCGGTGCCATGCAAATGAAGGCGCAACGCCCGCCGGGAGCCCGCTCGGTGGTTCCCCCCCCCCCCCAAAATGATGTTTTTCCTGCAGTTTTCGACCGCGCGAGGCTGCTCCGTGCGCGGCCGGTGATCGGAAGCACCGGGTGTGTTCCGTGAGGAAAACACGGAGGACAAGGAGACACGCCTTGGCAGCGCTGGGGGCCCCACTGAGCCCTGCGAGCTGCGCGGTGTGGGGGCGATGCCGGCGCTGACGGGTCTCTGGGCGGGCCGTGGTGGCGTGACCACACCGGGACGGGCGGGCGCATCACGGCTCCGCCTGCCGGGCGGGACAACGAGACAGCGGCGGCCAGTCGCAGTCACTTCCGGGCCCTACGGCAGCCGGCGGGGGTCAAGCAGCGGACGGCGGCGCCGCGCGAGTGCGTCACTGCGTGTGTGCGCCACTTCCGGCTGGCGGCGGCGGGAGCACCATGCCCAAGTGAGTGCGGGGCCCGGGCCGCGGCTGCCCGAGGGGCCGGGGCGGCGGTCCCCGGGCGGGGCTCGGTGCCTCTCGGGGGTCCTGGTGCTCCCCGCGAGCCCAGGGCTGTGAGGGGCGCGGATGACCGGGCGGGCTGAGGCCTGGCGCCGTGCCGGGTCGTTCCGGGGCTCCGTTCACGCTCACAGCGCAAAGGGGGCTCTGAATAACCAGGCTTTTCCTCGGCAGGTTTTACTGTGATTACTGTGACACGTACCTCACCCATGACTCGGTGAGTACCAGAGCCTTGGCTTTAATTCTTTCGTGCATCAAGAGCATTAAAATAAACCTTAGAGCGGTGTTACTTGGTGTTTCCCCCTTCCATGCACAAAAGAGGGAGAACATGCCATGGTCCTGGTGTTCTCCAGCGGGGTAGTGGCGGGGTCAGAGAAGGCTGCTGGGGGGGGCTCAGGGCAGCCTTTGAGGAGTCAACACTTATTGTGTTGATAAAACTTACGTAAAGGTTTTGCACATCACCCCCCCCTCCCCCCCCCCCGACTGGGCACAGAAACAAACCTGCTTTATGCTGCTAAATTACACTAAAATCGTAATGAATCCCCGGTAACCTTTCTGTGACCTTTCCCAGCCCTCTGTGAGAAAAACCCACTGCAGTGGCCGGAAGCACAAGGAGAATGTGAAGGACTATTACCAGAAATGGATGGAGGAGCAAGCCCAGAGCCTGATTGACAAAACAAGTAAGGCCAATCTTTCCGTGACTTCAGCTGCCTCCCCTTTCCTTCCCCTGCCTTTCCTCCAGCTGCTCTTCCATGCTTCCACCTTGACTTTTCCTCACTTCCCTGGGGAGTCTTTGCTCAGTGAGTCACGAGTGAAAACTTGGAGTGTGGATCGTGAGTTCCTCAGGTTTTGGGCTGTCCTGGGGGAGCCTGAGGGCTCTGTCTACCACACAGGAGCTGAGGTTCCCTTCCAGGGCTGGTGGCAGTGTCTCCATGTCACTGTTCATGAGGGCTGTCGATGCCACTGCCCTCAGTGATATCCTACAGAGCCACACAACACACTTGTGCTGCTTGGCAGTGGCACGTTCATGCTAAGAGCTTGGATAAGAATTCCGAAAGATAGGAAAATGGACATTAAAACATCTGGATTGTTGCATTTTTCATGTGCTGGAGTTGCTTGCCCTCAGTTGCCCAGTGATGTTTTTTTCTTGTGCTTAAAGGCTTGACTGAAGTGTGGCATTGTTTTCTCTGTCACTTCATAGGATCCTTTTCCTCTTTCCTCTGAGGAATGGCTCTTTCCTCTATGAAAGAAATACAAACACCAGATTAACTTTATGGCAGCGTTCCTTGGCTCGTAGGATATCTCAGGTTGGAAAATACCCCTAAGGATCACTGATCCTCCTCCCAGCTCCGTGCAGGACTGCCTAAGACTAAACCATGTGCCCAGGAGCATCATCCAGCTGCTCCCTGAGCTCTGACAGGCTCAGAGCCGTGCCCACTTCCCTGAGGAGTGCTCAGTGCCCAACCACCTCTGGGTGAAGAGTTCTCCTAAAATATCCAGTCCAGACTTCCCCACACTTATTACCACAGGCCTGGGCCCTAGGATATATCACTGTGTCCTGCAGCCATAGGGAGGAGGAGGAGAGAAGATCCAGTAGGCAGGAATTGTGCAGCAAGATTGATTTATTTAATTATTTTACAAACTCTTTTATAGACTTTTTCTTCATAGTCTAATTGGACAAGGGACCAGCCACCCCTTGGGGTGATTGGCTAAAATCCTAAAACATCCATCATCAAAATATTTTTCTACCATAGCATAAACAAGACTTTTCAAGGCTGCAGGTGTTTGGTTGTTTACATTCCCTGCTACCTCTTCTGTGAGAGAGAAAAGTCTCTCACGGACTTAGAAAATAGCAAGAAAATCCTCGCTAGCAGCATTTTTGTATCTACACATACTCATCCTCGTTCTATTTCCCTTCGTCCGTTTTCCTTGCGATGCTCCCAACTTCCCCATCTTTTGCCTTCCTTCCAGTCAAGACCAGTTGAATTTCTCCCCTTCCTCGCACCCCGTTTCCTGCTCCTTGCCCCTCCCCAGCCCTCGCCCCGTTGCCATTCCAGCACAGCATGTCCCGGTGGAACGCTGCGGATCCCGCGACGTGGTTCATTTTTTTCTCTCCCACCCACCCACCCACCCGCCCTGCCCAGGGGTGTGACATCCACGCAGGAGCTCTCTAGTCCCAGCTGTAACAAGAATTGTCTCCAGGAGTCTCAGGTGCTCCCCAGGTGCCAGGGATGTGTCCGGCGTGGGGACAGCAGCGCACGCAGCATGACGTGACCGCGGGGCATGACACGGACGAGTGACCCGGCGCTTCCTCGGCCTAGTAACTGGTTTTTTTTTTTCCCTGGGATTCTTTCTTTCCTTTTTTTTTTTTTTCTTTTCCCCCCCAATGTAGCGGCTGCATTCCAGCAAGGGAAAATTCCACCGACCCCATTCTCGGCACCACCTCCGGCCGGAGCCATGATTCCACCTCCTCCCAGCATCCGTAAGTTTGGGGCACTTTGGGACTGGGATCACGGCCCTCTGGAGCTGTATTGCTTGTGTCCTCAGCTTGGAAAGAAAAGGCGTTTAGCTTGAAGCCAAGCCAAGCCATCTTGAGCTTGTGCTCCCACAGTGTGAGGGAGTTCTGTGTAAGATCAGTTCAGTCCTTACTGTGTCTGATTTCTGGGATGCTGAGTCCACCAGAAGCAGTGACAGCCCCTCATTCCATGGGGGTCCCGTGCAGGTGGCTCCATTAGAACTGCACAGTGGGTTGGTTTGGGTTGGTTTTTCTAAATACAATCATTTTGGTAACCTTTTGCCCTTGAGCTGGTGAAGGGCCCAGAGCCCTCCCAGCCCCAAGTCCCACTGTTGGGAGTGGCAGCTCCCTGTGCTGGGTGTGCACAGCTGGAGTTGGCAGCCAGCATGTTCCTCCTCTGGTCACTTCCTAGCACGTGGGATCAGGGCTGGCATGGAGGCAGATGTAAAGCCACTGAGGCATTAGTTACTGCCATATGCTGTGAATAACTGCACTGCCCTTTGGTGGCTGAGAGTGCCAGTGTGTAACTGTTGTGTCTGTCCAGCTGGCCCCCCCCGGCCCGGCATGATGCCAGCCCCACACATGGGGGGGCCCCCGATGATGCCAATGATGGGCCCACCCCCCCCGGGAATGATGCCAGTTGGACCTGGTAAGTCTGGGATGGGGTAACTGTGCCATGGGGGGGCTGGGTGGGGGGTCTAGGTGATGTTTCCTGTCCCACCATCTATTGGGAGCTCAGTGCTGGGCTGGTCACGCTCCGGTCACACCTGTGTCACTGTTACCCCTGCATGGAGAGACTACAAGTTTTACAACCATTCATTAAAGCCTTTTTACTTCTCATTGAGAGTTACCCAACCCCCCGTTGCAGCTGGAATTTTGGCTCTGGGAAGTCGTAGCTGTTCTCCCTCTGCTTTGAGCAGTAGTTGTTTAGGAGTTTGGTGCCTCCAGGTCTCGGGTTTTGCACAAAGGGCACATTTTTTGTACTAAATGAATTTTACTCTCTAAAATGTCTCAGGGGAACATGTTCCAGAGAAACAATGGGCCTGGAAAATGCTTTATCAGAACTGTAAACTAAAATGTCTTTGATCCGTTCCACTCCTGAGCTTCCTGGCATTTGAGGAATTCTCAAGGGATATCTTTTTGGAGCAGTTCCCAGAACAAATCTGCGGGAGCACACACACACACACGTGCACTGAAAGTAGTGGAGTGTCTTTGCAGTTATTGTCTTGTGCTGGAAAGTATTCTTTAAGTGTTTTTAAAGGCACAAGGTAAATGAGCAATCTGTGATGTTCAGCAGCCTGGTGAAAATAAATGGCAAAGTGAGATGGAAACCATTCTTTCAGAGCCATGCAGCAGAACGCCTGCTTTTCCCTGGCAGAGGTGCTTGGTGCTTGTTTGCAGCACTTTTCTCCAAATGAACTTTCCGGATCAGTAATTAAGCTCGTGTCTCTCTTGAGTGTCTGGAAATAATTTTTGAGTGAATGTTGTCAGAATGGGTGTATAACCCATGAGCTCCATTCCTCCTCTGCTGATGGCTGAGCTCCTTCAGGGAACGGAATCCGTCTCTGCCAGGTCAGAGCTTGCAGACTTGGAAAATGGGAGTTCCCTGGAGCAGGGGAGAGAACCTGCCCACTGTACAGTGTGAAATTATCCCCTGTGAGGCTGGTGAGGCCCTGGCACAGGTTGCCCAGAGAAGCTGTGGCTGCCCTATCCCTGGAAGTGTCCGAGGCCAGTTTGGACAGGGCTTGGATCAACCTGGAACAGTGGAAGGTGTCTGTGCCTGTGGCAGGGGAGTGGAAATAAATCTTTAAGGTCCATCCCAACCCAAACCATCCATGTTCTACGATGACAGGGCAGTTGGTACTCCCAAGACCTGTTCTCTAACCTGTTTTTCCCCTGGCAGCTCCAGGGATGAGGCCACCCATGGGAGGACACATGCCAATGATGCCAGGGCCCCCAATGATGAGACCCCCCTCCAGGCCCATGATGGTGCCAACCAGGCCGGGAATGACCCGTCCAGACAGATAAAGGTGAAGATGGAGCTGCCTTTTCATATTAGGACCTTCCCTATGATAACCAGCACAGACCTGTGTCCCTGGGCTTTTGTACTGGGTGTGTGGAGGGACTTTGCTGTCACCTCAGCGTGTAGATGGACACACCCTGCACTGACTTGTACGAGGTCTGGCTTTTTGGGTGTCTCTTCAGTTGTATTACTATTTTTTTTCCCCCCATTGAGTAATAAAAACAATAAAGCATTGATGTTGTTTCCATACGGACTTGGCGCCTTGTTGTGGACTGGAGAAGAAAATAGGGGTGGGGAGCAGTGCTGGGCTGTGAGGCAAATTCAGGGCTGATGGAGGTCCTGGGGGAGCCCCTGGGAAGGGGGTCCTGGAGGATCCGGCGGCAGCTCCCTGGGGGTCTGGGTTGGTCCTGGAGGAGATACCAGAGGGGAGTTCCAGGGTGGTCCTTGGAGCCCCCGGGAGCGGAGTCCTGGGGGATCCCGGGCTGGGGTCCTGGAGTGGGCTCCAGGTGGGGGTCCCGGAGCGGGTCCCTGGGCGTCCGGGGACATGCCCCGAGGAGGGTCCGGAGACTCCCTGTGGCCGCCCCCTGGGCGCACACGCCCAGAGCGCGGCTGCGGCGGTCGGTGAGGGCAGGGAAGGGGGCGGCCGGTGCGGGCAGGGGGCGGTGCGGGCAGGGAAGGGGGCGGTCGGTGAGGGCAGGGAAGGGGGCGGTCGGTGCGGGCAGGGGGCGGTGCGGGCAGGGAAGGGGGCGGTCGCTGCGGAGCGGGCAGGGAAGGGGGCGGTCGGTGCGGGCAGGGAAGGGGGCGGGCGGTGCGGAGCGGGCGGTGCGCGATGGGGTCCCGCCGCCCGCGGGCCTGACCCGCCGGCCCGGCATGGCGGGCATCATCAAGAAGCAGATCCTGAAGCACCTCTCCCGGTGAGGCGCCCGCTCCTCTTCCTCCTTCTCCTCCTCATCCTGCTCATCTTCCTCCTCCTCCTCCCCGGGGGGCTGCGGGGGACGAGCCTGGCCCGGGCCTGGGGGGTTTGGGGACCGCCGGGCAGCGCCGGTGGGGAGCTGCCGAGCCCGGGGGGGCTGAGGGCCCGTTCGGGCTGTGGAGCCGCCGAGCCGGGGGGCGGTGTCCGAGGGCCCGGGTGCTGTGGGGCCCGGGGTCCGGTGTCCGGGGGCAGCGGGCCCAGCCTGCCCGGAGTGGCCCTGCCGCCCGTCCCCGGGTCAGAGCCCTCCGAGCCCGGCCGGTGCCCCGGTGTCGGTGCCCAGCGCGGAACCGGCGGTGCCGGCCCTGGGCCGCGGGCAGCGGCAGTGGAAGTTCGGGGGGCGAGAGGGGAACATGAACAGCCCCGGGGTGACATCGGCACTCGGGGGGTGTTCGCTTTGTATTCCGTCATTTTCAGTGAAGTTCATCAAAGGCGCTGCGAGGGGCGGTGAGGAAAAGCGGTTGCTCCGTGCGTGAGGCTCTGCCGGGAAACGCCGCTGCGGCCGCGGCTGTGCCGCTGCTCGGGGCGGGCCTTGGGCACATAGCGGTGCCTCAGTTTCCCTTCACGGCGAGAAAAGAGCTGCTTGTGTTATCTCATGGCTGCGGGCACCACCTCGCTCTGCATCGCTGCGGGATCAGAGGATCGCGAACAGAAAAGTGCGGTGTCTGTGAGGGTGCAGGTGAGGGCACAGCACTGCACAGCGCCTGTCCTCTGTGCTTTCTGAGCAGGTCCTTTCCATCCCTGCTGCCGGACGCGCTCAGGTGCAGAGTGAGGGGCCTGAAGTGACCTGTGTGGGCTTCGTGGGGTCAGTGCTGGTGTGATCCATGAATCCCAGACCTCTGAGGCGGATCCTGGGAGTGTCTGGAGCCCCGGCCCATGCCCACGCACCCTGAGCGCACAGTGCAGGGTCTGTCTTGGAGTCACCAATTGCTCCGTGCTCTGGCTCTCTCAGCACTGTCCCAAATAAGGGGTGATGGAGCTGCTGCTGGAGCTGCTCTGGGTGCTGGTTTAAATGGATTTCTGCTAGACCTGACATCCCGAGCCTCCGAGCTTTCTGTCTCATTCACCTCACACAGGTGTGTTGTAGTCATTACGGATTCAGCCTCCTGCTCAGGAGGCATTGAAGTATTTTATACCACGGAGAGGTGGGTGAGAGCAGTGCTTGATAGAGGATGGAACAGAGCTGGGCTTTATCCTGGGTGCGGCTCCTGTGGGTGTTGTTCTCATGGACAATTCTCTTTCTTTACATAAATACAAGTTTGCTGGTGCTTTTGCTTGATTTTGCATTTCAGTCTCTCTTTACCACTGTTACAGCACGTTCTTGCCCAATGTGCCCCTTTTTCCCTCCGATTGGGCCAGTTCTTAGTGTTCACCTGTGTATCCTTCGGGTGGTTCCAAGGAGAACAAGGAGTCCCACAACATTCAGCATCTCTGTTTTCCTACTAGCTGGACTTTGTCGTTTGGGTGATTGGTCTGATCCTGCCCCTCACTTGCACAAGGATTGTGAATCTTTGCAGAAATGCCATTTGAACCCAGTTTAATGGTGTATAAAAAAGATTAAGTTGGTTTTTTTTCTGGTTTTGTTTCCTCCAAATACCACATCTTCACCCTCCCTTTGGGTTTTCTTTCAGCCACACTCACTTGCCTGGAAGAATCTTGCTACTGAATCATTAATCTGCCTTTATTTTCTGCTAACATTTGCATATGAAATAATTCCTTGTTCTTTTTGTTGTGTCTCCACTCGGAGTCCCTTCTGCACGGGGGTGTGTTTTTGTCCCTCTTCTGTGTGTGGATTTGCAAGGAAGCGGTCAGGAGAGGCAGCTGGATCAGGGAAATGTGAATGAGGTGTTCCACCCGACTGTTCCTGTGATCCCCCCTCACGTGTGTGACGGGATGGCCGTGGTGGTCACGGCGGGGATCGGTACAGCTGGGCTTTGCCCAGTCATGAAGGTATTTGAGAAGGCTCAGCCTTGTGTTGTGCTTCAGCAGCTTAAATTCCTAGAGCAGGAGAACCTAAAAACTTGCGGAGCTTTTGCCATCTGTGCCTTTCACTCCTTTGTCCTATATTTAGCTCGGAAAAGCAAACAGATTAGGTGGTTTCAGTTGCTGTTTCCAGGCGGGCACAGGGCTGCAGTGCTGGGGAGTGTTTGGAACCCAACATCAGGGGCTCCCTAAGACCTGCCCGGGCATCAGCTGCTGGCTCTGAGCATGCTTGTGTTCCCCAGCCTGTAATTATTCATGGAAGCACATCTAATGCTTTAAAATAAAATCAGTGAGCTGCCTTTACCTCTTCCTGGCCTTATTTGAAAGTAGCTTCTTCTCACTGCCTTTTTTTTTTAACCAGTGTTTGTGTAGCCGCAGCAGATCCATGTTCTCAGGGTGTGACAAAGGCCCTGTTTATCCACAAGCCCAACTGCCCCAACTTCAGGTGCCACTTTGGGATTTGAGTTCTCAGCACTGCAGTGGAAATCCTTGCCAAAATGGCTTTTATTTAATTTCATTGGAGAGTTTTATCCCCTGCTGCCTATAACAGCTGCTTTGTGACGTTTTCTTTTGGGACACGTGTTGAAGCTTGTGAGCTTGTGGAGTAACAGGCACACAGGACATGGCTTCCAGAGGAAATGCAACGTGCAGTCCTGCTGGGAAGAAATAAAAGCTGGTGTCAGCAGAGGAGCAGCTGGGCTGGGGTTTGGGGGCAGGTCTGAACACAGGGGAAGGAGAGCACAAATGTGTCTCACTGTGACAGGGCTCCAGAGAGCTGCAGCTGAGGAGTAACTTTGGGAATCTCTGAAAGTAGGGTGAAAAGGGAGCAGAGGAGAAATGAGAGAGGAATTAACAACAGCAGAGCTGTTACCAGAGAGGAAAACCTGTGTGGAAAACGAGACCTGTTTGCAGAAGAGAGTGCAGAGCATGTGTTGCCAATCCAGGCAGATGTGTAACAGATGTGCAGCACAGAAATGAGTGGATAGCAGGTTGTGGATTTGGCAAACTGTTCTCAGTACAGGATGGAGCCACCTTTTCAGGTAAGTGAGATAGGCTTTAGGAACAGAATTAAAAAACCTGTTAGAGAACAGAGCAGTGGAGCAGTGTGTGCAGGGTAACGCTGAGGTGCTTATCAGGTCAGGTCCTCAGCCAGGAGAAACAACATCATGTGGCTCCTCATAAATAGTGCTGCACCTCAGTGGAGCCCTGCATCTCCATTCCAGGGATTAGGCCTTACATCCCTTTTTTCCAGGCGAGGTTGCCTTGTTTCCTGCCCTCTCTCATTTGCAGCTGCAGCCAGTCCTTGCAGCTGATGGGTCAGTGAAGAGACCAGGCAGGCTCATGGTGTAGCTTCAGTTTGTTCCAGACCCGTTTTGCAGCGGGGACACGTGGGTGTGGCAGCGTATGCTGAGCTGGGAGCGCGTGGCCTCCTGGGGGCTGGTGTTTCCTAACTTGGATGTGAGCATCTCGGAATCCCTTCCTGGCCCTCAAGATGCCTTTGGCATTACCCCTTCCATGCAGTGGTGCTGCTTCTGTGCCAACACAAAGAGCTGAGAGCTGGCTCCCAGACCCAGCACTGCGCTGTGCTGTTCTGCAGTTGGCCTTGGAGCTGTCTGGGTCTCCTGGCTCAGGACTGTGACTCCTCCCTGTCCATCCCCACCATCAGAGACCTGCACTCTGGCCAAGGTGGGGCAGAGAAAGGCCTTTGCAGTTGTGGTCATCCTGCCTGGGGGGTGAGAGACTCCTTGGGGTCAGGATGGCAGAAATGAGACGTGCTGTCTCGAGGGGACCCATGCCTCTCCTCAGAAAAGGTGGGCAGAAGAAACAGAAGCAGCTCTTCAGCCCAGAAGATGGGATTTGTTCTGTGCCGTTCAGGAATCATTGGAATGGACTCCGTGGCTTGCACCAGGCAAGTCAGGCCGTGTCACCAGCTATGCCTTTGCCCAGCACAGGAGTGTGGGGAATTCCTTGTGTCTAAAGAGCGCTTTTTGCCCTCAGCTTAAATTTCTTGCCCAAATGCTACAGTCTGGGCACTGCTGTAAGAGAACAGAGCCTGAGTTCCAGCTCTCTTTGCCTCTCCCTTGCCCTGAAGTGTTTTGCAGCATCGCTGCATGCTCGAGCACTGCGCTGCAGCTGTGTCCTTGCTGCAGTCACAGGATGGCACATGCAGCTCGTGGCTGTGGGACACCCTCAGAGTCAGGAAAAGCTACCACCAATAAGAGGGATTTGCTTGCTACCAATCCTTCAGGCTTCTCCCAGTTTCCTGATCTTAATTGTAAATTACCTGGAAGCAATTTAGCAAGCACAGTGGGTAAGGAGGAAAGCAAAGAAATTGCATCTGGGAATGGCCTGAGGAAGCTACCGAATCTCAAGTGATTTAGGCAGCAAGACGTCTGACCAGCTTTGCAATTTCGGCTTTAGCTGCTTTAATATCCTTCTTCGGTGATCAGGGAAATTTCTATGATGATCTCTAAGATGATTACTTGACTAAAATAGCTGTTGCAGCAATGGGAAGTACATGAAACCACAGAGCTGCCAGCTGGTAAACACTGTTAAAAACCGTTACTTTTCTGTCTGCACAGTGTCCTGCTCCCGCGGTTCAACACGGGCTGTTCGGCCACATAATGGTTCCAGGGTGGATCCAGAGCATGAAGCAGTTTGTGGCAGGACTTTATGAGGCAGTTTATGAGGAAAAAGCTCTGTCAGGTCCCAGCAGCTACTGCTGGTGCAGCACCAAGCCCCTGGTGATGAGCTGGTCTCTGAGTTCTTGCGTGCTGTACCCAGCAAAGCATGTAAGGCTGGATGTAAACCCTTTACTCAGTGTTTTAGTTTGGAAATATCTTGTTTTCCCTGTACATTTTGATGGCTTCTTTTACTCTTAAAATTTTTAATATAGAGGAATTCTTGATGGCAAGACAGAACCCCAAGCTATTATGGGTAAAGTAACACGCATCTGCCACTTCTTTGTTCAAGACAGGGTGGGAAAAAGGAGTGGGCACAGACAGGACGTGGCATTTTCCCTTAGCAGTCTAAAGTCTTCCCTTGTAAAGTCACGGTTGCTGTGCTGCACTTTGCTGGGAGAACCAAATGGACAGTTTTATGGAGCTGCTGGGTGCAAGGTGTTTCCAACCATTTCTCCTCAGCTCCAGACACATGTGCCATTTCTGGAATGCTAAATAGGCTCTTGTTGCAGCAAAGGTAAATTGCACTTGAGTAGCTCAGGAGGAAAATGTGGCCAGAGCCCTTCAGTCTCACTGATGGAAAGGGACTGTTAAAGGGGCTCTTCTTATTTCCCCTGGACTCCCTGAGCCTATGCCTCCCCTGCAGCAGCTCAGCTGAGTCAGAATTAGGTAATAACCTGTTTGTTTTTGCACACTGGAAATGAAAATGATTGGAAGATGAAGAAGTAGAGCTTTGGAACGGTGCTTGTATTTATTAGATTTCTTTCAAGTTTTCTTTCATCTGTTATTTGCTTTAGGATTAGACTTGGGAAATTCCCTGGCGGGTGCCGAGGGTTTCCATTCCAGATTTGTTGGGAGCATGGGGCAGCTGGCATTTAAACTTTACTGAGTGTCCAGGCAATGAGCTGGAAATAGCAAAACAGCTTCTCAGTGAGATGGAGTTCAGCCCCTGGCAGAGACCTGGCCTCTTCTCCTCTCAAATGAGTTCCTGGTTTGCTTTCCAGGGCTCCCAGTACCCAGTGAGGTGCTGGTGGGTGTGGAGCAAGGAGCCTCTCAGCGTTCAGAACGCTCTAGAGAAATACTTGTTGGGACAAGAAAGGGTCCTTGGGGCCAAGGGAGGCTACAGCCTTTGGGGAGAAGTGAGCTGGAGTTCTGCTCTGTGTAGTGGTTTGGTCTCGTGCCTGATCTGCTTAGAAATGCTGATTTTTCTCCCTGCGAGTTTAACTCTGAACTGAATTCCTAAGCCCTTTTCCCTTAGCCATGTTATATTGCAGGAGGTAACACAGAGCCAACACAACTGATTACTCATCAGGATGTTTTGTGTTTGGCTTCGGGTGGCTGAGAGGCCCAGCCTTTCATTCAATGCAGTTGAAGCCTGGAAAAACAGAAAGCTGATAATGGAAAGCCACCAGCAGTGTCGTGTGTGTACAGGGACACCAACTGTGCCTGAATCCACCCTGATAAGGAGCGTGGGACGGGCTGTTACCACGTTACGTGGAAACTGTTTGCCCTGTAACCCAAGCAGGGCAAATTTATCAGGCTGGTTGTCCACTTGGGAAGGTGTTACTGCCTCCCAGGATATCTGGGGTACACAGAGCTGTGCACAGGTGATGAGATGATTAAAAATGTGGTGCTTTCTGTCTTCTGAACAATCGGGCAGTTTGGTGTTGATTGGATTCCCTTAAACTCTAAATGGCTTTGTGCTAAATGGGTGTGAGACCAACTTCCATCTCATACTGTGCAATAATTAGTCCCATCCTCTGCTAATTCAGCGAGTTTCTCTTCCTCCTGTGCAACTCTGCCTCTGTCTGCAGAGCAGCTCTGTGCCCACTCTCAGACAGAGTGGTCCCTGCTAACACCAAAAGTTCGAGGAGGTAAAATGGCTTTTGTTCCTGAAAAAGCTATTGGTTCTTCCTGTGCGTCTTCGAGGCAGCTAGTTTTTCCCTTTTTACAGAAGTTTTGACCACTTGCCCAGTTTTATTTCCTCCAAAATTATTTTTAAGTTCATCCTCAGTCATGTGTGCTGCACTGAAAGCTTCTGCTGCTGCCTTCCTTGAGAGAAGCCCTGATTTGGAAAGTTGCTGACCTTTCCTTTAGCAGTCGTGAACCTTTTGTTCTAGTAAACACGCTCTTTGGCTCCTGAGATAAGAGGTTTTAATTTGAGGTGAAATGTCTCATCACAGAGATTTTTGGATTGTAGAAGATCTTCCCAAGGAAGATGGAAATCCCACTAAATGCCCTGTCCAAAACCAGACCAGGCAAGACTTGGGAAAATTTTTGGGAAGGAGCAAATCTGCATTGGTCCGAATACAGTTGTTGGGGTTTTTTTGACATGTCCTATTCCTGTCATAGTTGCTTAAATTACATATTTGTATTCCAAATCAAAGCAGAAAATCCTCATCTCTTCCCTTGCAGTGACCCTTGTGGAGGCAGAAACCTCGTCTGCAGTCGTTCCTGGGCTGGTTGCCCACTGAGCTGACCAGTTCCCCCTTTCAGCCTTACCTGTGTTTGGAGGGACTTTCCAGCTGCTGCCTGCAGCTGTGGCTGGTGTCACAAGTCGTGCACTTCCTTCTGCCAAGAGATTTTGCTTGTCATTAGGCAAAATAAAGGTCACGGGTGTACAGCTAATTAGCTCTCCCATATAATAGCCATAGTGACAAAGGTATTAATAGAAATGCTGGTGTGGAGCTGCGGGTGGTGGCTGTGTACAACAGGCAGTGATGGCTGCAGAACTGCAGGGAGGAGGCTGAGGCAGAAACTCTTGAGTATTTGAGAAGAAGATTCCTGATCCATGTGGCAGCAGGGTAATGAGACAGAGATCTGAGGAGAGGTTTTATGATTTCAGATGTCTTCTGACATTATCTGTCCATGCATTTGCTCAGTTGGAGACAGTGTGGCGAGACAGCTACAAATGTGAGCATAAATTTATTTATGATTCTAGCCTGGCTTTGGGCCAGCAGTCAGATTTACCTAAACTCCCTCTTGCAATCAGTGAGTTTGTGGCCTCTGGATATGCAGGCTGAGGAACTGAGCAGTTGTTTTCAGTAGTGGCATCATGTTTTGATATATATTCAAGCTGATGATTGAGCAAATAGATTTTCAGGGTTGACTTTTGTCAGGGTAATCCCAGCAGGCTCAAAAGGAGTGCTGCCCTGTGAGTTCACTGGCTCAGCTCTGCTTGAGTTCTGATGGAGCTGCAAAAAAAAAAAAAAAAAAAGTGCAAATATCCTCCCGTGTCAGTTTTCCCAGTAGCCACCATTTTCATTCATTTTTCCCTAAGCCAGCAGCCCGTGCTGCCAAGGACGTTGCTGTGGGTGAGTGTGAATGGAGAGAGCCTGCCAGCAAACATCTGACACGTTCTGCTCTTGCTGTTTCCTTCCCCTGGCGCTGACCAAAGCAGTTCCTCTCAGGCAGCCACGGACACCTGGCACCTGTGAACTCTGTGTTCTCAGGAACTCTTACCTGAGGCCTCCTCTAAACCCTGTCTGACATGTGGGTGGTAACGTGGCTCAAATGTGGAGGTTATTCCAATGGAAGGTCTGGAATTCCTGTACGGGACAGCAGCTGAAAGCAGGGTTGACAACGGGCAGCATACCCTGGGAAATGTGAGCTGTGGTTTGAAATAAAGAATTTGTTTCCATTTGAAATTTTTTTTTTCCTCCGCAAAACCTGCAGCTTTTGTTATCCCATCGTGGGTAGGGGTCTGTAAGCTCTGCTTTGGAGGTGGAAGGGCACATTTTGGTGCACGTGGAGTGCCTCATGGAAGGATTCTTGTGTGGAGTCTGGTAGCACTGGAGGTGGTTTTGGTACCTGCTCAGCAGGATCTCCACAGCCTTTCACTGGAGATGGTGATAAAGAGTTGTTTGGTTTGGCTGGATCAAGTTTCATACCGTGCTCTGCACAGTGTCCTGTTTCACAGCTTTGGTTCTTCCACGGTGTGCTGGTATTTTTGATACACCTACACACTAAAGGAAAGTGATGCCCTGGTTCAGACGTGTGCTCATGTTGTCTATAATCAAAAGAGAAAAAACCCTTGTGTTAGAATAGTAAAGTAAAAAGCAGACCTTTATTTGGAAGCTTCCAGGTGTCTTGGTGGTGACGGGCACACCCAGAATTTAATTTCTACAATTTTATAAAGTTAAGTAATTAGGATATCTAACAGGTACATCCAATAGGAGATTCAGTTGCCCCAGTAACCCACCCCTGGGCCAGCCCCTTGGAGTTGGTCTCTGCCCCACTTCTTATTATGCCTTATTGTAGGTTCCCTCCTTGGAATAAGACTAAACAATATTTCAGGAATGTGTTTAGAAGGTCAGCTTATTGTTCTAAAATCGAGGGGGAAAGGATAGGAAAACTACTGGAGCTACGGCCATGCATTAGCAATCTACACAGCTACAAATATATGAAAAATGTATAAAAAGCTTAGGCATCCTTCCCCCCCTTTAGAGACTTGACAGTATAGAATTATAGGCAACACTTGTACTTTTCCTCTGTATTACCAGCTGAAAGCAGCTTCCCGTCTGAGCTCGCTTATCCCGGGATGAGGCTCCGAGCCCAGGGATGATCCTTCAGTGCAGGTGTGAGAAAGCTCGGCCAGTGTGAGCTGATCACTGCCCACACCAGCCTGGGAGCTTAAGTGCTGTGTGTTACCTGTCCATGTTGTGTTTGGTGTATTGTTAGCATCCAATCCCAAGTGGACACGGTGACAGCAGCTTTCAGCAGAGCTGGTTCTCTGACGCAACACCGGGGTGCTCCTGTATTGCCTCTGGAGGGGTTTGCTCTAATTTTCAGCCGTGTCTGGGTTTGTGGGTGCTCCCAACAGGACTCCAGGCCCAAATCATAGGGATTCTCAGTGCTCCCTGCCAGTGGAGCAGCTGTTGGAACACACTCTGGAATTTTCAGTTTCTTGGTGCAGATGCTGAGAAGCCGAAATGACCTTGGCCACCTCCCTGGGCGTGTTTAAACAAGAAGCCTTTGGTTAAAGGGAGTGACGAGTTTGAAGGGAATGTGTCGGCCTGGCAGATGTTGTAAACTTGGTCTGAGCTGTCAGTGTGTCCCTCTGGCTCAGGGCAGGGAGGAGACAGCAGGGCACAGGAGCTGTCCGCAGAGGGAAGAGCAGCAGTGGGCAAACTCACAGCTGTGTGCTGCCCTCCCCTTCCAGCAGTGCTGCATCACTAGCACAGGGTTGACACCAACATCTCAACATCTGTCAGGCTTTCTCTCCCAACAAAATGTTTGCTTTGGGAAGGCCCTTTTACCCCTGGAATCCCAGGGCTGATGGCTCAGCTGCCGCTCCAGTGCCTCAGCCAGGTTTGTGCTACACCCCAAGCTCCTACAGCAGCTGCAGCAGCTGCATCCCAACAGTGTGGCTCTGGTTCCTCCTTTCCTCCTTGAGCTGTGGCTGTTCCAGAAGCCCCTCATGCCTCTCCCAGAGCAGTCCCCACGCTGTGGGTGCAGGGACGGAGCAAACAGGGCAGCGTGTGACTGGGAGCCTGCTCCTGCTTACGCTGACAATAGGGGCTTTCTTTCCATCCTGCTTTCTGGACCACTGTACAGAATGAGAATTAGCATTGGCATGGAGGAATGTGTGAAATAAGCCCTGGATTCAGTGGTGGAAAAGTTGTCTGGCAGGAACTCTTCAAGTTTGAATCGGGTGACGTTGGAGTGCAGCCCCCTGCTCCCGTGGTGGCAGCTCCTCCTGCACAGGAGGGGGGTTTGATGGAGGCAGGAGGGGCTCTGCTGCCACAGAGGGATTCTCTGACATGGGGAAGTGTTGCTAACACTTGTACAGCTTCTGTGATCTGCTGCCCTCTGAACTGGCTGCTCTGGTTCCTTAGGGGTCACTCTGGTTTTAATGAAGTCAGAGGCTTTCACACCAGGATCCTCTGCTCTTGATCAGTCCAGCTGCAAGTGTTTATCCATGACACTGAAATCTTGGGCACATGAGGGGTGTGAAGGGCTGCACACAGCACAGGTGAAGCACTGGCAGCCCTGGGGAGGAGGAATTTCAAGCAGAGAAAACAGAGGAGGGAGCTGGGGCAGTCTGTGGGAGGGGAGTTGCTGTTTGGCTCCGCTGACCAGAGAGCAGGCTGGGCTTCAAGGGTGGTGTTTAAAAGGGACATCCACAAAAGTAGTTCATTAATGATCTTTTGCGTTCTGGGGCGAAAAGACTCCAGAGAATTAAACTTTTCCCTGCTGACATGGCAGTCCTGGGGGGAGTAAAACTGCTGAGCTCTTGGAGTTTGGCTTTGGTTTTCTTTGGTTTTGTCCTTGGGCAGTTTTGCTGGTTTACAGGATCCAGAGCTTTAGGAGGAAATTTTCAGTTTCTGAAACCTGAATTTAGTTTAAAACAAAAAAATCCTCCAAATGTCAAAGTGTAGATAGAGATTTTTTTTTTCTGGAGCGACCAACTTGCCTTGGGTTTAAAAATGTCAGAAAGGGTTTAACAGAACAGCAAACAGACTCTGGTATTAAAATAGCTCTGAAATGCTCCTGCAGTCTCAGCAGCTTTGCTGGGGGCTGTTTTTTGAGTTTCCTCTTTCTTCCCTTGTAGGTTTACCAAGAACCTCTCTCCAGACAAAATCAACCTGAGCACGCTGAAAGGTCAGGGGCAGCTGACCAACCTGGAGCTGGATGAGGAGGTGCTGCAGAATGTGCTGGAGCTGCCCACCTGGCTCGCCATCACCCGGGTCTACTGCAACAAGGCCTCGATCAGGGTGAGCAGAGGCAACTTGAAATGGATGAAGTTATCCATTTACAGGCAGAATCGCTGAGATTGTGCATGGACTTGCACTTTGCACACTGAATTCATACAAATTCTTCCTCCTTGTGCTTTTTAGAGCAAAAAATTGGGTTTCTTTAGTTGTTATAAGCTGCCAGATTGTTTAATTGCAGTTGGTGCTAACCATAGTTGCACTACATGAACTCAAAAGTTTTAAGGACATCAAAGAGACTTTCTATAAAAGAAATATGATTCTACTCTGCCAAGTGACAGTAAAAATGAGCTTGTCTTACTCATCTGATGTGCTCTGTTTTTAGAGTCAGATCTGCTCAGTTTAGTAACAAACATTTGTTCTCCCTCCTACAGAGTGAACGTTGCTGTATGAAAATAAAATGCAGCTTTTTGGTTTGTGCACAGTCTTCAAAAGAGTTGTGTGACTTCCAGTAACAGCAGCAGTTAGTTGTAAACTCTTAAAGGCCAGGAATGTTCCCCATAGCAGAATTTGACCTGCAGAATATCTATTACTCCTGACGATATATGAGATCCAAAAGCTCAGCTGGGTTTGTAGATCTGGTGTCTGGAATGTCTTTTCCCTTGTCTGTGTCTCTGTTTGACCTGGAAACAGTGAGACATTGTGTACATTTCCTAGAGAAATGGGGCTCAAAGTTTGGGCTGAGATGTTTTCCTGCCGTTTCTGAAACTTTCCACTGCAAAGATCACTCTGATAACCTCAACTTTATCGTTTCAGATCCAGTGGACGAAGCTGAAAACACACCCAATCTGCCTGGTAATGTTGCTTCTCTTGTCTTCTTTTCTTCCTTTCTCCCTGCTTTGTTTCTTCTTCTTTTCTTCCTTTTCTTCCTCACTCTTTTTAATCTCTTCTACTTGAGAAAAATTCTGGAGAGGGAAACCATCAAATGCTCGAATTTTCATTGGACCTGAATCCTCCAGCACATAGGGCCACAAGTGCCCTCCCATGAGACCCTCATTTCACTGCAGAATGGAGCCAGATGAGCTCCCAAGGAAGTCCAGGGCAACCTTGTGCCTGTTTTTTGTTGTTTGTTTTCCCCACTCCTGGGGTTTCAGGTTACCCACTGGCACTGACGGTGTGAGAGCTGTAACACATGAGACTCTTGTCTGGAGCGTTGAGACTCCAGAGTTGGTTGTCCCTGCCCTGCAATCTCACCCCAGGGTTGGTGGGCTGAGCTTGAGGCTTGGTGTGGTGTTCATGGTTCCCACATTGTGTCTCTGCAGTACCTGGACAAGGTGGAGGTGGAGATGAGGACGTGTGAGGAGCCTCGGCCACCCAATGGACAGTCCCCCATCGCTCTCGCTGCCGGACAGAGGTCAGACCCCGAGCCCTGCAGCTTCTCCCTGACATCCTGCTGGAGTGTGGGAGTTGCTGTTCTCCGTGGTTCACCACTGGCCTCCCTGCTCTTGGGTTTAAGTGCCTCTGGTGTTGCTTATAAACTTCTCCGTGTGAGCCTTACCTCTGTCAGGCCTCTTGTCGTGACATGGGGGCATCTTCTCTTTGCAGTGAGTATGGCTTTGCTGAGAAAGTCGTGGAAGGGATGTTTATTGTTGTCAATTCCATCACCATCAAGATTCACTCCAAGGCCTTTCACGCTTCTTTTGAGCTGTGGCAGCTCCAGGGCTACAGTGTCAACCCCAACTGGCAGCAGAGTGACCTGCGCTTCACCCGCATCACGGACCCGCAGAGGGGAGAGGTGAGGCCTTGGTTCTGCACTGGGATCACAGAAGAAAAGTGTGATAAATGATTTTTCCTTGTTTCATTTCATGTCTTCTGAGTGTTTTGGAGGGGTTTTTTTAACCCTTGAAGTTGGGAAAACCTCAGCATTTTCCTGTTTTTCTCCTCCTGGGCAGGTTCTGACGTTCAAGGAGCTCACCTGGCAGACCCTGCGGATAGAGGCAGATGCCACGGACAATGGTGATCAGGATCCTATCACTACTCCTCTGAGACTCATCACCAACCAGGGGAGGATCCAGATCTCTCTCAAGAGAAGGGTGAGAGTTTCCTCCATGCTCTGCAGGATGTGGTCTCACTGCCTGATGCAGAGATGATACATATTTCCTCCCACAGTCCTCAACAGCCCTTCTCTCCCTTCAAAAATGTTGAGCCCAAACTGATGTATCTCTCTATGTTTTCTGTCAGAGACAGCTGTGTTCTTACCAAGTGTCAAAGCAGTTTCTTTCCCAGGGGAGGATACTGTGGATGGGAGTGAGTTTTTCAGTCTGTTTGAACATCCCAAGGAGAGCTGTCATCTCCCTACTGGGAGCTGAAAGCCTGACAGCCTGATTTTTAGCTGTCAGTGGAAATGTGATGATTTAAAAAAGAAAGAATTAAAGAGTGAGCAATTTGTCTCCTAAAGAGGAGGTGGCTTTGACTACTTTCCATCTCAGAGGAGGTGCTGTGGACATGCACCAGATAACATCTCTCAGAGGAGTTTCACAGCAGCCTCCCTTCTTTCTGCTTCTGTATTTCATGAAGACTCTATGTCTGTGGGGGCAATTTTTGAAGTCCCTAACTCTATCCTTGCTGTTTCAGACCAAAGATTGCAACGTGGTCGCCTCCAAGCTGATGTTTCTGCTGGATGATCTGCTCTGGGTGCTGACGGACTCTCAGCTGAAAGCAATGATGAAATATGCTGAGTCTCTGAGTGAAGCCATGGAGAAATCTGCTCAGCAGAGGAAAAGCCTGGCACCAGAGTCTGTACAGGTGAGTGAGGTTGGATGTTGGTCTGCCGGGGAAAAGGACAGCTTCCATGTGTGTGGCATCTTGCCCATACTCACAGAATTTTCCCTGATGGGAACTCGTGGTGTCAGGTCAGTGTCACAAGGACTGTGGGGTAGTGAGGTGACCAAAGGAGTGGGATTTATTGCCAATACAACACATTTCCCAAGTCAAGGATGAGGGAAGAGGAGTATTGCTGCTGGAGTTGGAAGCTCCAGAGAGGCAGGGTTGCACATGTAGTGCAGTGAGGTTGCACAGGAGGGATGGGGAATACTTGGCCCTTTTTACCCAGGAATCTTAAAAGGGACTTTAAAGATCTTCCAAGAGAAGTGCATGCAGCTGGCAGAGCTGCAGACAAAGGATTTTGCTCATGACAACGCAGGAAAGGATCCAGGTCTTGGGAATCCCAATTCTATTCCTATAAACCGATGCCTTGCAGGCTGGAAGATTTGCATGAGTTGATTAATTGCATTATAACCTCTGTGTTCTCCCTCTCTCCGAGTTCTCATCGAGCTTGTCCCTCTCCTGCAGACCACCCCCCCTGCTCCCAGTGCCCAGCAGTCCTGGGCTCAGCCCTTTGGAGGCACCCCCAACGCCAGCAGCATTGGGCAGTACTTTGACAAGCACGACATGAAGGAGTCCTCCTACCACCTCCTCATCTCCCGCCTGGACCTGCACATCTGTGACGACAGCCACGCCCGGGAGTCAGGTCAGGAGAAAGGAAAACAACAGCAGAGGCAGCAATTTTCTGTCTGGAAGGGGGCTGGGAAGCACTGGGGTCTTGCAGTTTGGGATTTAAGTTTCCAGGCCTGGTTCTTACCGTATCAACTGTTGGCCATTTGATTCAGGTGTCCTTTCTCCTTGCCTAGGACAAGATTTTGGTGCAGATTCCTAAAGATGGTGCCCTAATCCTGGTGATGGTGTCAGTCAGTTAATCAGTGGTGGCACTCAGAGCAATGTGGTTCTGAATTCTCCTGGATCAGGGCTCAGATTGCAGAGCTGACCATGGTTTCCTCTGCTCTATTCCCCACAGGTGCTTTGAAGCATGGGATGCTGGGAGGTGCCATCCAGCTGACATTCAGGAGGATGGCTTTTGACTATTATCCTTTCCACAGGGCAGGTAGGCAGCCTGTGGCCTCACAACCTGAGGAGGGGGTTAAAAAGGGAGTTTCTAGAACTGCTCTATGATTGCAGACTAGACTGGAAGGAAGAAACCTCATTTCAAAGCCAAGATGTTTGCTTTCCTGCAGGAGATGCCTGCAAGCACTGGGTGAGGTACAGTGAAGCAATGGAGACACGGGGACAGTGGGCAAAGAAGTTGGTCAGTGAATTTCAAAGCAAGATGGAGAAGTTTTATGAAGAAACAGACCCTGTGTTTGCCAGGAATCCACTTTCCCCCTTCAAAAGGAAACCAGGTAATGGTATTTGATAAAACCAGTGAAGCAGGAGGTGGTAGCAATTTTTGCTCTATCCAGCAAAATCTCTAGTTGCCTGTCCCCAGTTGAGCAGGCTGATTTGTTGGTGCAAGAATGCATAGCACTCTAAAAATCATAAATATAATGGCAAAGGCAAGTGGCTGGGGTAGCACTGCAGCAAGGATGGACAGGCTGCAGAGATCCCTTTCCTGGATTATTGTTGAGTTTCTCCATAAGTGAGTATATAAGGTTGAAATTAAATACTTAAGGCCTGGCTGAGGGGGGTGTTCTCTTGCCACAGAACAGACTCACCTTTCACAGTGTTCTTCCTTCAAAAGTCCTGAGTGTTTCTCCTGCCCAGCTGTGTTCATCCGTTTCTAATTTTAGGGCTGTTAATTCTGCTCAGTAAGCACGAAGGTGTTGATACTGATGGTGCAAAGAAGGTGACTAAAACCCTGCTGGTTCTGCCTGTCTGTCCCCACAGACCCTCCCCAGAGTCCCCAGAAGAGCCCCCTGGAGAAGGGCCGGGCTCCTCCCACGAGTCTCCCGCAGCTCCGGCACCCGCCCTGGCACCGGCTGCGCTCCAGCTGCGTGGTGGTGCGGGTGGATGACCTGGATGTTCACCAGGTAGGGAGCTCAGCACTGCCTGCCAGTGGTAATGGCACTTTTTAAAAGGAAATTGAACCAGATATGATTTAAATGAATCATGCAAATCTTGCGACATCCAGAACACTGCCCAGAGAACCTAAATGCTGTTATGATGTTGCCTGTAAAGCTTTTAACCCAAGAGTGACCTGCTGGTAGTTTTCATGTTCAGAGGGAACTGCATAACCACGGGTTTCTGCCCTCTGTTCCTATCTAAGCTTACACCAAGCATTAGCAGGCCCAGTGTAAAACATTCCATGCCTTTGAGAAGCCACCCAGGGTGTGGATTTTTGACAGAGGAGGCGTGAGTCTCACCTCAGGCTTTCTGCCTTGGGACAGAGCATCCCCAGCCTGGACTGGGCCCTGCATCCATGTGCCCTGTATCCATCCAAGAGCTGGTTTTGCTCTGTGCAGCACCAGATACTATGATGGACTTGCCAGTGTGCTGCTGATCTTGCAGACAGACAGCTGTAAGAGATTTCTGTTCTGTTTGCTCATGTCACCTAATTCTGCTTGTCACAGCTCTTACAAGCAGTGACAGGAGACACAAAGAACGAAATTCCCTCAAAGGAGAAGAGTTGGCAGTATCAGCAGGTAGAAGAAAATTATGTTTTTGCTTGAAAGCAGCGTATGTTTGATGTGTAAATGAGGTGGATTGAATACAGGCAACTGCAGGGTCACTGGGACACTTGGGTTTGCCAAGTCTGAGTTCTGCACAACTGCATTCCATTCTGTTTTCAGGTCTCTACAGCTGGGCAACAAAGTAAGAAACCCTCCACCTTGCTTTCATGTAGTAGAAAAATCTTCAAACTCCCTGACCAGGTCTCTGCAATCCATATTGAATTCACAGAATATTACTTCCCAGACAATCAGGACTTTCCAGGTAATACATCAAGGTTAGCACCTTCTTTCACAAGCTTCTTAAAGAATCATCAGTTGTTTAGATGTGTTAACCCTGTTAGATATTCTCTGTCCATTGTTGTTTAGTTTTCTGATTTTTTTTAGGGTTGTTGGCTTTTTTGGTTTTTTTTTTTTTTGCCTGTGAGAAGGTGGGATGGGGTTTGTGCACAGTGTGGAAGCAGAGCTGTGCTTGCAGGAAGGAATTGCAGCAGCTGCTGTTCACCCAGTTCCTGTGGCTCAGCCTTACTGAGAGCCCTGGAGCGGGGCCATGGGGTGCTCTGGGTGCTGTCTCAATGGGTCACCTCATTTCTCTGGGTGCACCACAGCTGCTCCCCTTCCAAGATGTGTCTCCCAGGGGTGGTGAAGCCCCTGCATTGGTGCTGTCAGTGCAGGTTCTGCACTGAGCTGCAGAGCACCCGAGGGGCCTTTCCTGCTATCATTGATCTGTTTCTTTCTAGTTCCATGCCCAAACCTGTACATGCAGCTGAACGGCCTGATGCTCACCCTGGACACACCAAGTGTGCTCTGGATAAACCTCTTCTGCCTGGATCTGTGTCGCAGCCTGGAGCAGTTCAAAGCCATCTACAAGCTGGAGGACTCAGGCAAGCGGGATGAGCACGTGGATGTCCGGCTGGATGGCTTCAGGCTGAAGGTACCATTCTCTTCCTTCCTTTCCCAGTCTTCAGTGTTCTCTCTGTGAAAGGAACATGAGACCAGGACATAGCTGGAGTCCATAACCCGGAGACAAACCTGCTGCCTTCCTCTGGCTTTGCTCTGTCTGCCATTTGTGTTGGTTTTGTTTGGTGTGTGGGCAGCAAAGCTGGTGCCGGAGTTCTCATCCAGGATAAGCCTCTGTTATTCCTTTCTCACCTCTTGCCTTGTCACGTCTCTCTTCCCCCTGCAGCTCAACATCCCCGTGGATAAGAAAGTCACAGACCACCGGGACCGGCCGCGGGCCCTCTGTGTTTGCATGTCAGAGGTGACAGCCACCAACACCCGCCATGCTCCCTCCTGCAGCTGCCAGGACCTCCAGAGCCTCTTCCGTAAATTCGCGGGGTCAGAGTTCTTCCACTCCAGCTACACTGAGTTCCCACGGACGCAGGACAGATTCAGCCTCCTCCACACCCTGTTCCTGCGCCACGCCTACCAGGTGGATGACAGGCTGCAGAAGCAGCCAGGCTTTCCCCAGCTGCCTCACAAAACCTCTGCCTCTGAGGATCTGTGGTCTGTGAATTTCAGTGAGCTCTCCCTGGGCTTCGAGGGGGCTGAAAGCTCCAAGGGCAGAGCCCTTAGCTTTATTGACCCTTTTCCCCTTTCCATATGGGCCTGCCTGCCCAAGAGGTGGGGGGAAGCTCAGATATCTAAACGACAGAAACTGGCCACCTCTGAGGTGAAAATCAAGCCTTCTGCCAGCTTTAGCAACGACTCCAAGAACGAGAACCTCTCCAGAGAACACAGTGTTTGTCAAAGATCAAAGACTGACCAGGATCTGAAAAATATCTCTAAGGCTCCAGACACAATGGATATCTTGGGAGAATCTGACTGTGAAGTTGATGATGGAGTAGACAGTAAGGAGCTGGAAGCCTCTGCTGATATCCATGTGCTCATGTCCTCCTCTGTCCATGTCAAAGTTCGGCTCAACCACTACGAGTACTTGGTGCTGCTCAGGATGAAGGAAGTTCTGCAAACACTACAGGAGCAGCTGGCCCAAGATACACAGGAAATGACTGGGTCTCCTTTAGACCCCGTGTCTGCTTGTGTGGGAGTTATGTTCCACAGTGCTGAGGTGGCCCTGCTCATGACCCCTGCTCCAGGGTCTGTCTTGGAACCCAGATCCCTGGACTCGGACACAACCAGCCTGATCGAGTCTGAGCTCTCGCCTTCAGACAGCAAGGAGGGGCTGGCAGCTGAAGAGAAGGAGCTGAAATCAGAGAGCGGTTCGGAGAAGGGCTTAGGCAGCACCTCAGAGCTGCCAGAGGACAGCGGGATCCAGGACACCGGAGCCACTGTCCCGCTGGAGAGGCTCCCGAGATCCGCGAGCGACGGAGCTCTGAGCGCAGCTCCCCGTGGTAAGGGCGCAGAGGAGAAAGGCTTGATAGAGGAAGCACATGAAGCTGTGGAAGCCCTGGTTGCAGAAAGACCAGCAGAGACCAGCAGCCATCCTCAGAGCCCCCCTGCTCTCCCTTCCAGCCCAGCCTTGGACACGCAGCCCTTGGGCAGAGGAGGCGTTGCCCTCAATGGCCAGGCAGAGCTCATCCCGCTGAGGAACATCGAGGTGGAGCTCTCCAGCGCGCTGCACATCACCAAGGACGCCACGAAGGAAGCTCTGCACGCGACCATGGACCTCACCAAGGAGGCCATGTCCCTCACCAAGGATGCCCTGAGCCTGAGCCGGGACAAGATGACCTCCACCATGCAGAGGATGCTGTCCCTGCCCCCGGCCAGGTGAGCAGGCCAGGCTGCCAGGCTGCAGGAGGGGGAAACAGAGGCCAGCTGCTCCCTCTCCCTTTTGTTTGGATTGGAGATGGGTTAAGTGTTCGTCCCTTGGGGCTGCTCTAGGGATGCTGAAGTCTGACTTGCAAGTGGTCAGAGACCAACCCAGCACTCAGATAATCTGCAGGCTCAGCTGCCTGCCTTTATCACTGGTTTTTGTTGGGGTTTTTTGTAGGGATTCTGTGCCCAAAGCAGAGGAGGGAGCAGTGACCCCGGGCGGGGTGGGCAGCGGCCGGATGCGCTTCTTCTCCATGAAGAGGACCTCGTCCCAGCATTCCTTTGACACCACATCTGTGGACGGGAGTGGCCCTGAGGATGGGCTGTCCATGGACAGTGATGGCAGCGATGGCTTCGTGATGCTCACAGACTCTGGTAAAGCCCTTGGCTTTTCCTCTCCCCACCCCTCATCTCACAGGGGTGATGGCTTTGTACCATGGCAACTCATCCATGCTGCATTTCTGTGGAATCACTTTTGCTGCTCTTTGTTTTTGAAGGTCTTAAGGAGTTCCCTCACAGTGGCTCTTTCTGCTTTTGTAGCTGCCTTTATCTTGAGATGAGGAGGATAAATGACTGTGGGGTGGCCCTGCACATCCCAGTGGTGTCCTGAGGGCTGTAGGGGCTGTGATGTGCTGGTGGTGGGTGGTACAGAGCATTTAGGAAGGGCTGGTTGGATATTGGATACTCTGGACATCTCTCACTTCAACCCTGTGTTGCTTAAACTCATCTGAGGAGCTGGAGAGAGCTCTGCAGAGGATGGTACCTCCAGAGAGGCCAGAGATTCAGGCAGATGCTGACATCAGGACTTCCAGAAAAAGAAATGGAATTGAGTTGTTGTTGCTTCCTTTTCAGAACCCAGCCTGGACCCTCTTCCCTCGGGGCAGCTTCCTCAGGCCCACAATGACACCGGCAGCAGAAGCAGCCTGGTGGATGAGGGTGGAGGGTCTCTGGAGGTGAACAGCTCCACATCCCAGAGTGAAGACCCCAGTCTGCAGCTGGTCAGTCCCTGGCACTGGGATTCTGTCCCTGAGGGGGTCTGAAAGCGAGGTGTTTACTGTAACCAGTGAGCTCTTGGTGGCTGTTTCAGGTGTCTGTCCTCGTGCTGAAGATGAATGATGTGAACTGTGCAACAGAGGTACAAGGAGATGATTTGTCTGTGGCTTTACAAGTGATGAATGTGGTTCCAGAGCAGCTGAACAATGTTGGGATGTGGCAGTTCCTGCGTGGCTACGTGGGTAAGACACTGCTCTGGGACTCAGCTGCACTGTTAGAACTGGCTTTTACACCAGCCTGCCTCGGGGGATATTCCATTAACTGGAGCCTCGGTGTTTGGGGTGGTTAGGATTGGACACAGCTCACGTGTGAGGGTTCAGATCTGGCATTTGAAAGATGCTTCCCAAGTGCCTACACAGTCAGGCTCTGTGGTGCCTAGTAATCATTGATTGGGATTTTTTAAATTGCTGCTAGGATGCATGAAATGAATGAAAAGATTAAAATAAAGCTGTCTAGGGAAACCCTGAAGTTATTCCTGCTCTGAGAAAAATGCTTTTGGTCTACAGTGCTTCCCCTAAATTTGAATTAAAAAACCCAAGCCAAACCTAAAAACAATGAACTATCTCCCCACACACCCCAAAAAAATAACCCAAACAAAACCAAAACCAGCTCCAACCCCAAACCTGAAGTGAAAGTGTGAGCAGTTCCCAGGCTGTTGATCCTGCCTTTCCCAGTCCTGCCAGTGGCCACGGTGGGGCAAAGGGGTGAGGAAAGGCTGGTCAGCTCTGGAGAGTGAACCAGGGCACTGGGTCAGCTCTGGAGGGCAGAGTCGGGGCAGCTCTGGAGAGCAAGTGGAGCACTGGGCCAGGTCCTGCACGTGCAAAACAGGGGCCAGTGTTAAAGTGTGGTGATTAAGGGATGCACCTGGGACCTTAAATAGTCCAGCTCTGGTGCCAGTTTGGTGATGTGGGCTCTTAGTCCTTTGCAATGTGGATTTCTTTCATGTGAGAGATGATGTTAGACCGAGGTCACTTGGCTGCTTTTGGACAGAAATGGGCTTCCCAGGATGCCCGTTTTGAGTTGATACCTGATCACTGGTGTCCCGTTGTGCAGTGAGATCTCTCTGCTCCAGCTCTAGGAGACCCAGGTGTGGAGAAGCCTGCGAGCCCTGAGCCCAGCCAGCCCCATCCCGAGGTGTGCCTGCGCCTGGAGTCGGGTCCATGCGCGGCCGCTCACTCGCCGCTGGCCGAGCGCAACGGCTTCCTCCGGATGCTGCTCCACAGCCGCTCCACAGAGCTCTGCATGTCCTGCCTCACCAGCCTGGGACCCTTCCTAGAGGATGAAATCATCCCAGAGGTGATCCCCATGGAGATAGAGATTGTGGATGCCAAAATCACCTTGAAGGTGAGAGATTCCCCCCAGGGCAGAGCTCACTTGAAGGATTTGGCTTGGGAAGGGACGCTGTGGGATTGCTGGGGGCCTCTGTAGAGCTTCTCTTTTCCTGAGGCTGTTTGGTTTTGCTTCTAAAAGCTGCCCTAGGGATGAATGAGGAGCACAAGGGAAGTGTGTACCTGTACACCCTGTACATAAAGCCAGGCCTTTCCCTAGGGTGGGTACCCCCGTGAGTCTGGCAGTGCTGCCGGTCAGGAACGCTGCTCCTGAGGAGGCTGCAGGCAAGGGGAGTCCTTCCCAGAGCTGTCCCAGCAGCTCTTCCCTTCTCTTTGTGTTTCTCCAGGATGACAGCCCCCCGGTGTACCCCACCTCCCCTGGCCCTGTCCCCATCACCTTGGCAATGGATCACGTTGTGGTGAGGCGCAGGGATGATGGCATCTTCTATCTCACAGGTCAGCAACGTCCTGGTTTTATTGTCCCTCTGCACCCCCGGGCTGTGCTGGAGGAGGCTGGGACTGAAACATGATGGTTGCTGCTGGGAAGGATGGGCTCTGGGGTGGGAGCAGTTCCTGTGTGTGTTCCCTGCTGTGGGAGCAGTCCCTGCCTCTGTTCCCTGGTGTGAGAATTCGTGCCTGGTGTTTCCTTGAGCACACACAGGCAGGATCCATTATTACCTTTTAGTCTCTCCATTTTAAAAGGGAAAAGAGAATTTTGTTTCCCTGTTTAAAAAGAGGGAGGGAAAACAGGAAGGAAAAAAATTAATTAAAGATACTCTTTTTGTTCTGAGAGTCCTGTTGTGTGAATGTCCACACCTGAGTGGGTTCTGTTGCTTTCCAGCTTCCCAGGGGAAGGACTCAGCAAAACAGGAAAAACCTGTGTCAGTCCCTGAGGAGCAGAAGGCCCCAGCACAGTCTGGCTCACCAGCCCCAGCAGCAGGAGCACGTGGGCTGCAGGTGAGTCACTGCTGCCTGTTGCTGTCTGGACAACAGAGAGCTGGAAATTCTTTTCTGCCTTTGTGTGTTTGCAGTCCTTGGCAGGTGTGGTGAGCTGCAGGAAGGGAGTGCCCTGAGGAACAGCCTGTGCCTCCTCCTATGAGTGTTTCGAGGAGTGAGGCACCTTGTCCAGCATGAACTCACTTGTTCCCTTTCATAATCTGTTTGGGGATTTCTGATTGGCTCCATCTTCCCCACTTTGACCAGTTCCTTGTTAGAAAAACAGGAATTGAGAGGTTCCCACAGAGAGAGATTCTGTCAGCGTGGTTGTGTCACACTGTAATTCATCCCAAAAGCTCCTGCTGTGGTTTCCCTTGGAGCAGGTCACTGTGTACCTTGAGGACTCCAGCCTTGTTCTCTGCTTGTCTCTTGTAGCTCAAGCAAGTGCCAGAGTTGCAGAGGGAGCTCCAGACCATGAAACTTGCCCTGGCAGAAGCCAACATGGACAAGGCTCGCCTTCTGCAGGAGATCAGGAAATACAACCCCCTGTTCCAGCTCTGATGGTGCCGGCACTGCCAGGGACAGGGGACCAGCACCAGCACCAGCGGGGCAGGTTTGGTCATTTCGCTGCCAAACGGGTCCAACTCTCGGACTGAAACCAGCTGGGACTGCATAGGACTGGGGAGAGGGAGGGAAGGAGGCCTGGCTGAGACAAATGGGAGGAATGAGAAGGAGTTTTCTTTGCTCTGGCCTGGGAGTGGTGCACTGAGCCAGGGCATGGTCAGCCCACAAACACCAGGTCAGATGCTGGGGGGACACCCCATGTTTCCTCATCTGTGGGTGCCTTTCAGCCTCCAGCTTTTGTGGTGTCATCTGGACATGGCCCATGTTGGGGTTTCTGCTTCTTTCACCCTTCCTTGTTGCGTTCTTGCCCAGCTGTGCTTGCCAGGGGCCGCAGCAGGAGCAGGGTGGTCACTTCAGCACCTGGGCAGTGACAGGACAGGGGCAGCAGAAGGGTCAGGGCTCTGTTGGGAGAGCAGGGCTGCTGTCACCTGGAAGCAGAGATGGGATTTCCCACTGTGGAGTGAGGGCACACAGTTCACTATTCCCTCAAGAACAGGGTCAAGATAGTAAAGAAATTCCTTCAGATTCCCTTTTCCACCACTAATTCCTTGTGTAGAGATGGATGCAGTGTATGAGACTTAGTCCAGTTCATTCCCACCTAATCCCACAATGTTTGGCTTTATTGATGCAGGAGTTAATTCCTTACAAGGCACTGTTTAAACTTCAAGTATACTATCAAAGAACGGGGTGAGGGAAGTTGGTTCAGTCTCAGAAGGAGATGACCTGGGTGCTTTTTGGGATGCACCTTGTCCTCAAAGCTTTGTGTGCCCGAGTTTCCCAGTGGGGACAGGGAGCAGCCATGGCTGCTGAGGAAGGAGCTGTGGGGTTTTCAGCACTGGGTGGAATCTCTCAGCAGGGCTGAGGGGCTGCCTGGGATGGGGACACCAGAAGCACCTGCCAGCCCTGTTCCCAAAAAGAAAACACTGGAACACACCTGTGTGGAGCAGTTCCCTGTGAGCACCACTGGGAACTGCCCAGAGCCCACGAGCAGGAGCTGGACTTTGTTTCACCAAACCTTTCTGCTGCTCTCTCTCCCTGTGGGGGAGCACGAGCTCCGAGAACTGCTTGCCTGAGGTAGAATGCCACGGTATTCCTGCTTTTTCTTCATTAATTGCTTGAAAATAGGTTTCTCTTCTGCTTTTTCAAATTTTCATTACATTTTGTGTGAGTAGGGGAAGGAGCAGGGTGCCAAGGGTTTGCCCAGCCCTGGTGCCCACCTGCAGGGTCCCACAGCTTCTCCCACGTGTGCAGGCTGAGCACAGCTGGGGCCAGGTTGTTTACAGCAAATTCCTTGCTCCAGCAACTTCAGTCAATGGGTTTTGTTGAAGAATTCAAGCATTTCGTTTGCTTTGAAGACCCAGTAAAAAAGACTGTAACCCAAAACCCACACAAGTGGGAGGACAAAACCTCCTGGATCCTCACAAATATCAAAGTTTACTTCCTGGAGCCTCTTATTTAAGGATTCTTCCTCTGTTCCAGTGAGAGCCCAGGGAGTCCTGCCCAGCACAGGTGCCGTGGGAGAGCACGTGGCCTCAGCACCTCTCACAGGGTAGGAGCAGCTCCCAGGGCCCCTGGAAGGGGACAGGGGGAACGTGCAAGGCTGAACTTGAATTTGAATTTCAGGCAGTATTGGAACTTTGCTGCAGTTTGTTTCCACTGATGCATTTACTGGTTCTGTGAACCACGAGCGGAATTAAACTCATTAACCTCCTTCCAGCCTCGGGCCTCTTTTCCTGCTTTCCCCTCCCACTCCCTTCCCAACGGTGCTGCCTGAGGGGCAGCTCCTGGATTTGGAACACTGGATTTGCAAGCACAGCTGACCCACCACTTCAGATGCCTCAGCTCCCAGCATGGGTTCCCAGGGAACCAGCCCTGCCCCAGGGGCTCTGGGAGCACCTCGGGTTACACAACGAGCAGGTCCCAGCAGCACTCGGGTTACCAACACAAGAATAAGTTTAATGTAAAAAAAAAAGCCGCACATCTGGGCACAGATGGCACCTCTGGGCCAGCAGGAAATGCTCTGCATGTTCCTTTCCCTGCCATGCTGAGGCAGAGGAGTCCCCGAGTCCAGGTCAGGGGTGGATCCAGTGTGGGGTCCCGAGCCCAGGGTGGGCAGGGACAGCAGGAGCATCGTTGGGGTGCCACAGGCCACCCCAAAGGGGCCTTACAGAAGAGTCCATGTGGGAAGGTCCTACAGGAAGCTCATTTCAACCTTTCTCAGTGGAAGATGATCTTTTTGTACTTGGAGTTGGGGATTTGCCCTCGTGCCTTGAGCCTCCGGACGGCCTCCCTCATGTGCTTGGGCTGCAGGGGGGGCAGCTCCCCCCACTTCTCACACACATCCAGCGCTGGAAAACAGAGAGAGATGTCAGTCAGGGGACAGCTGAGCTCTGCCCATCCCTGCTGCTGCTGCAGTGCAGTTTCAAAGGGAATGGTTGTGTTTGGGGTTTGCAGCGCAGAGCCAGCAATGAACCTGGCTCTGTGAGCTCCTCCCTGACAGGAGTCCCAGGGCAGCAACCAGGACAGCTTCTAAACCACTCTGCCACCATGGAGATGCTAGATCCAGGGAATGGATGAGCTCACAGCCTCTGCTCTGGAGCCCCAGGGGCTGGGTGGGCCATGGACACATGGGCTGTGATCCCCCCAAAAGCTGAGCAGGAACAGCTGGGTCAGCTCCCAGCCCCCATCCCAAACTGATCCCAGCTCCTCCCATAAGGGAAGACTGGGGCACGTTAAGAGGCTTAAGGAACTCGTTTGTCCCTGCAGCACTAATGAGATCCCCATTATGCAGCTGCTCTGGGGCTGAGGGACAGAGCTGCTACCTCAGGTTCTCCACCTGAGGAGGAGGAGGAGCAGCAGCAGCACCGGTGGGATCAGAGGGGCTGTGGCAGCTTCACCGGGCTCTGCTCTGAACCAGAGCTGCTACAGGAAGGGAGAACCACGAACACCCGGGGCTGTTCCACATCCTGCTCCAAGCAGGGAATTTACCCCGTGTTCTTCACCTGTCACTCAGCAGGTGCCACTCACCTTCCTCCACCACCTCCCCAACAAACACCTTGGAGATGCCCGACATGGCGATGACAACGTTCTGGGACACAGAGGTGCCGGTGATGGACTGGATGAGCTGCGACAGGGACAGATGGGGACAGTCAGAGCCTCTCAGCCCTACCCAGCCCCTCGGAGGTGCTGAGGGCAGAGCCTGAGCTGCAGCTGCCCTTGGGCCACCGCGCTGGAATCCATTGGGATCAGCTGTCCCGGAACAATGGGCTGAGCCACGGGGGTGGCACAGCTCCAGGAGGGCCCCGGGGAGCCCCCAGCCCGCCCTGCTCGGGCTCCTGCTGCCTCTCTCGTACCCGCTTGATGGCGGCCTTGGGGAAGGCGGAGCGACGATACATCTCGTACCGGTTCAGCTGCTCCTCAGAAAAGGAGGAGACCAGGATCCTGCGGCGGAGAGAGCGATCATTTACAGCCGCGGGAAGGCCCTGCCGCGGTCCCCGGGAGGAGAGGGCAGCGCTGGGCTGTAACCCGGGCTGGGAGGGGGAATCTGGGACGGGGCTGCGGCTCGGCACCGGGGACACGATTCCCGAGCTTCCAGGCACCATCGCGCCGGCACTCACTGCATCTTCTGGATCTCGTCCTCGTCCACTTTCTGCTTCTTCTCCTTCCGCTCCTTCAGCTCCAGCTTCACCTTCCTGGCCGCACACTGCTGCAGCCCCGGGTCCTCCGCGTCCGCCGCCTCCCCCTCCGCGCTCCTCACCTGGGCGAGAAGGCAGCGCTCGCTCTGCGGCCCCGCGGCCCGGCCTGGCCCCGCTCCCGCTCCCGCCTCACCTCCCCGTCCGCCACCTCCGCCTTGAGCTCGCTGCCACCGCCGGCCTCCCCCACCTCGCCCTCGCCCACTCCCTCGGCAGCTGCCACTTCCCCCGCGGCCGCCGCCCCATCGTCCGCCGCGGGCGGGGATGAGCCTGCGGCCGGAGGCTCCGGGACAGCGGCGGCACCGAGAGCGTCCCGGGCCGGGTCCGCCATGGCCGCGCCCGCGGCGCCTGCTGATGACGAAACACCACGGGCGCCGGGAGGGGCGGAGCCTATCGCCACGGGAACGGTGACGCGCGGAGTCGCGTGATGACGCAATTTACCGGCGACGCTGGGGGCGGGGAGCTGTGTAGTCATGGCAACAGAGATGCGACGGCGCCTCCCGATGACAAAAGATTGCGAGCGCCGCGCCAAGGGCGGTGCCTGTTGCCATGGCAACGGCAACTCGGCCGTGGAGCCTAATGACGCACTCCGCAGGCGCCGGGATAGGGGCGGAGTATGTCACCAAGCCAACGGCTCGCCAACGGCGCTTCCTGATGACGCACAGCTACGGGCGCCGCGAGGGGATGCCTGGGCCGGGCTTGTCGCCATGGCAGCGGGGCTGTGCAGGGGGGCCTCTGTGGGGCTTAGCCCCGGGCCCTGCGCGCTCGGACCCACCGGCCCCGCTCTGAGCCGCCCTCCGCACATCCGGACCCTAGCGGGACACGAGGTCAGAGCGGCCCCGCTGCCCGGACCCCGCAGGGGAAAAGGCCCCGGGCCCGCCCGAAACGAGCGCGGCTGAGGGACGGCGGGCGGCGCTCGGGGGGCGGGGCCTGCACGAAACCCCGCCCCGCTCCTCCCGTCCCCTCAGGCCCCGCCCAAAGCCCCGCCCCCTCTGGTCCCTCCCCTCGGGCCCCGCCCCCCTCGGGCCCCGCGGCCCCGCCCCGGAAGTCGCGCGGGCGGCCGGGCCGCGCCGGCCATGGGGAAGGAGCAGGAGCTGCTGGAGGCCGCGCGCACCGGGAACCTCCCGGCCGTGGAGAAGCTGCTCTCGGGGAAGCGCCTCAGCTCCGGCTTCGGCGGCTCCGGTGGTGGCGGCGGTAGCGGCGGCGGCTCCGCGGGAGGAGGCGGCGGCGGGAGCGGCGGGAGCGTCGGTGTGGGGCACCCGCTGTCCAGCCTGCTCAGGTGAGCGCGGCCCCGGGGGCGGGGAGCGAGAGATGTGGGGTGAGGTGCGGGCTGTGCGCGGACCGGGGGTTGGTTGTGGGGCTGCGGGACGGGAAAGGAGCGGGGAGCTGTGGGTCGCGTGCATGGGGCCGGGGGCTGCAGGGGAGCGGGGCTGTAGGGGCTGGGTGTGCTCATGGAGCGCAGCCAGGGGTGAGAGGGCTGTGGGACAAAGGGATGCCGGAGGTTCCTGGGGCTGCAGCGCTGCGAGGGAGGCCGGGGGTCTGTCCCCGCTCTGTCCCCCGTGGGGGTGGGCCGGAGTTGGAGGCTCCCCGGGTAGGAATCGAGGGCCGAGGGGGTGGGATGAGACATTGCAGCGGGCTGTGAGGGGCGTGTGAGCTGGGCAGCGCTGAGAGTTTGGGGGTACCAGGATGCGAGGGGGCCGTGCCGGAGGGGGCTGCGGCGGAGCTCCTAGGGCTGGTGTGCCCTCGGTGAGAAGCCGGGGGGCTGGGACAGGAGAGGGGAATGACTTTCTGTCTGTCTGGAGTGGGCGCTGCCAGGGCTGGGTGCTGCCCGCAGGTGCCCTGTCCCCCTGGCATCAAAGCGCTGCTGTGTGGGTGCTGCAGACTGGCGTCACTGGGAAGCTGTGGTGTGTCTGGAGGGCTCCGTGGCCGGGGCAGGTTCCCGCGGTGGGACAGCTGCTGGATGACTTTCCCGGTGTGCAGCCGGGTGTCGGGCGAGGTATCCGGGCCCTGCGCTGGTATCGTCACGGCTGGCGGTGACACTCTGCCGGGTCTGGGCTCAGCGGGGGCTGCGGGGCTGGGGTCGGCCCGGCCCCAGCCCCATGCTGTGGAATTTGCTGGCTTGAAGCTCTTGGACCTTTGTTAGGTTTTTTCTATTTCCCGTTTTTTGGCATCGCCTCTCGCTGCTGCGCTTCTGGAGCTGCAGCTTTGGCCTCTGCTGGGAATGCTGCTGCTTCTGGTCCCTGAGCAATTGGTTTGTACTGGGATGTGTGGAGATTTGCGTCCAGTGCCAAGTGACACTGCTGCTACATGATTTGACTGTTTAGAGGGATGTGACTTCCCCGGTTTTGGCCAAATTTGATCAGTTTTTCCTTTCACATAACCCAGCTGGATACCTGCAGGTTGGGCTGGTGGCAGAGGCCTGCAGACATGAGAGAGCTCACCCTGCCCTGGGGCACAAGTTTGCCTTTCTGAAACGTAAATCTACCCTTGGGTCGGGCTTTGTTCTTCTCTTTTGATATATTAAACAGTCTGAGCCCTTGTTTGCGTGGGATGGATGTGCCCACTGGGGGCTCAGATCAGTGCAGAGGGTTGGTGCTGTTGAACACCCTGTGAGCTGAACCAGATCCACCACTGTCTGACAGCACCTGGGCACCACGGTGCCCTTTCCCTGCCTTTTCCTGTGACAGTGCCCATGGTGCCATGGTCCTGGAGTGGTCCCTTGGTGCCAGAGTGAGCCAGGCCATCCCTTTGACTCTGACCTGTTACTGCATTTCTCACATGGGAATGCAGCTTCATGCACAGACACGTGTCTGAAGGATGACAGGTGACTGTCACAGCTGTCACTCGTATTCGGTGTTCACTACCACGGTTGTTGGATGTACCGGTCAGCAACACTGGAACAACACCTTTTCCCCACCCAAGTCCCAGCCCCTGAACCTGTTTCTCCCTGTACAGCTGGGATTTGTGCCTTTGACACCGGTTCCTGGTCTGGCTGCACATTGTGAGGCATGGCAGCGTGTCCTGTGTGCCATTTAGGGGCTTTGTGACAGTTTCCCACCTCTTCACCACTTGTTGGGCTCTGACTCTGTCTTACGAGATTCCTCCAGGTGAGGAGCTTTTGGTGAGGTTTTGATGAGAAGCAGCTGTGGAGTGTCCTTGCAAGGAGAGGCCAGAGGGAGTAGGGCACAGGCTGGGACAGGTTGTAGGGACCAGACAGATGAATTGTAGGGTGGAGAAAACCTCACCTTTTCCAATGCTAGAACATGGGAACTTTTCTAGTATGGGGTTTTGCTTGCTGTGTTTGTGGGGAGAAGCCTGCCCTCGGTCAGGTCTGTGTGCTCCATATTTTCCCTTCCTCGGGCAGCCCCTCGCCCTGCTCAGGCTGATCCCTGGTCCTGCTGAGGCTCCTCATGTCTGTAAGGATTTCTCCTGACACAGGAGGTGCTGATCTGCCCTCCACCCCCAGAGCTCATTCCCAGAGCAGGGTCATAAATGCCCGGCTGGGCTGGCACCTTTGTTCCTTTCTTCACCCGATTTCAGGTCCCTATTTTAGCTCCTATTTTATTTATTTTTCAAGTCCCACTGTTTGGACAACCTGTTCCCAATTCTCATCTCTCCTGAGGTGCCTGTCCCAGCTTTTTCTGGTAGTCGTGCGTTTCAGGTGTCTTAAAGATACAGTTTTGGATGGGGTACAAACCAGGCATTCCCTGGAATTCCCCCATTACACCTGGTACCTGCTGAGCTGGCACTTGCTCTGAGCTGGCGCTCATTGGTTTGGGCCATTTCTCTTCCAAAGAGAGCAAGTGCTGCTCCATGAAGTGCCAGAAGATGCCCCTGGCAGTAAATTCCTTGGAATGTGGTGTTTTATCAGGTAACCTGAGCTGCCACTGTGTCTGTTATCAGTTAAATGTGGACTTTGTCACTGTCTGGGCTGTGTTGCTCCTGCTGAGGCTGAGCAGGGCCTGCTGGGTGTGCAGCCACGCACAGACTCCAATCACCTATGGCTGCAGGTGAGCAGGAAACAGGATGGGATGGAGCGGGATAAGCCACAGGAGGAGGAACTTCAAAGACAATTAAAGTCTCTCTCGAGGGGTGAATGGGCCAGGGTGTAACATTCAGGACATCGGGCAGAAGAATAAACCCCAGAGGGAAGCTGATGGGAATCAGCAATGCTGACAGCGGGCTGGGGGAATGAGAAGGATGCAGGAGGGGGAAAATGGGAGTGTAGATTTGCCAGAGCAGATGGTGGGCTCACAAAGAGGTGATGGCTGCCAGGGTTTGGGAGGCTCAGCTCCCTCACGGCGTCCACGCTACCCCTGGGATCTGCCAGGGCCTGGGGAGCTGCTGGAGGCCTGGCCCAGCAGTCGGGAGCAGGTCCTGGCTCCTCAGCCAGGCCCAGCTGCTCCGGTTCCAGCCATGGATCATGGCACAGGCAGAAGCACCGTGTGAGGAGCAGGGAGCAGCCAGAGAGAAGACCCACTCCGTGCATGCACAGCTTAAGGCTTATGAGCAACAGCAAGACCAGAAATCAGAACTGCTCCGTGAATCCATGAGGTTTCTTGGGGTTATGAGCCACTTTTGCATCGAGGCCGCAGAATTTGATTTATTGTATTTTTTTTTCAGTGGTTCACTGTGAAGTTAAAGGCGGGAAACAACAAAACAATCTGTGGCTGAGCTATCAGTCTGCATTCAGGAGGTTTTGCCAGGAGCAATGAGGGATGGGTTGTGTTAAAGCCAAATCTGCAGAAGCAGCTTTTTATTTTCATCCGTTGCTGTGAAAAGCCTGGCTCTCTGTTGCCAGAGGGGGAAACTGAGGCTGCTGCTGAGCCCCAGATGGGATATGCAGTCCTCAGGGAGTGTATCAAGGAGACACTTCTGCTGGGAATGAGGAGTTGGGTGCACATCTGTTGTGGGAAGGGTCGAGTGCTGCTCCACAGAAGCCACAACCCTTGTTCCAGCCCACTTGCAGCAGTTGCTGCTGGTGAGGGGTCTGGTTGGTTTAGGAAATGACGTGGTAGCATGGCAGAACACTTGAGGTGGCTTCCAACAGTCCAAGGGTGGTTGGAAATCAGAAAAATGAGTTCTTTTTTTAAAAAGTTGGGTTTGGTGTTTGTTCTGGTGTGGCTGATGGTTTACAGCAGGGATCTGTTAGTGCCCTGTGTACTCCTGGGGGGTGAGGCTCCAACTGTTCCCGTCTGCTGCCATTCCCTCGGGAAGGGACACAGCGCCGTTGCCAGGCAAGGCGGGGATTGCCCTGTCCGAGGTCAGGGTCCGGCTGTCGGGATGTCTGTCCCTGCATGTGTCCCCAGGCCTTGTGGGGTAGCACCGAGTCCTGCAGTGTCCGGTGGAGACAGCGGCAGGGAGCAGCAGGGAAGCTCCGGGGTGCAGCTTCCAGGGTTGTGCAAACAAGGTGCTGCCCTCTCTTCCCCTTCCCCATCACAAGGGAGCTGCTCCTGCTGCGCTCCCACGGAACAGGGCAGCGTTGGGTCTTTCCCTCGTCCTGCTGCTGTGATTAATCACCTCGCCCACTTTAAACCTCCTCTCCACACCCTCCCGTGCACACGGCGCAGTGGGACAGATCCCTCTTTAATTACACACCCGAGCACAGGGATTGCTGAAGGTGCTTGTGCCACAGGCACAGGTGTGCACCGGCGCTCGGCTGGGAATTGTTTCCTAAGCACTTCTTAAAGAATTCAAAGGCTGCACTTACTGGCTGTGACTCTGCAGTGTTTTGTCTCTGTGTGATCTTGTGATGCAGCTTTGGAAAGTTTTTATTTGCGTGCTTTGGTCAGCGCGGTTCCGTGTTCAGGGCTGGGTCAGGAGCACTGGGCTCTCCTCGCTCAGGGACCTCGGAGCAGTGGCATTAGCCCTGCCCTGCTCCACTTGCCCAAGCCAGTGGGCACAGCAGGACTTGTGGTTTCACAGCACCTGGGGCTTTCTTGGGCACCCAGGAATTGATGGGTGGATGGGTTCCCTGCCTGTGAAACCCCCTTTGGCACAGCCCTGTCTTGCTCCCTTCCTGATGGGCTGTGGGCACCCCCACGTTTCCAGGGTTTGGTTGGCAGAGACGGGGAGTGGAAGGCTCTGCACAAGTGGGTGTTGGGTGGGCTGAACACTCTTCCAGGTATTGGCTTCCCATCAGTCTTTACCCACATGCTGAGTCCTCTGGTGCTCTGGGACTCGCTGTCTTAGGAATGTTAATGTGTTACCGTGTTTGTGTCAGACAGGGTGAGAACACAAGCTTGGGTTTTGCCTTGCTTTGAGAGTCTTTTCAAGTGCCAAGCGGCTTTGGAAATATCCATATGCTCACGCAGGTTACCTCAAATGCTCCATCAGGGGAGTGGCTGTGAGCTAAGATGTGCTGTGAGGAGTGTCACAGGGGTCCTGGTATCAGGTGAGGAGCATCAGGTGGGTCCCATTGTGTTGAGAATGCTGAGGATGTTGGAACCAAGGCAGCTACTGCTGCTGTTGGTGCAGGATGGGAACAGTCCCAGCATCCCACAGTGGCCGGGGCTGGGGGCTGGAGCAGAGCCCAGGCACAAGGCTCCCAGGTGTTTTTCCAGTTGCCAGGTTACACACCTTCCCAGGAGCATTTGCAGAGCTCACCTAAGGTTTGTGCTCTGTCCTCTCATGGAAGGAGCAATGAAACACATCCACTCCATGCATTTACTTATTTCCCATGCCATGCCTGGGCCTGACTCCAGTGCTGGCTGGAGGATCCTGAACAGCTGTATGAAGCCTGGGTTGTTTGTGCTCAGGTGCTTGTGAGCCTTGAGTGCCCTGAGGGGAAGTTTGTGAGGTTCCCTGATGGCTTTTTTATTTTTATTCTTATCCTGCCATTGAGCTGTGTGAGGAATTTGGGGAACAGAACACAGCTATGCCTGTCACCAAACCTGGGGTATTTGAGTGATGAGATCCTGACGTTTCCGCAGCCTCGTGGCCTCCACTGGTATCATCATCGGTCCTGAAGCTGAAGAAATGTCACTGCAGATCTGAAGAAATGTCACTGCAGATCTGAGCACAGCCTGAGCACTCTGTGTTCTGAAGGCAGGAGTGATGCAGAGCTCAGCTGGATGCTGAGTGTTTGACAGATGGGTTTGTGCACTTTACAGTGCAGTGTAAAGATTCCAGCTTGGCCTGCCCAGAATGAGGGGCCCGGCCACCCCCAGCTCCTCTTCTCGAGGTTTGGCTGTGCCAGGGGAAACACTGCAGCTGGCAGGTCTAACAAACTCCTGTCTGCCGAGGCTGCACAGTTCCTGGATCCAGCAGGAGGCCATGGCAGGAACCTGCAGGTGAGGGCAATGGAGGAGCAGTGTCTTCCCTTCCCTTCTACTCCCTGCCTGTGGCAGGTCATGCCCCAACAATGAGTGTTGGTGAGGAGGAGCTGCTCCACTTGGTGCCACAGGTCCCCTCCGGCTGTGGAAGGCCCTTTGGCAGGGAGCAGAGCTTTCTGGAGATGAACAGTTGGAGCAGTATTTGGTGTATTGGGAGCAGCTGAGCCGAGTAACAGTGTTCATGCAGCTGGATTTTTGTGAGGTAACGCATCGTTTCAGTGAGTCTGAAGGACAAACAAACAGGATAGCAAGGACATAGGTGAAAGGTGTGACACAGAGTACAGAAGGGAGTAAATGCATCCCTGTCATGCCTGACCAGAAGGAAAGCCCCTCTCAGCTGCCCTGCAACAAAGGAAAGGCAGTTCCTGGAGGCTGAGCCCCTCCTGTGGCAGTGCCCAAGGGGCTGCCAGGCTGGCTCTCAGTAGAGAACATGTGCTGACACCTCCACTCCGTGTGAGCCCATCGCCTTTCCCGGGCTGTGCCATCCACTCCTGCTCTGTTCCGCTCCTCGGATGCAGCTGTGGAGTGCTGTAGTGCTCTGGCTGTGGAATCCTTTCAAGGTGAAGTGTCCTCGAGATGAGAAGGTGCCTCTGAACACAGGTGATGGCCGTTTCCTCTTGTCGCTGCAGCACGAGCTCTGCCCAGTGCTGAGCTGGCACTGTCACTGTCCCAAAGAGCTCGCTCCAGAGTACAGCTTAGTCATGGAAATGAGATAAATCCTATTTCACAGAAACTGGTAAAAATAAAACTGTTGAGGATTGATTTGTTTCTATAGCAACCGACTGGTGAAGTGACACAGCTGCTGTCTGCAGGAGGGAGGAAAACAGAGCTGGAAATGTCAGTGCACCTGGGCTGGCTGACAGCAACGGAGAGCCTGGGGGCTGGGGAGGGGGCAAATGCTCAAATAAAGACAGGACAGGAAGGTGTGAGCTGCCTTTGGAATGAAATTGGAGCTGGAGTGTGTGAATGTGCCCTCTTCTTCACAAAACCTGGAGAGCCTGTGTGATGTCCTCAGAGCTCTTTATGTCCTGTTGCCCAAAGGATGTGTTCCTGCACCCTCATGGGTGGGGAAATTGATTGCCACATGGTACCTGGGTATCCATCACGTCACATGCACGCTTCTAGACCTGAATCTGAAATGACATTGTCCTGGTGCCATGGCTCCACAAGAAGTACTCAGCTTTGAGAAGTTTGGATGAATCAGATTGAAGTTCAACTTTTTCGATTTCCCTTTAACTGAAACTGATTGTGGCGCTGGGATGCTGGGCAGGGATTCCTGCAGGTGCTTGTATCCTGGAAGAAAATCCAGCTGGACCTCCAGACTGCTGGATAAGGGGCTTAAGTTTGGAACTATTTTTATCTCGGCAGTGTGTAGATTTGTGTGGTTTTTACATTTTCCTAAGCCAAGGGTTTTAGCCAGCTCTGGCACGCGCAGGATGTTAAGGTGGCTGTTTAAATGTTTGGGAGGCTGCAGGATGCAAAGTGCTGGGACCGTGTGTTTAGGTACATGCTTGGCTTGCTGACGTGTAGCTGTTGAGGGTTTCAGGTGAAAATCAGGGTATACATCTGACATAGCAGGATGGTGAGGGAATTAGAGGAGGAGTGTGTGTGCATAGCTTTACTGGACACTCTGCAGGAGCCTGAGTTATTCAGCTGAAGGAAAGTTGAGCTTGAGTTGCTGTTTAGGTTTGGTAAGCCCAGGTACATTCACACTCCTCCGTTGTTTAAACACATGGTTTGTTTTAAAGAGAAATTAGATTTAAAAATAAACCTCAGGCTTTTTCCAGTTCAAAGGAAGTGTCTGTAGTGCCACGTACTGAGGACACGAGAACAAACCCTGTCTGAGAATGAGTGCCATAAATATTATGTAAATACATTATCTCATTAGATTTTTATCTAATCCCATTGCCTGCTGTTGTGCAGACTCCTGGGGCGAGCAAGGCTGAAGATGTCATAGGTGGTCTTTCAAATCTAGTATTGAAGTGGGTTGGAAATTAGGTGAATCGACTTTTGCCTCATCCTAATTAAGACACTGAGAAATCCGCTCAAGTTTGGCATTACAAAGTGCATGATTTTAGAACAGAATCCGATTCCAGAGGCTGGGTGCCTGCTGAGGTTTGAAGCACCCCCATGCAGGGACCCAGGTGGGTTCCACAGGCTCTTCCTCACTGCTCTTGGTTTCAGGAATCAGCACAATTTTTATAGGAATCAGGAACAGGATTATGATAAAGCCTTAAGCTCTAAAGACTTCAAAGCTTTGCGTCCTGATCTTGGTTCTATTACAAGGACAGTGAAATCCATCAGATGACTTAAATAAGAGACTGTGTCCTATGGACTTGTGTTGGTTTTTTCCTAGTGCTTCCTTCCAGTGATTTCTTAAGCCCTGGTTTCTCGCTGCACAGTAGGGACTCTGACAGAGTTGACTGCCCTGTAAGAGATGTTTGACCTCGATTCATCCCGTGATCGCCGTGGATGACTTGTGGCTGTCCTGGAGTGTTGTTAGTAACCACCTTTGCATGATTTTCAGTTACTGCATTGCCCCTGTGCCCACTTCACAGCTCCTTTCAGCTTGATGCAGGCTGTGAAACTGTGTCTGAGCTCCTGTGGCTCATCTACTTTGGGTCAGAACAGCTGAAAATGGAACTTGGAGGATGTGTGGAATTCGTGCTGGATTTGGCATTTTGGAAATATTTCCTCTAATCTCAACAGAAATTATTTCACAGAAGGAATGGAACAGGATGTGACCTTGACATTCCTTTTCACTGAAAATAAGGACTAAAGAGAATTGGTTTAAAGCCTCTGAGGATCCTGGTTGTTATATGGGTGTGAGTTGTTACAGCTGAGGTATAATTATTTGCTGCAACAGTCACAGTAACCCTGAAATTGTTTGAAGTAATGGAGAGTTTTATCCTGCATATATTTAGGAGTCTGGCTGGCATATGTACATTCCTTCTGTACATTAAAAATGTCAGGCTGGGAAAGGCTCTGCTGCTGAGAGCAGCTCCTGGCTGGGAGAGCTGTATTGAACAGAGAAAAGGCTCAGAGCTGGGTCTGTTATTTTTGCAGAGAAGTGGGCAGAAATATTTCAAGGGGTTTGGAACATCTTATGTTGTGTATGTTCCCCAAAGAACAAAGTTTTTTTTCTGGTGAGGAAAAAAGCTGTTTGAGGCTGTCATTGCGTGCAGAGTCAGAGCTGGCATTTGGGTGAAACCAGGATTGGAAGCTGCAGGTGCACCATGGAATATGTGGGAACATCTCTCTTTGCTGTCTGTTCCATTATTGGTTCAGTTTTCCAGCATCAGGGGTTGGTGCAGCTGCCTCTGGCGGCTCTTGGGGAGCGGTCCCTGCCCTTCCCCGGGGCTCTCAGAGCAGGGCAGGACAGTCACGCTCCATACCCTCTGTTCGACTGCCTGGCTCATGCCCTCAGCTCTCAGCACTCGTATTTTTCAGCTCTAACCTTATCTCTGTACAGATAGCACAGACAAGTAATGACAACTTCTAGGAGCTGTCTCGGGATTTGGGAATAATTTCCTGCCTTGCCCATTCACTCCTATTCCTGCTTGCTAACAGACTGGATTTCAAGGATACTTCTGGAGTAAAAGGATGTCCTTTCTGATTTCCATCCTTCTTTTCCTGAGCTTTTCCTTAGGAACTGTTGTATAAGTCAGTGCTTTCTCTGCTTATGTAGGTAGCGTCCACCAGGAGCAAGCAGAGCTGATCACAGAGCTCTGTCGCTGCTCAGGTGTGTCCCCCGTGCTCCCATCTGAGCCACCACGGGGTCACTTCTCTGTTTGCCCTCCTCCTCTCACTGTCTTTGCTCTCTCCTTTCCCTGTCACTTGCTCTTTGGGCACCCAATTAAAAAGCTCATCAAGAAGGAATGTCTCTGGAGTCAGTAATATGTCGGTGCCTCATTTGTGTCCCGAACTGTTCGAACTGTTGCCAGTTAATCTCTCCTCGCTGTGTCTTTCTTTAGCCCTCAGGGACTGCTGGTTAAGCTGGAGCTGGGATTTGGTACAGGCTTAAATGGAGCCGTGCGGGTGAGCGGCTGGGCTGCTGGTGTGGGCCTGTGTTCAAGGGTAAAGTGTGCTCCAAACGCTTCAGTGGAAGCTTTGTTGTGGCTCTGAATTCTCCAGTCCCGTGTCGCCTTCCTTGAGGGCCTCACCTCCCATCCTGTCGTTCTGCTGTTTGGTATCAGAGCAACTAATTTCCTTTTCACTCCAGCACCGTGTTTCTCCTGTCTGTCCTGATGTCCTGGGCTGGAGCCCAGGGGTCTCTCCCAATGTCCGTGGGTCTCCCCATGTGCGTGGAATTGAGTACTGCAGTGCCAGTGCCGATTCACAGTCCTCATGTCACTGATCTGGGCAATGTCACACGGGAAGGGGAATGTCGTGCAAATCTCTGTCTCACTGGTTTCAGTCTCCCTAAGGCAAAAGTGCACTCTCTGTGCAGTTGTTGGTACAAAATAATTGCATTTGCTTTTTTAATTGCTGTAGGGAAGGGGTAATTTGGTCCCTGAATCTCTGTCTCTGCTTGACTTGGCCTATTTACCTGCTTTTCATCCGCCCCAGGTCAGACACGTCACGGTTCAGTGTTCCAGGCATCAGGGCTGGGCAGCAGCCAGGCTGAGAGGGGCATGAGCAGCATTTGGGAAGGGCTGGGCAGCAGCCAGGCTGAGAGAGACGTGAGCAGCATTTGGGAAGGGGTGGGCAGCAGCCAGGCTGAGAGGGATGTGAGTGGGTTTTGGGATGGGGTGGGCAGCAGCCAGGCTGAGGGATATGAGTGCGGGTGACATGGCACAAAGTGAAGGGCCAGTGCCCAGGCAGAAGCCAGGGTGGCCCAGAGGAGCATTGGAGCGTGGCTGGCTGGGCTCAGCAGGCAGACCTGGAGAAGTCTTTTAGTGCTGAGATGGGAAGAATATGGGGGAGGTTTGTTGTCTCTCTATAGAGAGGTCTGAGACTTCACCAGGAGGAGGGTGTCCGTGTTTAAATAAAGTATCACCATCCCCATACCTTTCTAAGTGCAAGGTGCTAGAAATCCCAAATTCCCGCTAAGATGTGTATTGGATCGGATCTCTGTGGGTGCTGGAAACAAACAGTAACTTTGAGGTGTTCTGATCCCCTTGATGTTGTCTGACAGTGAGCAGAGGGTGACATGTTTTCTGCCATCCCAAAACACTTAATTGGCACATCCTTTCCCGTGCAAGGGCACTGGCAGGCGGGGGGGAATGTGCCCTACCACAATTTTTTCTGCACAAGTTCCTTTTGGTGACATTTTTACTCCAAGCTCAGAGCTTTGTGCCTGTCAGAAGGGAACAGTGCAGATGGACACATTGGGCTCCAGACACGATGCTCCATTGCTGTTGGCTGACTGACATGTCCCGTGGGATTCTGCAGCTTGTTAAATCATCTCACAAAGGAGAAGGGGGAGGGAAAGCCTGGTGCGAGGTTGCCAGCTGTAGCCAGCTCAGTGCTGCAGCATCAGCTGCTTGGTGGTTTTGATCAGGAATTTGCGGCTGCCCAGGCAGTTTCCTTCTATTTCTCTGGAAGTACTCAATGGAGGGAATGCCAAGGGAAAGTCTGGCACCTTTCTAAGGAATTGTGCTTCAGTGGAACCCGGCGGCAGCCTGCACCATCTACACGTGTCCTGCTAATTTTCTCTGCATCTTATTTATTTTTTTAGTCTTGTATTTTCTTCCGCTTAGTGCATCTTCTCCAGTGCTGTGGGAGCAGAGCTGAGCTGCAAATGGAGAGTGGGGAGCATTTACCTGAGCAGTGCTCTGGTTCTGGTTTGCAATTCTAGGATATTGGTTTATGACATTCATAATGCTGCTCAGTTGATTCAATTTCTGCAGGAAAGTTTTGATTTCTTTTGCTCCTACTCCTCAAAACCCCACATAGTCAGATGCAAAAGAAGAGAACGGGCCACAAAATCAGTGTTTGATAAACCTCAGTGAGAGGTTTGTCAGCATTTGGCAAATGTTGTCAAATCTCTGTCCTCTTTTAGGGTTCACTTTCCCACCTTGAATGAGCCCAGCAGCTCCAGGGCTTCATGCCAAACCTTCCCATCTCCATGCTGGGGGCTGCTTTCCTGGTTTCCTTGCTCTTCCCTTGCCATCGTACTGCCTTTGGACAGGGTGTGGACAGGGGGATGCTCCTACTGCTGCACACATCAGACCCCAGAGTTCCTGGACCCCTCCCAAAGACACTGCTTGGCTTTCTCTAACTTGATGGCAGACCCTTTGTGCACTTCTCCCAGCAAAGCTTGTTAGGCTCTGGCCCTGAGGTCAGAGCCAGCGTTGGAGCCTGTGTTGTGTGGGGCTGCTCCTGCTCTGTGGCCTGTCATCAGCTGGGAATGCGCCTTAATGGGAGGGGGTTGCAGAATGCCTGTAATGCTTTTAAGAATAAAGGGCAGCGTATGCACTCAAACCAGACCTATATTTTTCCTATCCTGCAGCTCTTTATTTGCCCCTGCTCAGAGGGATTCTCTGATGTAGCACACACTGCACGCCTGACCCAGCCTTTCTGTCCCCACTGCCACCCCCCACCATACATTAAGTTTAAATAAATGCATTTTCACTGCCAGGAGCCATCCATAAGGTTAGGGCTGGCCTCTTTATAGTGGGGGATTTTAGCTTGGATGGACACATTTCTATTGGTGATGCCAACCCCGTCTGGTTCCTTTCTAGTGTGAGCTGCAAGCCCAGGAGTTAAATGTGTGGTTGTCATGGGTCTATGCCAACCCAAAACAGCCTCCCCTGGAAATAAGGAGTGGGAGATGGCAGACTGGATCTGAGGGAAGCAGATGAGCTCACCTTCTGCTTCTCAGTTCTTGAACTGATCCTTCACAGGCTGCTGTTGCTTTACAAACCCATGCAGGTTTCTTGCTCCTGGCCACCCACTGCACCTGAGGAGCAAAAGGCTGTGCTCCTTTCCATGGAAGACTGGATCATTTGGCCATCAGAGGATTGGTTGTGGCACATTGTTGCTCCACTGGTGGAAATGCTGGTTTCTCACAGTGTCCTGTTGACCTTACACCGGCTGAAATGTCTGCAGGTGTTGGGCAATGAAGCTGGAGCTGTTGGCAATTATTGTTGAGAGCTGTTGCTTCACTCAGAATGAGCTGGTGAAGTGGAAGCTTGAGGTCTGGCTCTGTGCAGAGGACCAGGCATGGCTCTGACTGCTGTGGTGTGTCAGTCAAAGTGGACTGAACCTGAAGATTTTCACTGGAATCCCTGGTAAATGGTTCTGTTGGGAGCGGATCTGATTATGGAGCCCAAGCTTGTCAGCTCTCATGCTGGCTGTGGTGTTGTGCAGTGTCAGCTGGGTCACTTCTATGTGTCCTGCCTTTATTATGGTCCCTGCTTTTCCCTGTCCCTTCTGGCACCTTGTACTTGAGTTTGTGACCCTTTGACTTTGAGGAAAATCTCCCCACTTTTCTTACAGCACATAAAAATCTGGGCCAAGAAGTTGATGGGTGTAGAAGTGGAAGCTCATGGCTTTGGCTTCCTCTGCAGCCACTCCAATAGCTGGAGTCTGACCAGCTGCTCTCCTTGGGCTTTCCGAAAACCTGCCAAGAGGGGCTGAGAGTCCCTTGCCCCAGCAATACTCTGCTTTAATCTTCTGCAGCCTTGCATTGGCCATTTGTTTATAGAAGCTGTTGCAGTGTCTGGTGGTTGGGGTCCGCAGGAAGCGGGATCCCTGCTCTGTTGGGAGTCCCACCATGCCAAACTCTTCCTGCTGGCGAGGTGGCTGCAGCAGTGCCTTCCTCACACTTGAGAAAAACATAAGCTGCTTTCTAACCCTGAGGCCTTGCCCAAAGCCTTTGGGTTGTTTGTGTTCCCTCTGTAAGCAGGAAATACGAAGCGAGGGTCGGATTTGGCTGCAGGAATCCAGTGGTTGTATGGATGTGGATAGCTGGGATGTGTGACTGACCTGCTGTGGTGGCCTCTGGGCAATGGACTCGAGGGAATCCACCTCCAGCCCTCACTGCCCTCCTGACACTTTGTCTCTAAGGCTTTGAGCAAAGTACACAAACATTTGGGGCTTTAAACTTCCTGGTGACTTTGGGCCAAGCCACTCGTGTTTGCTGGTGTCTCATCGTGCTTTTTGTCTTTGGTGTTGGGTGTGTAAATACACAGGGCACAACGGCCTCTGCTCTGCACAAGCACCCTGAGCTCTCCTGGTGCTTCCTTAATCCATGTTAGTGAGACCAGAAACTGGCCCCAAAGGTTCATTGTTTGAGCTGAAAACACCAAGTTGTTCTCTAGGCTTGGCTCTGCTTTAGCTCCCTGCCTGGGGTGGTTTTGTGAGCAAAGTAACTGCAGTTGGGAAGAAGGAAATGGAAAAGCAAGAGGACGAATATGGTCCTGTTTAAAGGAACTTTGGGGTTCCACTGTGACCTAAAGCATGTGCTTTATTCAGCAGTTCTCACCAGCAGGAAGCTTTATTTAAGGCCTGCAGCGCTTGCTGAATCATGGAGCAAGATAAAACTTGAGTTTTTTAGTTTAAATGGAGCAGATTTTGCTATTTTCAGAGCTTTTCTGATGTTCTCAACGTTCAGTCTTAATTGTCTTAAGCAGATGCCATCAGGAGCATCTTCAGATGCTGCTCTGGTGCAGCAAAGGGCAGCTGAGACCTGGGTAATCCTTTGAGAACAGAGATCACAAGGTGACAGCAGCCCGCCCCCCCCCGTCTTTGATGTGAAGGGGTTTGGGGGAGAAAAGAAATCAAAAAGAAATCAAAATGTAGCAGTGGTCAAATTGGCTCCAGACCTTTACTGAAGACTTGTATTTACAGCATTCTCCTGCCTGTGCTGGGATTTGGGGTTTCTGTTTAATCAGAAACAGCCCAAAGGCACAGAGAGTTCTGGGCTTTGTGCTCTGCTTTTCTCAGCACCCTGTTTCCATACCTCAGGAGAATTGTAGGGCCCCTCTGGCAGAGCTGAGGAGGGAAGGGAGTGATGTACTTTGTTGCAGTCCCCACATCTAAATATAAATAGTTCTCCTCTTGGATCCTTCCAGTCTGATCTTCTGGGTGATTTGACCTTTCTGTGATAAAAGCTTTCTTTATTTGCAGGAATAAAAAGGCAAAGGGGAGGAGAGGACACAGCAGATGGTTTTTTTAAAATATCTTCAGATCCTGGCAGTTGGTTTCTGTAGCACCCAGCGCTCACTGCTAGACCAGCTCCCTCCTGGGCTCCAGCTTTTCTCCTCCTCTGAGCTGCTTGAACAAACTTTGCATTTTACTCTAAAGCATTGCCCTGGAGATTTCTAAGGAAGTGTTTTATCATGGGGACACCACGCTCCGATGGGGACGGATGTCCCAGGCTCTGGTCCCCAGCCCTGCCCACTGCACCACTGACCCTGGTTTTCCTTGTTTCATAACTTCAGCTGAAAGAAACATTTGTGTTAATTGCTGCTGGTTTTTCATGTGTTCACCCTCAAGCAGTTTGAGCTCAGTTTCCAAACACGGCTCAGTTTAATGTGTAAAACCACGGGACTCTGGCACTGCCCAGGTTACAGCCCAGCCAAAGGCAGCACAGGTGCAACGTTAGAACTGCTCTAGACTGCACACGAGGCTTTCTGGCGCTAGTTCTAACCATTAATTGCCACTTTAAATCCAGCAATAAATTATTTGGGCAACCACACCGCAAGAGCCCACTGCCAGGAGCAAACCAGAGCTGAGCACTACTCAGTCCCCTTCATGCTCCAGGACTGCAGAGCTGAATCGGGCAGGGCACTCCTGCACACACTCTGAGTGGGGGTTTTGGTGTCTCACTGACCTTCTGGATGTAGTTTAAGCCATCATCCTGTGAACAATGTTGTCAGTGCTGGAGGTGCACTGCATGTGTGTATTGATCTGCTGTTTGCTCCTGGAGCACAGGATGGTGAGTGAGTGGTGTGCAAGATGCCTCAGGATAAGCCTCTGATCCTTTGCAAATTGGATTTTGTGGCTCACTTGCCCGTTCTCTTGGATAAAGTTTCCCCTTAGCTGCCTCTCCTCTAGCAGAGCTCTGGTCTGTCTCAGGACTGCAAAGCCTTTTATAATGCTCTGCAGATCAGGAGTCACTTGGAAGGGACAGGGACAGGCTTTCCATTTCCCACTGAAACATGCTGCAGAGTGAGAGCCTGCTGCTTCATTCCCGTCTGGAGTTCCACTCGGTCTGCATGAGATTCCCGTTGGTTTGGTTTGGTGCCTTTCCTGCTGTGTGGCACTGAAGTGCTCCTGCTTAGCAGCCCCCCAGTGATGACTGCTGTTTTAGAAAGCCTCTGGGCCACATGAGTCGTTGTGATTTCATGCTGGGGAGGAAATGGATTGCTCAGAAAAGGCCAGCTTCAAACAGAGCCACAGCTGGCTGATTTTAAACCAGTTCAGCTGAGGATCAGAGGGTGCTGTTAAATTTTACCTCCAGAGGAAATCATGCAGGAAAATGCACCGTGTTTTGTACCCACCAGCACAAGTGGGATTGTCAGGGCTTGTAATAAGCCTTGTGTAACTCCTAAAAGGATAGAGTGTAAAACAGGCCAGCACACAGAGATGATGGGTTGGTTGTACTGTTGGAACCCTGGGTTCTGAGAATTTCAGCATTTCAGTGCTGAGAGGCAGTGATCCTCAGAAACACGCTATATTCGATCCAAAACCCTGGGAAAAGTTTCCTAAATTGTGTGATGGCACTGAGGTTGTTGCTGTGCAATTAAAAGTTATATCACTGGGTGAAATACATAGAAATGTAGAAAATTAGGTTTAGGAGATATAGGTAATAATAGGTTACAATATGGAGGATTTGGGGTGTGGATTTATGTCTTCTTTCTTCTCCTTCTTCTCAAATCTGAATGTTCTGTCATTGGGTCAGAAGTTCTGCACTGCAGAACATGAAAAGTTAGTAATTGGATTGTAAATAAAAACATATCTCATAGTTGGTTAGTTTAGACTTTAAAAAGCTTGGAAAATTAAAACTCATGGCCGTTTTCCACCTTTCCAACAAAGAGGCACACACTGTGCAGCTGTATTACTGATAAGATATAATAAACAACTAAGTCTGAACAAGAATACTCGATCTCCTGTGTCTCAATTCAAACTCTGAGTAAAAGAACTCGAGATGTAGAGAAAAAGAAGAAAAAGCAATATTGTACTGGAGAGAGCAATCATCAGGAAAGGTGAACAGTTCCAGTTTGCTTATAAGAATGTACTGGTTCGAGTTTCATGCCCATTCTGGGAGAGGGTGGTGACCCTGGTGAGGGACAGCAGGCAGCACACTCCTTTCACAGCGAGCTCAGGAGCAGCACTGGCCTCTTACTTGTGCCATTCTGTACTGCTGTGAATGGGACACCTTCCAGGGGTTTGGGGAAGAGTAATCCTTGCCAGGGTTAATACTTAAATCTGTGCTGCTTGGTTTTTGAGCAAGGGAGGGAAGTTAACACTCCCAGAAGTGCTGGGAGACCACCTACTCTTTGGTACAGACTGCCAGCAGCTGACAGATGGAAGTGATTTTGGGACAGTGAGAAGTCACAGTGGAATCACAGTGGTGACCAAGAGCAGACTCTGTATCCCACAGTCTTTGACTTACACCCACCCCTTGTGACTCTTGCTGTGGAGCAGGACAGTTTCCCAGAGCCATCAGAATTCTTCTGTGGAGTGTGAATTAACAGTGGGTCAATGGTTTGCTGTCTCATGTGGTTCAGTCTAATAGACACATGTTCCTCTGAAGATGCTTTTTGGCAAGCCTGTGTATGGCTGAAGGATATGTGGCAGTGGGAGCTCTGGTTGGAAAGCAGGAGGTGAAGCAGAGGAGTGATTCCATGTGCTGATGTGTGCTGACACGTTGACCCCTCCTCTTGACGCCGTGCCCTGCACTCCGTGTGACTGCCCCTAACCACAGCTGTCAGATACCCACCTTGGTGTGAGAGCTCTGCTGACCCTGCCCCTTGCCCTGTCCCTGTTTGCTGTTTGCCTAAGTGTTCCCTGTCCATTTTTTGTCTTGCAGCATCTGGAGAGGGCCCAACGTGAACTGCGTTGACAGTACTGGATACACCCCGCTGCACCACGCTGCTCTGAATGGCCATAAGTGAGTGCTGTTCCCATGCCTTGGGTCACAGGGGGTGGATGCTTTGTGCTTCCCTGGCCACGGCTGTGTGGTTCAGTCGCCAGCCAAGGCCCTGGTGCAGCACTACTCCATCTTCAGGGGAAGTGGAGAATGTCAGTGCTTTGGCTGCTGCACAGCGTGATCTTGCATCTCGAAACACTGATGTTTCCAACCACCCTTTTATTCCTAAGCAATTTGGATAAGCTGTAACGCTGCGTGAAAAGGGCTCCCCCAGTGACAATCCCTGTGGTCTGTCTGGAGTCCAAGGTAGTCTGGGGCTGCACCACTTAGTAATTCCCTTGTGTGCATATCACATTTTTAAGTAACTTCAGTGTGGTAGATCTTGTGTTGCTCGTTGCTGCCTGAGATATTAAGAAATGGAATAGAGTTAAAATCTTTATTCACCTTGGTTGTGCTGGTGCAATTCACTTTGCAGCAGAGGCTTGTGGCTGACTTCAGCCCCTGTTTATCTCCATTAGCATGGCAGTAACGTGAATCTTTCCTGAGCTCAGCTCAGCAATATTTCTTTCTCTTTTTTTTATTTCCTTTGGCAGCATTTAATAGGAACACTTAAAAATCACATTTCAAGAGGATGTCTGAAACATTGCTGTTCAGATTAACTTCCTGTTCAGTACTTGCTGCAGAATGTGAGCTGTGAAACAAGGACTGAATGTCTCACTGGAGTTCTTGTCTCTTCCAGGGATGTTGTGGAAGTTCTGCTGAGGAACGACGCGCTCACCAATGTGGCAGATTGTAAGGGCTGTTACCCCCTGCACTTGGCAGCCTGGAAGGGAGATGCTGACATAGTGAAGCTCCTCATCCACCAGGGCCCTTCGCACACCAAAGTGAATGAGCAGGTCTGCCTGATTTTCTCTAATGTGTCGTTGAATCACTTCCCTGGCATGGAGAGAGACTCCTTCAGCTGACTCCTGACCCTTCCCAAACCAGTAGCAATGGTTGTAAGGTCCTACTTGCTGATGGGATAAGAGGGGCACTGCCTAAAGCAATACATTCAGTTCTGAGTTAGTGGTGGGATGAAAAGGTATTTAAGTTTTAGAGAGAGGCACATAAATATGAGAACTGCTCAACACTTAGGAAGTGGTCTCCTGCTTCTGGGCTTCTAAAACTAATCCACAGTTTTCCTTTCAGCTGCTGGATAGCTGAGCAGGTTTCTAGTTCTGCAGAGGATCCATTGGCTCCCTCCTTTGGGAACTAATCCAGGCAGCTTTGTTCAGTCTCTTTGGCCGTGCTCTCTTAGCTGCTCTCCTGGCTTGTCTCTGGCACTTGCTCCAGTTCACTAATTTGTAAGTTCTAAGATAATTTTAACACTACTTGCCCCCAGATAAATCCCTAGCTTAATCTTAAAGAATTATTTTCACAATCAGGCAAGAAAAAAAAGCCTCTTGGATTTGTTCCTTTTGTCAAGCTGACGGTTTTGGTCTGGGGTGCAGAGGGAGTGAGGGATACGACACAGCTGTGTCCACTGCAGAGGGCTGGCTCCTGTGCCCCATGGACATCTGAGGTATCTTAGAGTTCCAGGGAACATCTGAAATGCTACTGCTGGAAGACCCAAATATTCCTGTTGTTTCACAGTTTTGTTTAAGGAACTGGTTTCATGAGCGAGGCCAGCTGAGCAGTGTCACTGAACTGTCCCTCCCTGGGTGAGCCTGGCAGACACAAAGTGACAGGTCCAAATCAGGTGGCTAAAGCAGCAAGGGGCTGTGGTTGTCCTGTCCCTTAGGCAGGAACATCTGATGTCCCTGTGAATCAGCTCCCAAACCACTCAGGTGTTCTTTCAGGAGGAAAGGAGTAAACCAAAATAGGTTTGCCTACCTTAGTGCCACCAGGCTAAACCTCAACATTTATCCCAAAGGTAATTCCCAGGTAGGTCAGACACCGCTGGCCTGAGTTCAGCTCACGGTCAAGGTGAGCAGCTGGGGAGTCCATGCTGTTGATTTGCTCCATGGTAGTTTTCAAGAAGCTGGGGAGCAAACTCCTTTCAGAGCGAGGTTTAGGAATCCCAGTCCTTCTTTGTGGGGACCCAAGTGCCACACCGAAGTTTCCCAGGATGGGTAACTCACTGCACTAGGCTGCCCCAGGGATAAATGCTGCTAAAACATCATGGAGTGAAAAATCTGGTTGTAGTGCAATTCTCTCTCACTCCTCCTTTGAGCAGGAATAGCGAGGAGTGTGTGTTCTGATGACTCTGGTGATAATTTTCCAGTTTGGGGCTGTGGTTAATCAGGTCTCCAGGCACAGCTGCAGGCACCCAGTCTGGTTACATAGGCTTGAGTGCAGGTAACCCTTTTCAATCAATCTGACAAGAATTGAGTGAGGGCCCTGAGTGTGAATGTTCTGCTCTGAGTAGGGCAGCTAGAGGGGACATCTTTGCAAAGACCCAAAGCTTAGTATGATCCTTCCAAGTAATGTTTCATTAATGTCTGTTTAGTAGGAACCCTGTTAAATGAGAGAAGTCAGCTGAGGAGCCTGTGCTTGGAGCCTGGTCCAGGTTACAGCAATCCCAGCTGGAATGGCTTTTGCTGGCCGTGGCTCTGACTGGAACAAGATGCTGTGTCCTGGCGTTCCACCCCTTGGAGTCACCCATTGCTTTGTTGCTGTATCTCACCCATTTCATTATCACATTTTTTTTCTTTTTCCTCTTCCTTTTTGTAGAATGCTCTTGAGATCAAAGAACTCAAAAAGTACGGCCCCTTTGACCCATATATCAATGCCAAGGTGTGTACTTTGCTGTCAGCATTTCACTGCATCATCACTCCAAGCTGCACTCGCGTGCTTCCAGGTGCAATAATACCTGTTCACTTCGCAGCTGCTTGGGGAAAAGGAAAATGGGACCATTTATTTACTGTGGGTTTCTCTCTTCAAAGCAGTTATAGAAACATAATTAAAGGGAAGCTTTTCCTTACTTTCCTGGGGGCTCCTTCCTTGCTTAGCCTTGTAGGACACGCAGTGATGGTCAGTTTGCTTGATTGAGCTGGATGACTTCCCAAAGGTAATGTTACTTCAATTAAATGTTTTAGGTTTTGTTTCATGTGCTGATGTTGCTGATAAATGCAAAGAGAAGGAATTTTTTTTTCCCTGCTTAACCATGGATGCATTTTCTCTGTGGGCTGTTTGGAGTGAATTTTGATGCCTTTTCTCCTATCAAATGCATAATGCTGTGTGTGTTGTTTGAATGGACAGTTAATTCCTGTGGTGGTGGTGGGAAGAAGGGAGGACAGTGGCATTCCTGCCTCCCTTCCCAAGTCCTCCATGTCCTGCTTATTACATCAGTCTTTCTTTTGATGTTCAGTCCCTGGTGTCGTCTGACCCTTCAGCCCTGGTCTCCTGTTCCTGTTTTCTGACCTGTTTTGCTCCTCTCTTGTTTTCAGTTGTTCTTGAGCTACAAAAGACACAACATCAGTTCATGCAATGTGCTGAGACAGCTGTTGAAGAAGCAGATCAAATTATTGGTGGTGGTTTCTCAGACACCATTTTTCAGTTTTATTTCTAGTCAAGCTGCAAGCCAGGGATGACAAACAATCTGCTGCTCGGTCCTGAGACACCTCTGCCATGAGCCACCATGCCACAGCTGCTTCCAGCCAGTTACTTTGGATCCAGCCATCCATGGCTGATTCCTGTCTCTCAGAGTTTCCATCTGCTTGATCTGCAGGACCTTAGAAACACACAGCTAGAGCTCCTGTGCTTGCTGGGAGTTAGGCGTGGTTTTGCAGAGTTCTGTTTCAGGGTCACCAGTGCCCACTCTGAGCACAAATGCGATCCTGTGAAGCTCATCCAAATCGAGGATTTTGACAAAAATCTGGATGGGAATTTTATGCCTTTATGTTTTCTGTGGAAACATCATAATTGAGCAGTTCAGTTGCCTGCAAGGAGCTTCCTAAAACATTGTCAATAACCAAGTAAAATTTTACACCCTCTAGTATTGGGATGTTGAATGAAGAAGGAATGAAGAGTGGGAATATCCTGGGAGTTCCCTTTCTTGTGGATTTTTGTTTAAAGAGTCCTCTAATTTGGATTTTATCCTGTGGAGAAGTGCATTATTTAAAGCCTCAGTTCAGTGTTCACAATGGCTGAGGTGCTCTCTAGAGCAAGACAAGATTTTGGGAACCTTTGCTTTGGTTTTAAGGAGAGAGAGATAATTTATACACAGTTGTTGGGTTCATCACAAGTTCTGACCAGCTTTGCACCAGTTCCTGGCCAGGTGTGATGAAGAGCATGGGGAATTGTATCTGTCACACAAACTCTGGTGTTTTCTCAGGGGCACTGGAGCAGTCAAGCAGCAGGTTGTCTATTGACATAGGGCAGGACTGTGTTGGACACTCAGACACTGACAAAAATCCTACAAAGGAAGTACGTTGAGTGGGACTGAAGGGCCATGTAGCTGCTTTCCCTAACCCTGGGGCAGGATCAAGTCTCCTTACACCATTCCTGACCAGGGTTTTCCCACCAACTTCTCAAAAACCTCAGAGAGGGACAGCTCTGTGGTCTTTCTTTGGCAGTTTATTCAACCCTTCAGATCTTTGTGGGTCAGAAAACTTTCCCTTGTTTAAACCAAGTCTCCCTTGGCTCAGTCGGAGCCATCTCACGGTGTGTTGGGAGCGGGGGGTGTGGGATGGACACAGAGCCTGAAGGGGCTATGGATTCTCCACTTGAGCATGGGGTGAGGAACAGCAGGGCTGTGTGTGGTGAGTGGTATCACATTACCAGGGCTTGAAACCTGTGCTGGAGCCCATAAGAAAGCAGAGCCATCCCTGCTCATGTCCTGTTTGTGCTCTGCAGACAGGCATTGCTCCCAACTCCTCTCTCCCGGCTGAGAGCTGGGGGGATGCAAGGATTCCTGCAGGAATGCAGCCCCCCAGCCCTCCTGAGTGCTCTGTTTTTCTAAGTAGTTCTGAAATTTGAAGCCATGTGCCTTCTGGCTGCTGGAATGGAATTTTCCTTTTCCATCTCTAATACATCTGTAGGTCTGAGCACTCCTGCTCACTGCTCTGGTTTGTGCCTGGAGAGGTGACGTGGGAAGGGAGCAAACTCCCATGCCTGGAAGAGCTGTAGTATTTTGGGCTGCTCAAAACTCTTCCAAAATGGAGGCAATAAAGATTCAAGTGGTAGTGGGAGTTTCCACTGCACAGTCTGGAATTGGGAGAGACTTGCTGTGATGATTCAGGGCAGTTTTACTGCCTGGTGATCTCTGCTGCAGGAGGAAAGTCTGGGGATTTTGCCTCGAGCATTGGAGCCCCAGTCTGCTTAGGGAAAATTGGACTGAATTGCAGGCAAGATGAGGGAAGTCTCCAACAATTACGCTTTTAAAGGATGTTGTGTTCCCATTTCTGAGCCCTCAGGCAGGTGTTTGGAGCTGCTGCATGCTTTAAAACCCCCTGAGGGATACATAGCCTGTGCTAGGGAGAAAGGAGAGGGGGGCAGTCCTAGCCAGGGAAATTCCCAGTAGCCAGAGCTGGCATGGCACAAGCAGCGTGTGCCCCACAGCTCTGGGGCAGGGACCCACTGCTCAGAGGGGCTGGGGTCATCCAGTCTTTCCACAAAGCCTGGCAGTGAGGATCCCTCATGCTGCGGGCCAGGCTGAGAGCCTGGGGCCAGCTGTCCTGGGCTCCCTGATCCCTGCACTCCCAACCCTGTCAAACAGGAATAATGGGATTTGCCAACCCTGTAAATGCCCCAGAGCAGCAGTGTGAGCTGACGGGCAGGTGTGAGCTCTGATGTTCTCTATTCTGTCCCCTCTCACTCCGTTTGTATATTTTTTGTGCAGACTTCTGTATCCTGCAGTAACCTCTGTCCACGTGTATGTGCCTCCCCCCAGGATAGAGCCTGTTTGACTTGGACTTTCTGTGCTGGCAGTGATGCTTTGCCCCCGTTTGCCCCCTCTCCCTGCATGTGCCTGATCCTTTCTCCTTCGCTTCGCTTCTGTACAAACTGCAGCTGCCGGAGCCTCACCCAGCTCCCACTTCCCTTGTGCTTTGCCCGTGGCTGAGAAGTGATGCAAAAGCCAGATACAAACAAGTGGGGGAGTTGACAGGACTCCTGTGAGCCTGAGAGCAACTGAACACCTCCACAGGATCCGAGTGCTCGTGCAGCCACGCGGGTTTGTGACACGGTGCAAAATGCTGAGCAGTGTCCCAAGGTGTGCGTGTGCTCTCACAGCAGGCAGGCAGGAATCAAATTCCCTTCTGCAGTGGTGCTGCTGCCTCCAGCAGGACAAAAACATTCTGTTTATTTTAATGGAAGTGTTGTTAAAATGGCAAATTCAACTGCGATTCTTTCAGTTGAAGTGTGTAACTGTTTGTATTAAACTTTTTTTAGGATCAAATTGTCAGATAGTTGTTTCTAAAGTGCTTAAACCAGAATCCCTCTGTGGATGACACACAGTAGCAAAACTAGAAACTTGAGAGGAATTTAATTTGAGGAAAGGCTCTGTTACATCTGGCCATGTTCCTATTTTGCACCTACATATGTGGAGTATTGGACTGCTCACCTTTGGGCTTTGCATTGCTGGTTCTTAGCCTGGCTGCTGGTGCATGCACTGGTTTGGGTCTGGCTTCCAGCTGGGATGCTCCCTTGTCACTGAGACATTGCTTCCCTCAGCTGACCTGAGCCCTGGCTTGTTCCTGCAGTGGTGGAATTGCACGGCTCTCTGGGTCACAAACTGCATGGGACTGGGTGCACCCTTTCTCTAAACAGCCAGAATTGCAGAGATGGAATGACCCTTATAACCAGGATAAGTAGGATTTTAAACAATTGAAGTTTAAATCTAAAATGATGATGATGAAGCTCCAGCAAATAGAATTCACACAACAGGTTGCCTGCCTTAAATTCAGCCTTTTATTTTTGTGGCACCCTGAAGTGTGGGATGCTGCCAAGATATCAGACTGCCTTCCCCAGGTGCCAGCAGCATTAATGGGAATCTGGATACAGCTCAACATCCCTTTAGCTTTAGCATGGCCCCTGGATTCTGACCCTAGTGCTTGGAAAGCAGGCTGGTCCATCTGTAGCCCTCTTTCCCACAGCTGAAGAGCATTGTTCTGGACATCCCCGAAGCTGTGGCTGGGTGGGCCGGTCAATGAGCTTGTGAGGGGATGCTAAATGCCCAGGGAGATGGTGAAACATTGCTCAGGCTGGTTCAGACTGGGCTCTCTGCTTCCCCGTTGCTTTTTTTGTCTTGTTTTTGCATTTAAACTTCAATGTTGGAGCGAGGCGCGGGGCGGCCGCTGCCCCGGCCCTGACGCGCTGCCGCTTGTGCCCCTCAGAACAACGACAACGAGACGGCGCTGCACTGCGCGGCCCAGCACGGCCACACCGAGGTGGTGAAGGTGCTGCTGGAGGAGCTCACCGACCCCACCATGCGCAACAACAAGTTCGAGACCCCCCTGGACCTGGCCGCGCTCTATGGGAGGCTGGAAGTGGTCAAGATGCTCTTGAACGCCCACCCCAACCTGCTAAGTTGCAACACTAAGAAACACACTCCGCTGCACCTGGCAGCCAGGAACGGTCACAAAGCTGTGGTCCACGTCCTCCTAGATGCTGGCATGGACAGCAACTATCAGGTATCTGGTGTGTCTGAGTGGGGCTGGGCTGGTCGCTGGGGCCTGGAGAGCTTCACCAACCTCTCCTCACAGAAGCTGAGGAGAGCTTTGTCTTCTGCTGGGCTGTCTGTGCAGCTCTGGGTTGCTCGGGGAGGCTGCCCGGAGGGACTGGGGTGCTGTGCATGCCTCACGCCTGCGCAGGGGCTGGGCAAAGCCCCAGACACAGAGTGAGGGGGAGAAACACCCTGTGGCCGAAGCTGTTCTGCCCTGCAGTGCTGTGAGCTCTTGATAGCAGTGGAGGCAAACGTGTCTCTTCCTATCAAGCCACTTGTGAATGTGCTGTTTTCACAGCAATGGCTTGTATGTGGGTCTTGTTTTCCCTTGTCAGGACATGACCTCCTGCCAAGCTCTAGAAGGCCCTTTGTTGGTCTCTCTGATGGAACCATCCCCATTTTTCCATCCCACATCCTCAGCAGTGTAGTAACGCTGATAGTCTGTCCTCAGCCGTAGGTAGTGCTGCCCACACCTCGTGTACAACGCCATGTATTTATTGCTTCTGTAACCCTCTAAGCCATGCCTCCCTCACCATTCCCTGCTGTCTGGCTTCATGCTATGTTTCCATTTAATTTGCAGACTGAGAAAGGCAGTGCTTTGCACGAAGCTGCTTTGTTTGGCAAGACAGATGTGGTACAAATATTGCTGGCTGCAGGTGAGAGAATGTTCCCCCTTTGAAGCACTAATGTGGTGATCCCTTCACCCAGAGCTTGAGGAAATCCTTTTCTAGTGCAGCAGGTTTCTCCATCCAGCTGTCGGAGCTCCTCGGAGCAGGATATAGGAGAGGTTGGCTCTTAGAGTTTGGCTTTAAATTTGTCTCTAGAGTGTTTTATAGCTCTCCCCCAGTGATGATCACAAATGTGACTTGATGGATTACATGAACCTGCACACAGTTAGACAATATTCTTGCTTTTGCCCTCCATACCCCTGTTGCCACAGGTATTGATGTGAACATAAAGGATAACAGAGGCCTGACCGCTCTGGACATTGTGAGGGAGCTTCCTTCCCAGAAAAGCCAACACATAGCAGCTCTCATTGAAGGTGGGTAATGCAGCTCTGCCTCTGGGGAGGAGGGGAAAGCTCGGGGTGCTGCTTGTGCTAGGGCAGGTACAGGATGTGCCTTTCTAGACCTGGAAAGTGCTGAAAGCAAAGCAGCTTCGGGCTGTGTTGGAAGGAGCGGCGCTGAAACTCTGGGGTGAGCTTCTCCAGACCAAATGTTTGGAGGAGGACTTGGGGGGATTTAGGAGAATTAGCCCTTTGCTGAGGGAGTGTGGCGTGACTTTTACAGTTTAAATGGGCTTAATTGAGCTTTGTTTAGCTCACTTTTGAAGTTAATTAAAATTAAGGATAGCCTAAATCTGCTTGCAGAATGCAAAGTAACAGCTTTAGAAATGGTTCTGGTATAACTCCCCTTTATGTGTCTGTGTAGGCAAATCGTTGTCCACAGATCTCACATCCTGCTCCTCGCCTTGTTGTGAGGCTTGGGCATGGAATTTGCAGATGAGATTTACAGAAAAGGCCTTGATTACTTGTGTTTCATAAAGGCGCTTGGTCCATTGTGTCTGTCCAAATTCGGGAATGAAATGTGACATCTTGGCTAAATTCATACCTTGTAATTACGCTGTCTGCATTTCCTCTCAGCTGTGGGGAGGATCAGAAGCATTTGGAGCTGGGGTGTATTATTCACGCTGAGCATTTGGGAGCTTTGCAGGTTCAAAGCACTTCTCAGACTTTTAACTAAGCTGTGCCTGTGAGGCTGGTAGGTTTGAGCATTATTCTGAAGCTGAAGACAAAGATGGGCTTTAAAACTGAAGGTGTTGCAGATAAAGGCTGTTAGTTTTTCCCGGGAGGGAGCTGCTCTTGGATGTTACATCAGCTGAATGTTTCTGGCTTTGCCTGTGGTTGGGGGCTGCAGCTGCAATTGGTTTCTCTTGTTATGACTCTGTTCAGTGATGGAGCTTGTGTCTGCAACACAAATCTGCTCCGTGACTCTGTGTCCGTACAGCAGCTTTGCAGCTTTCTGATTAAAGACTCTGAAAGTTCAAAGGACCATCCCTACCCTTGTGCCTGTGATTAAAGGGGCCGCCTGCTTCTATTTTGGGATCTGAGCTGCAAGTTTTAATAATGTTATTTTTTTTGGACACTTAATAAGCTGACAGTTGGCCTTCCACCCACAAGGGAGGAAGTAGCATGCGCTGAAGGGGACAGAAAACCAGATTGACGTGAGCTGACCCTGTCTCCCAACCCCCTTGCAGATTACACCGTTGGGAAGAAAAGTGCCAAAGCTGTGGAGAAATCTGCTCCAGCCCCGCTCGCTCCAGCCACCGATGCCTCAGGCCGGACATCTCAGGGTGGGCATCACCAACATTCCTCTCCTTGCCAGCACTGAGGTCGGGAGATCCAGTGACAATCCCGTCTCTTTCTTCCCCGCTCAGGTGATGTGGACAAAGCTGTCACAGAGCTAATCATCGACTTCGATGTGAACCCTGAAGAGGAGAGCCCGTACGAAGCTTTGTACAATGCCACATCCTGCCACTCCCTGGACAGCCTGGCCAGCGGGAGATCATCGGACCGGGAATCTCTGAATAAGGAAGCTGAACCAAGTGGCCTCAAAGCAGCTGGAGTCAGGCCTGTACGTAGCTCACCGCTGCTTGCCCTAGAGGCACGGGGGGCTGACCTGCAGGGTCAGGTTTTGCAGCAGGCTGCTCAAGCGTAAAGGAATCTTTAAATCCTTCCCTGACATTGATCAGAACAGGCAGGTGCCTCTGCTCCTTCCCTGGCCTCTTCACAGGGATTGCCTAAAAGCAGCCGCTTCTTTGTTTCACCTCGTGTTGTATCCTGTTTTCTGGCAGTTTGATACTGGTGCCAGTGAATCTTGGTCTGTCAGGAGATTACAATTCACAGAAGGGCTGACTTCTTGTCCAGAAAAAGTTCTGGAAACTTTTGTGGAGCGTTTTCTCGTGTCTTGCTCACTGCATTACCAAAGCTGAGGCTCTCGGGAAATTATCTGTAAGAATAACCTGTTGGAGACTAGTTGGCAGTGAAAGGGAGGTTTTTTGTGTATTACTTGCAGAGCTCTGTAGAGGGTACTCCAGGCTTTACAAGGCAGCACAGAGCTCCTGGAACTGTCCCCAGAGAAGTCTTCCTCACCTTCTGTCAGCTGCATCTGCTGCCCCGGTAGCGATTGGCGGGAAGGCTGCTGTGGGGCAGATGGGACACGGGCCCTGCAGTGCTGGGTCAGCTTCAGGCTTTGTGTTCTGCTTGGTTTTCCAAAGCCTGTTCTGTGGAGGCATTTTTGAACAACAGGCAGAGCAGGAGTGAACAATTAAACTGCTGGGGGCACAGTAACCATGGTTCCCCTCTGTGCAAAGAGGTGCAGCCTTTGGCTTGTGCTGAGAGCAAGTAGAATAGAAATGAGTCAAAAGCTTTGGATAATGGACATTTTGGCCAGGTCTTTCAGGTATGCAGTACCAGGTGCACTGTCCTGTTACTGATCAAATCTTGCCGCTGTGCTGTGCTGGTGATGTCTGTTGTGAAATAAGCTCAGCTCTGTCACAAGTAAGGAAAGATGAGAGAGGCTGAACTGCAGTGAAAAGAGAGCAGGAAGAAGGACATGCTTCAGTAGCTCGCTAGAGTTTCACCCGGGACTTGCTGAGTTTGAGCAGTGCAGCTCTGCTGCTCCCTTTGCCATTAGATGGAGCTGTGGCCGGGCAGGAGGTGGCCCCGGGATGTGCTCAGCCTCGGGACCAGGCAGCAGCTCCAGCTGCCCAGTGGCAATCCTGGGATATCAGAGGAGAGCAGTGCACCATTGTTTCTGGGTCTCTAGAGTTTTCCACTATAAAAGATGCCTCTGGCATCAGTTCAACTAAGCCACAAGCCCTTACTTCCCATGAGCTCGTTGCTCACTCCCCTGTGTAGTGCTGTGGAGATGCTGGTTTGGGTGTGAGTGAGACCTGTGTGAGCAGATCGGTGTCCTGAGGAAGAGGAGGAAAGGCAGCAGCCATTGCCCAGCTCTGTGCTGTTAGGGCTGAACTTCTCCTCCACCCAGATTAATTTGAAGAGGTCATTGCTGCATCCACAGCAGTGGGGACATAGAGCTGGTGGAGGCAGAAGGGATGAGCTGTACCAGTAGAACTGACAGTGTCCGTCTCACCCGCAGAGAGAACGTCCTCCCCCGCCGGCCAAGCCCCCGCCTGATGAAGAGGAGGAGCAGAATGTGGAGAAGAAGACAGGCCACAATGCTCCCTGTGAGGTACATGGGGCTTGCTCTGGGGTGTTTCATGGGAGAGTGGTTTAAACATCAGGTTTAATAGTTTGGGAGGAGCCAAGGATGCTGTTACCTCCTGTGCTCGTTGGGCTGTGAATGTGAAGTATTCCCTCACTCAGCATTGCTGCTGTCCCTTACCATGGGAACTTCCTTTGTCCGGTTCTTCCAGGGCACCTCAGAGTTGACCTTCAGCCTTACTTTCCTATTCTTGGCTGAGAATTCCCTTAGGAAGAGATTTTTCTGACCCACGTTGCAATATGGACCATTGCCCACTAGTAATGATCCCACCACAGGCATCTTCAGTTGGACTGAAACACAGAGGGGCTGTGAGTTCCTGCTTCCTCTGAGCTCCCAGCTGTGGAGGAGCTGCGTGAGCTTGTGGGTCCCACTGACATGAGCAGGGATCAGGGGCTTGAATTCAGCTGAGGATCTGGCCCAGCACATGTTAAAGCTGCCTTCTGCAGGGGTCAGTGCATGTGAGCTGCTTTCTGATGGAACTCGAGCTCTCCCATTCCGTATGGTTGATGCTGGGGCTTCCTGTTGCTCATCTTATTCACCTGCCTGTGAACCTCAGATGTAAGGACTCTCTGGGAGACAGCTGTGGGAAACCACAAATGTGCCTTGGCAACTTCTGGTGACACCCAGGAAAACCTTCAAAGCAAATCCAAATCCTGTGGATTTCTGTGCTCTCCCAAAGGCAGTGGGTTGTGTGTGAAGCCCGTGGAGCGTGTGCCACCTCTGCTGTCAGAGCAGGCTCTGGTTCAGCAGGTGCTTTCTTTGAATGTGCTGATCTGCTGCAGTTCTGCAAGGCAAAAGTGAGATCTGTTTTCTGGAGTGTGTCAAATCCACACAAGACACGGGTGAACATGGCCTGCTGTAATAGAACTGACTGCAGAGACAGAGTAAACTCCAAGCTGTGTATGAACAGGGAAACTGGGATGTGACACTGTGGGCTGATCCCTGCCCTGCTGTTCAAATGCAGGGGGTGATAACCAGTCCTGTGCCTGGCTCTGGCAGAGGAGAGCTGGGCAGCAGGTCATGGCGTAATTGGGAAGCAGAACTTGTTTATGACAATAAACACGAGGGAGGGAAACGTGCCCTGACCATTCCTGCTGAGCTTTCTTGCCATGTTTAATTACCAAACACCTGCTGTGTTGTCCTGCCTTTAATGGCTTTGGAAGCACAATCCATTAAAGGGAATCTTGCTGGCAAATGGCAGAGTGACTCACCGGGGAGACCTTGATATGTGACCAACTTCAGTGACAAAACTTACAGGCAGCATGTGGCTGCCTGGAAATGACCCTTTGGACATACTGGTGAGGAGTTTGGGGCTGATCCTTTTCCTTTGCTTGCTGCTCCTGGCCTGCTCTGCTTTTCTGACTCTTGCCCATCTTTTATCACCTCAGAGCGTGCTCTCCCTGGGCTGGGCAGGCATGCACATGCTCCGGGAATGCTGTAAACATTCTGCTGCAGCATCCCAATCTGCCACCCTCCAGCCCCACTCTCCCATTGGAGCCAGGACACTTAGTCATTGAGTATTCTGGGGTTGGGCCAAGCTCTAGTTTTCCAAAGTAGTCTTTTTATTCCTTGCCAAGCTGGGGCTATCAGTCAAAACAGATGAGCGTAAACAAGAAACTTCACTTTCATCATGGAAAAACGTTGGTACAAACAGGCAAAAGAGCTGATTGTTTGGAGGTGCTTGAGTGGTGCCTTTCACTATCTGCAGAAACCTTCTGGGTTTGGAGCTGAGTAAGAGTCTGCACTGTCAAATTAAACTTCAGTTCCAGTTGTTTACTGCTTGTCTCCGGAAGGGAAGTGCAGATCGAGGACAAGGCGCCACGTTGGCTCCAGGAGTTTGGTCTGCAGCTCTGGGGAGGGAGAAGAGAGGAAGAGATGAGTTACCCTTTAAAAAGTGTTTCAAAGTCCTCTGCTGTGGATTAAGTACACCTTAAAGAGCATCCTCATTATTCACAGCATCTTATTTTTGGGCTTTGCTAGCAATGAACATTTATACATGCAGACAACATGGCTGAAGAACTGAAAGCTGAATTGGAAGAAAGCTTTACTTGGTGGTGTTGCTCCTGGTCACCGAGCCCACAGAGCAAGCAGGGTTCTCCAGCAATGGTCTTTGTTTTGAGTGAATTTGAACCTGAAACTATTTAGAGCTTGGAAGGATGAGAGAGAGAGAAAATCCAGTGTCACCAGGCCTGTGAAAGTTCACAAAGCAGAAACCAGGAGCTGTGTGCTGCTGGAGAGCTCCTGCCTTTGATGCATTTAAGGAGGACAGTACAGGAATCATCATCCACAGGAGTGTCAGGAGAGCACCAGAGCCTGGCTGAAGGTCCAGGCTGCTGCTGTGCTAACAGGCTGCTGCTGGGCAGGATTTTTCCAAGATCACTGGCAGGAACCTGTTACCCGCTGTTCTGGTCTGATGGTTTTGTGCCACCATCTGGTCAGAATTTTTTCCCTTATTTGCTCATTATGAGCTCCTTCACCTGGAAAAGGAGCAGGTTTGCCTGGCAGCTCCTGCTCAGAGCAGGTAGAATAAATACTTCCCATGCCGGACATGGCCCGTTTCCTCCCATTGGGAAAGTCACTTCAAAAGCCAGCTGGGTTTGTGCAGAACAGCACGTGGATGTCAGAGTCCTGTCTGTGCTGCTGATTCTTGGGTGCCTCTCCAAGACTCCTTAAGCTTCCAGAGCTCCTGGCTGGGTTGCAGTCAGGTAGGTACCAGTTTGCCCTTGGAGCAGCTCTGGTGCTTTCACTTTGGGGAGAAGCAGGAGGTGGTGTGTGCTCTGTTGGCAAGGCAGTGGTGGGTCCAGGGGGCTGAGCAGTAGGAGCCCTCCCTGGGAGCAGGTTTTGTTCAGACCTGTTCTTCCCTGTCCTGGCAGCACGTAGGGATTGTTTGCTTTCTGGCTTGGGTTTGCCCCACTGTGGTTGGATATAGTCACACATGGGGTCACAGAATGGTTTGGGCTGGAAGGGACCTTAAAGATCATCCAGTTCCAACCCCTTGTCATGGGCAGGGACACCTTCCACTTGACCAGGTTGCTGCAAGCCCCATCCAACCTGGCCTTGAACGCTTCCAGGGCATTCACAATTTTCTATCACTCCATGCCCTTCCCCAGCTCTCTTGGAGCCTCTTGGGGTGCGTTCCTGGATCATGTTGAGCTCCTAGGACAAGGTTGCATCAACCTGCCGGGGTCTGGCCAGGAGATGGTGCTGAAAGGCAGCCAACTTGGCCAGCAGGGTGCCCTGGTGGCCAGTTTAGCCCCTTCAGCACTGGGATGGCACACGAGGGCATCCAGTGCCTGTCATCCTTGGCATTGATGCAGACCAACATGTGTGAGTCTGCAGCAAGACTCATCTGGATCCTGCACCAAAACCTCGTCCCGGCACGTGGAACAGCTGAGGGAGAGTCTGCCAGGGTTACAAACCAGCTCTAAGTAGAGGCTTTGGGGATTTAATTGAGCACAATCGCTGCTGCACATCCTGAAGTTAAACTGAGTTCATACAGTGCTGCCTGAGGGCTCTTCAGTTCTGAATATGCCGTACATCCTGAGGTCAGAAATGTGGCTCTGAGATGCCTGAGAGGGTGGCAGGGATTTGGGCTTTTGTTCTTTTCGGCCCTGTCCTAATAGGGCTGGCAGCTAAAAAGTGAATGACGATGCAAATTCCAATAGCAACAGCGAGTCTGAGTTGGGATGAACCGGAATAACGGTCTCAGCTCTTTTCCCCCTCCAGGCTGTCTGCAGCCCTTGCACAGTTGGTCAGTGCTGGAAAGCTGTCAGCAGCCTGAAATACTGAAAATTAACAGGGTTTGGGTGGGGCTTTTTTGAGGGGGTTAAAAAAACCCAAAGGGGAATATTCCATTTTGGCTCACACTCCACAGTGAATTGGCTTCTGCCAATTCTTTGCTTAACCCATGGCATAGGAGCTGTGGGGTTTATGCTGGGACAAAGCATTGCTTTGCAGAGCACCACATTGTGCTGTTCTTCATTAGGCCTCTGCTGCCCGGGGGAAGAGCAGGGGAAGTGGAGCTGAGGAAGAGGAGCACCCCTACGAGCTGTTGCTTACAGCAGAAACTAAAAAGCCGGTTGCAGTGGACAGGAAAACAAAAGGTGAGTGACCATCCAAGAAGCAGAGCTGTTTGCTTGCATGCACTTCAGGAAAACATGGGGGGCAGAGGGCAAGTGGAACAATGAAAGTCTCTGCTGGGTGGGGGCTGGAGGGTGATTGTTGTGTTTCCTGGTAATCTCTCTGTAAAGGAGAGCTCTGAGCGTTCCCGTACAGAGCGTACGCGGAGGAAGGGCAGCTCCACCGTGGGACAGTTCAGAGATTGCAAGGATCCGCTCTGGGACCTCAGAAATGCCCAAATCTCGTGCCTGGCCAAGCAAAGGCAGAGGGTGAGAGGCTGGAGGCTGTGCAGTGTTGTTCCAGGGAAGATGAGCAACATCAGTGTTCCAGTGAGCCGTGTTCTCCATCCAGCTGGCGCTGCAGGTTTCTGCTATCCTGCTGTAAAATCAACATCCTGCTCTGTGTTAGAGCTAATTTGAGATGGAAACTAACAGAGGAGGAAAACAAAAATGTGTAGAGCAAGAACTGACTGAGATCCATGGGGTACACAGGTTAATATCAAGGCAGTCTTTCCTCTCCCGGAAGGACCTTCATGCTTTACAAAGCATCTGGGAACACCTTGTCTCTTGTGTTTGGCTGTTGTTGGCTTTTTGGCTTTCCTTCAACAATAACAACAAAAGATTTGTTTAAAAGGAAAAAATTTCCGCTTTATTCAGAAGTCCTGAGCAGGAATTTGGGTGGATTTAGTTTGGATTCTCACATTGGAACCCCTCTCCCTTTGAGGATGGACAGGGCTAATGAGGACTTGAGGTGATGCCTCATTGACTGCGTTGTCAGACCTGCAGCTTTTTTCCCCTCCTTGCAGCATGATAGCTCTCATTGCTGGAGTCCTGCTGCTCTCCTGGCTGCTCCAGGGTGGCACAAGAGGTCATTATGTTCCCACCAGCACTTGCCAAAGCCCCTCACTGCCAGAGGCAAAACTTGGAAGCTTTTCAGGTTGGTGCTTTGCAGTCTGGGCCAGAAACAGTCCTTGGGCAACAGCCACTGAGCCAGGGCTTTCAGGCTTTCATCAGTGGGCAGCTATTGCTGGTTATTCAGGCACGAGCTATTCCAGCTGCTCCACTCCTTCCCCTGGCTGCTGTGTCCAGGCTTGATTGGTAAGAGTGGAGGTGTGTCCTAATTATGTGTCAGCTTAAAATGAAACCTCAGAGTAATGTAGTTGCGTGTTCTTGATGCAAATCTCTTCCCCTGAACACCTGAAGACAGGAGAGGTTGCAGGAAGATCTTTATGGATCCTTTTATGGTTCCAGAGCAGAGTCCCATTTTTTAATGTACAGTTGGAAAGATCAAAGCTGTGACTTGATGGTTTACACTGTGGAAAGTGTTGCTGTGTTGGTAACAAGCCTGGAGCCCTTCCCACTGTTACAGTGCGAGAAATCCAAGGATGCAGTTGAGTTTTTCCTCATCTTCCCTGACTTTCCCATTCTTTAAATGCAGTCAGCACTGTGGCTGATGGTGGGGGGAGGAGATAAATTTAGGGAGTGGCAGAGTTAAACAAGAGTTGAGGGAGAGACCGAAGCCTAGTTGGGGTGTTGGAGAATTTTCCCACCTCTGGGTCGGAAGGGTCCTGGAGCATCAAATGCAGCAGCTCAATCCCAAGACACGGAACGGGCTGAGGCATGGCTTTGAACTGCTTCTTGGCTCCCAATCTGAGGGTCTGGCCTTCTGGATGCGTTCTGGGGGAGCCTTTGGTCAGGAGAGGAGGGCTCTGGTTCTTGTGGCTGTTGAAAGGGCGTTTCAGGGCAGCGGAAAGGCTGAATTTCAGGCACGCGGGTTTAATGGTGCCTTTCATCTGTGATAGCTGCTTTTGTTCCTCTGGCTGCCAGTTGTCCTGTGTCCAGGGAGCAGATGAATGTGGCATTATCCGCTGGCTTTGGTGGCCTTTGTGTGTGTTAGAGCAGCTCCCTGTCACATGCACTGGGAGAAGTTGGCCTCATGTTTTGGGCAGAGTATCAGAAGTGGTTTAAGCCAAATGCTCTCCCATCCACTCTGGTGCGCAGTCACATGCGTGAAGTCAGGGCTCTCAGGCCCTGTAACAGGGTGTGAAAATAAGGCAAGTGAGGAGGAATGTGTGTGGAGTGACCAGGAGGAGGCTTCTCAGCTCCTGCTCCCTCCAGAGAGACCTAATGGAGGCTGAAAAGACTTTGAGTTTTGGTCTGTCTGGCTTCTCAGGAGTCACCTCCAGGGGTTGTCAGCAGTGACCACCTGCAGGTAGGACTGACTTGGTGCCTTTTGGTAGTTATTACAAACTGATACTTGTTGAGGTTCTGTGCTGCTTCCGTAGCAAGTCCAGCTTGAAGTCCCCACTTTGCCCTTCCTCCTGTTAGAGATTTTCTTTGTGGTTATACTGGTTCATCCAGTACAGTGTGACTGTGCTGCAAACCAGAGAGCTGGAATGAACCAGCAATAAAGTCAGAATGTACTGCAGAGAGATTGAAAGAAACTCATTTCTGAAAGCCAGAATATGGCGGCTGAAACAGCAGGGTGGACATTGCTGTGGGGGTTCTGTGGGGACACGGGGATATTGCAGGCAAAGGTTTGGGGACAGCTCTTGGTTTGCTGTGAGATGAAGGACAGCACAAACCCACAGCCTACATGTCCTCACGTGGTGTTATTGTGGACATAGGACAGACCCCTGTCCCATATCCCAGGTCCAAGCCTGTGTTTCTGCTGTCGTAGTGTTGTGCAGAGTCAAATTATTGATCTCTCTAAGCAGGACAGTGTCTCATTGCCCTTTCTGGAGAGGGGAGTACAAAAAGAGCACAAGTTCAGGTGGATAAACTCTGCCTGGAATGACTGAGCTTGGTGAGGTTAACACAGGCACACAGGTGCCATCCTCAGCTGGGTTCCATGCACGGTAGCTGGCTGTGGAATGAGCCTGTGTTTCAGTTCTGCTGCAAGTGAAGGTTACTTTTTCACCCCTCAAGGCCAGCTTCCTCCTCTGGCCTTCTGTTTCACAGGAGGGAGATTTGCCTGCTCCTCACTTGACAAATTCTGGCATGATGTAACATGGGGAGCCTTTTCCATGTGCAAGTCAGAGGCTGCTGTATGCCCTCACTAATTTTAAGGTTGGGGAGCTTGAGCAAGCAGCAGCTGCAGTAACAGCTTCATTCTCCTAATCCAGGGTCGTGAGACAAATCCTGCTGTTGATAAATATGGAAAGAAATCCAGTCGAGGCAGGGTGGTTACAGCTTAGTGTGCAGTGTTTATGGAAGTGCTTCCTATCTGGAGTCCTCAGGCTGCTGGCAGGGAAGCTCTTACTGGAATCCTCCCTGGGAAGCAGGCAGTCTGTACCCAGGAAGGGCTCCTGATCCCAGGAGGGCTTGGGAGCAGCCTCTCCTGTGGGTGAGAGCTACAGCAGGCTGTGGCTGAAAAAGGCAGGATCAGTCAGATGATCTGTGCTAGGGTGTAAAATCAGTGAAGGGAGCTGGGCAGAAGGCCCTGTGTTAAGGACCCTTTCTGAGTGTAACTCAGGTGTAACTGGAGGAGGATGATTCTTTCAGATCCCTTAAAAGGAGAGGCCTGGAGAGCCCTGCAAGTTCCTGCTGCGTGCACCTCAGTGACAAAAAGACTGAGATGACTTTCTACATTAGTTCTTCTGTCTGCAGCTTTCAGGGCAGGCTCTGAAATGTTTCCTTCAAGATGTTCCTCACGACTTCTGAGCAAGTGCATTGCCCTCGCTCCATCCCTTCCTTCCCTGGCAGCTGCCCTGTATTTCAGAGTCCCTCTTCAGCTCGCGGACAAGTAGGTGGCTGGGATTCCTGTCCAACAGGAGCCCTTTTGTGAAGTGCTGGAGCTGGATTTGGAGCACTTTGTTCTGGCTGGACTCAAGTGTTACAGCACGTGGCACAAACTTTGGCCAGCTGCCTCTCTGCCTTCAGCAGAAATGTCAGTAAAGGTTCAGCTGGGGCATGGAAGAAATGGTTTCCAAGGAAGGAAGAGGTTGGGAAGAAAAACTGCAAAAGTTTTTCTTTCCCCACAGGTTTATGTGACTGTCCCATCACTGCTGTCCTGCTCACCTCTCTGTGGCTTTGCATTAGTACCAGTCTGGCCTGTGAACGCAGCACACCTGATCTCCTCTGAGGTTTGTCCTCTGAGGTTTCTCTCCAGCATTGGCGCTTCAGAGCTTTATGGAAAGTAACTGAGCTTAGCCTGGCCTTGTAATCTGGGGTGCTGCTGCTGGTCCCCCTCAGACAGCACTGGGACCTGCCTCCCCCTTGGCAGCTCCAGTCACAGAACTGGTGGTTTATGTGCCTGTGCAAGAGAGTCAACAACTACTTCACTGTCCTGGAATCTCTAACTCATAGGATCCAGGATGAGATAATCCCTCACATCACTTGATCCCAGTGAGGGCTGTGGCTGCTCCTGGCCTTCCTGTGCCTGTGAGAGGGACTCACCATGCTCATCAGGCACAGGGTACCTGGAGCCCCCACACAAAGGCAAATGATTAATTCAGCCCTTTCCTGCCCGTTTCTGGTGTGAGCACAAAGCCCAATGGTGTTTGAAAATCCCCTGGTCAGGCTTGGTGCTGGAAAGGTGCTGGGAGCTGAGTTAGGCTCTCTGCTGCTGCTAACAGGCTGCTTTTAGTTAAAGTAGAATTCATTATTTTGCTCACGGAAAGGAGGGTTCCTTTGCCTTGGCTTCCCAGAGCTGTCTGCAAAGCAAGTGATTTCCTCTTCACATCCAAACATCCTCCCTGCACTTCAGAACCTCATTATCGGAGCGTTTTGCTTTATTGTTCCCTTGCAGCATCAATTTTTAGTCCTCAGACTGAAGAGTTTCTTCAGCACTAAATAGAAGCAGTTAAAATTCACAAGCAATGCTGGGAGGGTGAAGGAATCCTAGGAAACCAAAGTTAGACTTGTTGGCTTGACAAAGATTTGCTTTTGCAGTTGAAACGCTCATTCAGCTGTGACGAAGGTGAGTGTGTGTGTGTGTGTGTGTGTGCGCGCACACTCAGCACTTGGGATCAGTCAATTCTTCATGGTTTATGCAGGACCTGGTACCTGATATTAAGGTTGCTGGGGCAGGAGTAGCTGGGAACCAGTGTTACGTTTCTGGGGCAGCCGGTGCTCCACCGGCTCTGACCACGCTGTGCTCAGTTCATTGCAAAAAAAGACTTTTTGCTCAAGTTTTTTTTCTTGCATAAACTGTTTATTTCTCTCCCCTGAGCAAGGAGGAGAGGTTAAACTTGGAAGCCACTAGGGAGGGAAGCAGTGGGTTTTTTTGGGAGCGGATTTTGGAACTCGCAGGTCGATTACAGTCCAGGCGTTTTCCCACCCTGCAGCCCGTGCCAAGAGCCGGGCGCGCGGCTCTAAATAACGCTTTGGCCTTTATGGAAACGGATCAGATGTTCCTGGAGCCTCCATCTCTGCTGCTCCCACCTCACTTGCTCTCTCTGCAGGATATAGTTAGCACTTCTCTTGGCCTTATATAGCAAGGCCTGATAGTTAGTGTTAACAGGAATAAAAAACACGGAGAGCTGCCAGATTGCGTAAATCGGGCCAGTGTTTGGAATTTCATAAATGCCATGACTTTGGGTACAAGTTGAGCACGCGGAACAATACGGAACTGTTCTCTCTTTATCTCTCCCTCCCTTGCTGAGGGAGGGCAGGGAGAGAGCTGGAATTTTGCTGCTGCTTCTTCCATGTTTTTAATTTCCCCCTCCTCTTTGTTTTCATCCCCTTGAAGACCACAGGAGGAGCAGCGGCGGCCGCAGCCAGGACTCTGCTGACAGCCAGGACATCCAGGTGCCAGAGCAGTTCTCGGGGTTGCTCCACGGCTCTTCTCCAATCTGTGAGATAAGCGAGGACCCTTTCAGGCTCGTTTCCTCCACGGAGAAGGGGGACACGGAAGCCACGAGCCACCCTGCTGCTATGCAGCTGGAGGATGCTGAGTTACCCTCATCAGGACCAGCACGGAGCAGCTCCCCGGACCCCACGCAGACGGTGGTGTACGCCACAGTGCAGCACGTCAGCCGGGCGGATCCCGCAGCCGTAGTCACGCCCCACGTGCCGCAGCACCCCAGCGGTGCTGAGCCAGAGGGGGACAGAGCTGTGGGCAGAGCCCACCCGGGCAGCAAGCCCAAAGCCGAGCTCAAACTCAGCCGCAGCTTGTCGAAGTCGGACTCTGACCTGCTGACCTGCTCCCCGACGGAGGACGATGCCATGGGGAGCCGGAGCGAATCGCTCTCCAACTGCAGCACCGGGAAGAAGCGGCTGGAGAAGTCCCCATCCTTCGCTTCGGAGTGGGATGAGGTAAGGCTGAGCTTGCTAAAGAGCCTCTGTGCCAGGGATGACTGTGCAGCAGGAGCTCCCCTCTGCCATGCTGCCCTCAGGGGTCCCGGGTGGGTTCCATGGCTTCCACTAACTCTCACAAGGCATTAACAGGCACGTGCTCACTTGGGAGTCTGCAAGGTGTTAAATGCCAAAAGATAGAGTTCATTGGAGTGGGGGAGCAGCAGAATTGCAAGGAGTTTCAAAGTTTTTTGCTCAAATACAGGGGTTGGTTTCTTTTAGGCAAGCCAGATAAGTTTTTACATCCCCAAAATGAGAATGACTTGCTAACAATGCCCTTCACCAACCTTTCTCCTGATTTCCTCCTTCCAGTTCCTTCCCTGTTGACTATCCCAATGTCTTGGAAGTGTTGTGTTGCTGGGTCCCTGCTGCTGAGGAGTGTGAGCAGTGCCCAGGGATGGAAGGAAGACAGTAATTAGGCTGGTTTGTGTATTTGATAGCTCCCACTCTCCTCCTCACACACTTATTTCAGCGGCTGGTTAGCAGTCACTTTATTATCATATCGGACGCCCACGGACAGTTAAATATTTCATGCTCAGAAAGTTGGCCCTGGAGAGCCACTGGGGTGAGATTAAGTGTCCCTCTGAAATTCAGCACCGCAGCATTACTGAAACATTCTTTGGGGATGATTCTGTGCTGGGAGAGCCGGGGCTGCAGAAGAGATAAGCTCAGATGAACCACTCTTTGTACTCTGAAAGGAACTAAAACCCCTGGCGTGGTGCTGGGGGTGTGGAGCCGCGTGTGCCGGGCGTGGAAACCTGGGGGAGGGTTGTGCCCCTGCCCTGCCTGATGCTCAACTGCCTCTCCAACCCTGACTTGGAGAGAAAATTGTCATCTGGGGAAGAGAGAGGTATTTAGAGATGCTAAGAGCGACGTGAGAATCCATCCCTCAGTCCGTTCTCTCCCTCCCCCTCACTCCCTGCTGGGTCTCAGGGTTGCCAAATAGATATTTTCCTCTGCAGCTGCTTGGGCTGGAGAGGCTTTGCTGTTAATTGCCCGGGTCAGTCGTACCGTGGCTTAGGGAAAGGCTCTGCAGCAGAAGGTTCTTTGGAAGGGCTGGATAATTCCCAGTGCTTTTATCTGAGCTGTTTGCAGCAGACACTGAAAGGGCAGAAGCCTTTGGCACAACTGCACTGGTAGCAGAGGTCAAGTGCTGGGCTGCCTGCACTGCCTCTGCTTCCTCTGCTCAGATGAACCCTCGGAGCTGCTTCCTCCTGCTTGTAAACAAATCCCTCATTTCCCCTGAGGCAGCCGGACAAGCCCCAGGGAAGGAATCTGCTTTTCCTTCCCCTCATGTTTAGGTGAGGAAATCAGAGAAAGAATGTGAAAAATTCACATCTGTCTGCAAGGGGGCAGGTCTCACTTTTTAAAAGTCTAGCTGGTCATAATGGCAACAGTGAGATTTAAACAGAAATGTAATTCTGTCATTGTGTGTTGAATTAGTTCCCTGGATGGAATAATGCAGCTGCTGAGAATTGGATGCAACTTGCAGCCTCTGCCTTTACCAGGGCAATATAAACCTTGTTGAGCCACCCCTGTTAGCAATGGTTTGGCTCTCCCTCTGTGCTGAGGGGAAACAACAGCAGATTTATATTATTCTGTTAATTTTAATGGCCTTTATGCAGGTGACTAAGGCAGGAAGTGATCCATGTGCAGCTCTCTGTGGCTCCCAGCTGTACCCAGCAAGCTGAGGGCTCTGCCTGCTGGCCTGGCCAGCGGTAGGTGTGTCTGTGCAGGGCACAGGGGCTTGGGGAAGCATCTGTGGTGTCCCTGGACAGATGGGATCCGCAGCAGAGCCTGAGCTGACGCTGCTCTGGGCCGTGGTGGCTGACTGGGGACAGCAGAAAATCTCCTGCTTGTAAGCAAAGGGTCACGTCCTTGCCCTGGCCGAGCGCTGCCAATGCCCTTTGTTGGAAGTGGAAGGTGCTGCTGGCTTTGCCAAAAGGGTGGGATGGGGAAGGAATGATTCACTTGGCAAAGCTCATCCCTGTTCCCAGTTGCAGCTCCCCTGCTCCAAGGACCTGGCCCAGAGAGTTGCTTTATGCTCTGTGCTGCCCAGGAGCCTGTTCAGCCCATGTCCCATCTCCTCCTGACCCCTGCTCCTTGCAGGAGTGGGAATGCACACAGGTGGTGCCCCTGCAGCCACCGCCAGGTGGGAATTCTGTGTGAGCAAGGCAGAGAAACTCTTACACCAAACATCCATGTATTGCCCAGGGAGAAGGTGAGGACTGAAAATGCTCTGTCCTGCTCTGGTGGGAAGCAGGGTGGGAGCAAGGAGGCATGTGAGGGGGCAGAGCTCTCAGTCAGCATAAATATTTGAATCCTTCCAAACCTGTGTAAGGGCTGAAGTGATGGATTTGGTTTTCATCACTGGCTTATGAATATTGAGCACATGGGGATGAGCAGGGCAGCAGCAGCTCACCGGGGGTTTGGTACAGAACAATCTGGGTTTGCACCTCTGAAGGAGAGGGGCTCTGGCCCCCAGCCCCAGTGCCAGCCCCCTTTTCAGGGCAGATTAACTTGCTTCTGCTCTGCCTTCCTGCTCTGTAGAGCAGCTCCAGCCCTGCCCATCAGCCTGGTTCATGCTCCAGGCTCTGAGCAGAGATGCTGCAGTCAAGGCCTGGGGCTGCTCTTCTGCCTCTTAGGTGTTGGTAAGAAAAACGACTGTTAAATGATCAGGGCAAAGAACAAGGAAGGCTGCTGGGAATTAGCCTCAGACCTGGCTCCTGACATCCCTTAATCCTCCACTTGCAGCTGCCTGCTATCAAGTCAGCAGTTCCAATGCTGAGTTTGAGTATTGGAGGTTCCAGTATCCATCTCACAAAATGAGGTGGTAGTTCTTTGTTCTGACTTAAGTCCTTCTAGGAAGAGATTAAATGTCCTTAAAAAATTTAGGGAACTGAATAAAACACACACATTACTTTAGGTTGTTTTAGAATAAAGAAGGTCCACAGTCCACCACTTTTTTTTCCCCCAAGTGAATTAGTTGAAGAACTAATGAATATTCTGTAGCTAATTATGGCACTGGACATTCATCTCCGATGACTAACTGCAGTGGTGCTCCATGTCTCCTGCAAAAGGAATGCTTTGCATCTGCAGTAACCATGGATGTGGTGTTTCACCGGTTGCTGACCCTTTTTGGGGCTGTTGTTGTCCCCTAAGGATGGATGCCAGGAGCAGAGGGCACATCTATGGTGCCTTCCACCTCAGGCTTGGAGCTGGGGAGCAACTTGATGGAGGTTGTGGCTGCTGTGGGTGCCTTTAAACCTTGTCTGGACTGTTGGGTGCTGCAGTACCCGGTGGAATCAGTGCCTTAATTACAGGCTTACAGTGGAGCATTAACAACATTTGCATCGAAATGTGAAACTTTCAGGAAAGCTCTTGATGCAAAACCTGCCACTGCCTTAAAACACCCAGGAGTTGAAATTCAGAGCTGCCAGCCAGCACTGTTGAAAGAAAATGCAAATATTCCCCTTGTTACTCAGGGACAGCTGCTGGTTTTGTGCCTTGTGAAATTGCATGGTGTAAAAGCTCAGGCATCAGCCTCTGCCTCCCAAAATGTTTCATTTATTCCCCTGGTTCAGGTGTTTAAATCTCAGCTTGCCCTGGGTTTGGCTGGTGGGACAGGCAGGGTGGCTTGATTTGTCCCCGAGTGTCCCCTGCCCCAAGCTGACCCTCGCCCTCAGCATTCCAGTTTCCCTTTTGCCTGAAATGGTTTGTAATTCATTTTAGTCTAGGGCAGAAGCAGTGGTGGGGTCAGTATTTTTGGTCTAGATTTCTGCTAAACCAGCATGGCCATCAGGGTCTTAATCAGCTTAATTACTGGGCTGATTATTCTATTGTCTCCAGATCCCAATGTTTCCTCTTGTTTTTCCTGTGCTAAGGTCAGGAATTCTTACATCATCCCTCATGTCCAATCTCTTCTCTTTGCCCCCAGTGGTGAGATTTCCCCCAGCCTGATGAACTTTTTGAAGTGAAAGCTTTTGTGTTTCCACCATTTTTCAATCTGCTGCAAAGGCCCAGCCTGTTGGAATTATGAGCCAATGTGGAACTAAGCCAATCCAAGCCAATGTAAGACAGTTTACTGGTTTTACAGGAAAACCAGTGTGCTGAAAGGCAAATGTAAAGACCAGGCATGCTTTGTTCCAGTGTTTAACAGCAAGGCTTGGACACAGCAGGGATGATATTTGCCAGTACAGCAGCTCCATCCACCTCTGTGTAGCTTCTCAAGTGTGTGAACTCCGTATTTGTGAATCAGAAGCTTTTGATTCTTGTGTGAATGATTCGTGCTCTTGACGGATGTTTTGGTTATGTAACAGCCTTGTGATCATTGGCGTTTTGGGGACATTTTTGTTTTTCGGGAACAGAAATGTCCGGCCGCAGTGTCCTTACTAAATCCAGTCCTTCATTATGTTCTCTTCCGCTTTACGTCGCATCTTCCAGCACTTCTGAAGCTTTTATTTTTAAAAAAGTCTTTAAATCTCTCTCTCCAGTCTGGAGCAGCTTCACTGCTCTGTCCCACAGGCTGGAGCCAGCCTTGCTTGAGAGCCTTATGTTGCTTTGGGGTTTGTGTTAAGGATGCAGGAGTATGGAAAGACAGTGAATTGATTCAATGTTTTCTGGGGGTTTGCCTTTTTTATTGTGACTCAGAGTAGCCACTGTCCAGTTGTTTCTGTACTGTGGAACGTGTTGCTGCATTTGGCCATTCTCTTTATTGGATTTTACTGTTTGTCAAAACAACATTGATATTTGGAGGGCTGTGATACTGCAGATCCATCACACACTGTTGTGAAATTCAAGTTTATACCATAAGTTCCTTTTGGTGCGTGTTTAGATTTGTAACTTTGGGATTTGTACAAAAACACAGCCTGGAGAGTGGCGTGAAGCAACAGGCCCTGGTCCCCATCCAAATGAATTTCTCAGAGACCATATTAAGCCAGAAAATGTGTTTGCCTTTATCACTGGCGAACAGTTGCGGAATGATTTGAAATAAATTCAGCAAGTCTCTATGCTGTGTGGAAGGCTGCTGGGGGAGGATGGAGCACGGGAACTCTGGATTCGAGTGCTCAAATGTGCCGTGAACAACTGGCTGGTGCAGTTTAGCTTTGAATTAATAAATGGAGCATTATGTTTTCCAGGCCTCTGGTGTTTGTTATGCTGAGTTCATACAGGCTGCTACAACGTTTGGAGACACGGAATATATTGAGCGATGAAATACGAGCCGTGTGCTCCATGGGATGGCAATGGGAGAACATAAGCTGAGGCATCATAAACTGAACCAGAAGTGGTTTATGGGCTGTCATCAACCTAGAAATGAGATTCATGGCCCAGATCCAAATTATTCAGGTCTGTATTTGTATTAAGGAGTCAGCAGGTATCATCCCAGATCCCACTCTTGCTCCATCCCTTTCAGACATGCTGGTGGATGCTGCAATCCTGCCATCCTTCTGCTCCAGGATATATCCCAGCTGAGTCTGAGCAGCTTCCCTTCCTCCTTCAGGGCTGCAGTATCAGTCAGCAATGTGAGGTGTGCTGTGGTATTGGTGCAGAATGGAAGTGTCAGTGATTCTGTGCTGCCCCAGCATCACCCTTCAACCTCGAACTACATGCCCATAGTTCTCCCCTGGAGTTTAGAGCTGACCTGCTGGGCTGTGATGGGGCTGCTCACATCATCGCTGAGGGGTTTGTTGTGCTCAGGAGCTGGTCACATCATCACCGGGGGGTTTGTTATGCTCAAAGGGGTTTGAAACTGTAGAAGCAGCTTGTTTGGGGGTTGTTTTTTTTATAATTTGAAACCAAATCTGTCCCATCCCCCAGCTGTTAAAGCTTAGAAATAATGAAGTCTTAACTCCTGACGCTCTCCTGGAATTGCACAAATTTAAGACCGATAACCTTTCCACCCAACTTTGTAAGTAGCTTTCGAGACTGAAATCTGCTGCTGGAGCTGCTCTTGTCTGCTGAGCCTGAGCCCTGGGCGGGTTTGTACAATAGGTTATGAACCCTTGGTAATAAGGATTTATAATGGGAATCCTGCTATATTCTTAATTATGCTCCTGCTGCAGGGTGTCATTATAGTGCACTAATGCCCTCCATATGGCAGATAGCATGCACTTGCTTCTGTGTGGTTTTATTTAATTACAGTCCTTTATTTGAGTAACTTCACTGCTCAGAGTCTGAGGCCTGTGCAGGTGCACTGCAGGTCCTCTTCCTGGTGCTCAAGAATCACTGGTGATTTTTAAGCTGCCAGTTTGGGAAGGGGCCACAGAGGAAGCAGAGGACATCGATGCCACACAAGGTGGGGAGACCCTGGCACAGGCTGCCCAGGGAAGCTGTGGCTGCCCCATTCCTGGAAGTGTCCAAGGCCAGGTTGGACAGGGCTTGGAGCAAGCTGGGACAGTGGAAGGTGTCCCTGCCGTGGCAGGGGGTGGCACTGGACGAGCTTTAAGGTCTCTTCCAACCCAAACTGTTGGAGGATTCTACGATTTTTAGTTCTCTCAGGGTGACCTTGCTGTGTCCTTGGCAGCCTCTGATGCTGCGTGCAGAGACTGAGAACAAACTTTGCATTTGCATTGATGGTGACTGTAAGGTGAGGTTTTATGAAGCCCGTTTCAGAAAGCTCCAGGAGCATTGAGATGCCTCCAAGACTGGGTGAGTGTCACCCTGGCAGAGTGATGGTCAGTCTGATACTCTTCAAACGAGGCTCCTTCCCTGGGTGTAGGTGCACAGCCCATGTTGTGTGAAGCTCTTTATTCTGGGGACAAAAGCACCGGGGCTGTTTAATGGCACTCAGTCTCTCTCAATGGATTTGTTGGCTTCAAACATTAGCAGAGGCTTTGGGGAAGAAAAGCTGGAGAGATCAGTATGGGCACCATGGCTTGACATCCAGCAGGGCAGGGGGTGGAACAGGGCTGGCTGTGGAGCAGAGCCTGTGCAGGGCCCTGTGTGCCCTCAGGGTGGGGACCTCACTGCCCTCTACACCGGTGTGGGACCTGTCCACCTCTGGGTCCCTGCTGCTCCTGCAGGCTGGGATCAGAGAAAAGGAAACATCCTGCATCCATGTACGAGGCTATTGGCTGCTCCTGCCGTGAGCACTGCAAGGTGGGGAGCCACTGTGCAGGACTCTGGTGTGGAAATGTCTCCTGCCCTGCAGCAGGACAGATCTTGGCATGCCACCAGGCTGGCTTGGCCTTCTGCAAACAAATGCTTCTTCCTCTGCTAGCAGAACTCTGCTCGGGATAGTTTGTTTTGAGTCAGGTTCTGTTTTGGAGTCACTGGCCAGTTGCTATGTTCCTGTGGCCGCCTGCCTGCCTGGAAGAGCTCGCCCCGGCGGGACTCTCAGCCGCACCCAGCTCCTTTTTTCAGGGCATTTGTATCCTTCACCAAATGTAGGCAAATGTGAAAATAGATCTAAGAGCTCCAATCCTGGTAACTGCTCCACAACTCCTTCCAGTCCCATTCCTGCTATGGGGTTAATGAGGGACACTCTCCCATCCTTGCAGCCTTTCCTTCTCCCAGAGTACTTCAGCTGTGCAGGCGTTTCTCCTTCCCTGGTGGGGTTTGAGGGCTCATTGGCTCACCCTCACTGTCGCAGCACGGAGCCAGCTGCCCCTCTGCATTAGGGATAACAGATATGGTTGCATTAATTTAGGAGGCGGAAGCATTTTGTGGTTTTATTTCTGTGGGTGTAAAACAAATAAACCATAAAATCCCCACCCCAGACTGACCCCACAGCACAACCAGAGATGGGCACTTGGGTGCTTCAGTGGAAAAATACAGGTTAAGCCAAAACAAATCGGAACTGAGTGTTCAGGCTACAACTAAGTCTGAGCTGCAGTGCTATATTTAAACATGGTATTTTTGTATTTTAATAATTAACCAGTGGGAAAGAACAGCCTAAAAAACTGTAGTGTTGGCTATTTTCAAGGTATCTTATCTTCAGCCCCATCTTCATGCAGAAGTGCAGCTGAGGAAAGGCTGCAGAGGACAGGGATGCTCTAAAGCATTGGTTCCCTCTCCAGGTTTGTCCTTCTCATTCTTCTCTTCGCAGCCTCCTAACAGTTAAATCAAGCTGGTCAGCCATAAACCCATGTTTGAGGCAGTGTGTGAGTCTGAGGTGTTTGCTTTCCATGGAGAGCCGAGGGCAGGGCAGGATTTCCCTCTGCATTAATGGCAATAGCTGGGACCATGCGTAACCGTGACCGACACTTGGCAAAGGAGGGCTGTGAAAGGTAATCCTCTGCCACGTGATTGTTTAATTTCCATTCAGTTTTATATAGCACAAGGCAATTCTCTGCTTTTGAGGAAAAGGCCGTGGGTGTTTCAGTACTGCAGAGGCACCTGCAAGTCCTCACAGCGATGTTGGGACTGCAGAGCTGGCTGTGCTGGGGGCAGAGCCTGGACAACATCAAGTCTCTCTCAAATTAGGAGAGGGCAGCACGATGGAAACAAAGGAACTTGGCTTCAGAGTTAATCTGCAATTTGAATCCAGCTAGAGATTCCCAGACAAGGTACAAGAGCGGCTCCAGCTCAGAGATGTTCCTTGTCCTGAAGCTGATGGACACCAATCTGTGAAGTTTAATGTCCTTAAACTTCTGGAGCTTGAACTGAATTGACCTTAAGACCCAAATTATGCAGCAGTCACTCAGGGTTGTTGCAGTGTCCCAGAAATCCTCTGCAGCTCGGGCTCAGTGCCTGCCCATGGAAGGGAGTAGAACAGCCAGTGCCAGAGCTCTTGGTGTTACCTGGGCATGGGGCTGGTTCTGCACCATCCCTGTATTTCCCTCCAGTCCTGCATGGCCGTAATGTCCTGATGGTACTTGAGGGCACTGTGAAATTCAAAGGTTTTGCTGGAGAGCATTTGCTGCTTTGGGGGTCAAAACCATCTGCTTTGGTGGTTCATGTTGGAATGAATCCAGCAGGGCTCAGGTGTCTCCCAGCAGTTCCAGCAAAGGTAATTTTCAAGTTCTGGCTCTGTCCAGGGGCCGAGGAGCAAGGAATGCTTTTGCCTTAGGACAGTACCCATGTGTCCAGTGAATCCAAACCCCCCATAACTGGAGTTTCTTTGTAGATCATACTTCCCTCTTCTGCTGTATGTGTTTGGATTCTGATTGTTTCCCCAGGCTGATTTTCAAATCTCCCAGTAATAGGCATTAACCATATTTCAAGCCCAGTAGAGGTGCTCATCTTCATGGTTTTCCAGGGGCAGAGGACCTGCACCTTACAGCTCACACAAGTGCCATGTCCCTGGTGAGATTGAACACTGCAAGTGCAGTGCCCTCTGCTCCTTGCAGGCAGGAGGGGCTTCCTGGAGATCTGCCTTGGCAGGAGCCTTGTAAGAGCTTTTTTTGTTTCACCAAAACCCCTCTCTGGTGGAGCTCAGCTCCAAGCTGCCCCAAGTGTGCATGGCAGTCAGATCCAGCCCCTTGCAGCATCCCCAGGAGCCCCTCACACCAGTGGGTGGCTGGGGATTCATGTAGCTGCACCAAGCAGAGCATCACACTGGGAGCCAGGCAGGGCAGAGGCAGCCAGGGGTGAAGTCCAGGGAAACTTGGACTCCGTCCCCAAAGATGTCCTTAAATGACCAGGAGAAAAAAAGTTGAGTAAGAGTTGAGGTTTATTCCCCCACTCTGTGGCCAGTCACTTTGCATTCAGCAGCAACCACTCAGAAGTGCCTTGCAGGGCTGTTTGCTTGGGAGATTTCTGTTTGGGAATCTCACTGGAGGCCCTTTTTTTTTTTTTTTTTTTCCCTTCTCTTTTTAATTTCTGCTCAGTTATAGACTGAAGACTGGAGTAAGCAACCAGCCCTGAGCCTCTCAAGTGTGGTGTTGCTCTTTGGGAAACAGTGGAGTTCAGTGCTGAGAGTACTGAAGGGTCTGAACTGACCAGTTTGTCAGGTCTTTCCTCTTACAAACTAACCTTAAAAACGGCTGTCAATTCTCTCTCTGCACCACTGCACTGGAAACCTTGATTTACAGATTCTGCTCAAGAATTGCTTGAAAAGTTTCTCTTCTCATTTAAGGAGAACCTTCTCCTGAAGGTTCACTGGAACTTGCAACTTGCATTAATTTATTCTTTTGTGTGTGTGGCAAATGCAGCCATTTCTATGTAGCTCTTAAGTGGGCTCAAACAGACCCCTTCCAGCAGAGTTTGTACCTTTTCTTCCTCATTGCCTGAGGTTTGCCTGGAGCTGTAGACTGTGAATGGCTTCTGTCAGAGATGGAGCTGTCTCCTGCTCCCTCTCCCGGGTCCTTCAGGCATTTGCCCCGTGATGCAGCTATCCCAAATGACGTGTTTTCAAACCCTTTGGAAGCACCTGCTCCGGTGGGAGCACAGCTCCATGCATAGGATTGGGAAATGCGGTGGTCTAAAAAATAAATCAAGCCAAAACAAAAATGCCCAACAAAACAGAAAGTGGGGAAGCCGAGCTCCCAGTCTGCTTGCTGGGAAGGAGTTGGTGACAGCATTCCTGCACCTTCACTGCTGGTGTAGGGGGCTGTGTGCTCATACAGGGTGAGCTGGGGAGTTTGGGGCTCCTTCCTTACCCCCAGGCTGTGCTCCAGAGGGATGGTTTTGTTGAAGCTTTTTATTTCCAGGCACTGGCAAGTTGTGGAAGGGAAGGCTCTGCAGAGCCTCAGTCTCTGCATATCCCTTCTGAGCCATCCATCCCAACAAAGACGTACCCAGGCAAGGTGTTCAGGGTACCTCTTCTGGTTCAGAGATACCTTAACATCCCTTCCTGGATTTCTTCAGCTGTCACGTGGGAGGTGAAATCCTGGGCTGCCTTTGCCTTTTCCTGAGGCTTTATGAATAATGCAACACGTGCTTTTTTTTTTATTTCCAGATTGAAAAGATCATGAGTTCCATCGGTGAAGGCATTGACTTTTCCCAGGAGCAGCACAGGATCTCAGGTAGTGTACTTAGCATGTGTCTGTCTGTCCTGGCTGTGCTCTGCACACAAACAAGGTGCTGGCTCCTGTGTATGGATCTCTGTAACCTGCTTTGGCACGGAGAGGAATGCTCTGGCACAGGAGGAGCAGACCTGGGTTCCCACATGATGCTCGATGCTGATGCCAGCAGTTTTAACTCTACGCTCCTTGGGAAGATTCCTTTAATTTTACAGAATGCAGCTGCAGGATTTTCCTCCCGGCTCTTTCCGTGAGGGCAGCAGCTGTGCTGAGCAGGGCTGGATGGTGCCAGTGGTGGGTCAGTGTGGGTGCCGTGGTGGCTGTGCCCTTTGGATGTCGTTAATCTGCCAGGTGCCTTGGGGAGGGTGATCCTGGGCATTCCTGAATGCACCTGCAGGTATCGATACCCACTGAACAAGGCTCTTGGAGGGCACTTAAAACGTGAGTTCCCTTCTCTGCCTTTGAATCGTGAGCAAAAGCAGAACTCAAGCTTGCTGGAGAGCTGCCACCACGAGGGATTCTGTCCTTTTAAATCCTTCACCTCCAGACTGCTGCAGCAGAATAGCTCTGACTCCGGGTGGGCAGCAGCTCCTCCTGATGAGATGCTAATGCAGATCTGCACACGCAGCTCGCACGGGCTGTGACAGAGCTCACCTCATCTCCATTTGTCACTCAGGTTTTTGCTTAGGTGAGGAGGAACCTACTGTTCCCAGTGGGAGTTTACCCTGATTCAGGCTCTGCATTCCAGGGTCAGGTGGCTTTGCAGAGGAGTTGAAGCTCTGTGTGGGTTTGTGCTCAGGCACCCTGCTCTGACAGCCCTCGTTGCGCCGGGCCAGCCTGTGATGGATCGATAGCGCCAGGGAAAGGTCTGACATGGAGGGGAGAGGAGGAGCCAGTGCTCCTGCAGACCTGCAGCTGTGCAGGGAGCGTTCAGCAAGATGGACACCCCGGAGCAGGTGGGCACAGGAGCTGCTGTGTCCTGGAGCCGGGTGTTTTCCCGCAGGCTGTGCTCTGTCACGCTCGGTTTGGGATCCCTTGTGTGCAGATTGTCTGCTGGGCATGTTCCCTGTTTGTCCCTCCTTCCCCTGGAGCAGGCAGAGCTCTGCCAGCCCCTCGCTGGGAGCTCCCACACATTTGGCTTTTCCTCCACAGGCCTTTGTGGGGCTGTTGTTGTGCTTCAGGTCATGGTGACTGTGCAGGGAGCTCCCCAAATGCTCTCTCATCCTTAAAAATGCATGAGGTTTGAGGATGTTGGGGCTTCTGACTAGCTGGGGGTCTGGAAAGGTGAAATGCCTTGTTGGCAGTTCCTGTAGGGATAAATGTGTTTGGAGCTGGTTGTATGAGCAGTTACTGTGTACAACTGCCTCGTGTCTGGGGAAAGAAGCAGGTAAGGACTGGTAAGGGCATCTTAGAGCTTGGGCAGTCAAGGAACACCATCATTTTAGGGATACCAAACTCCACCTGCCCTTTTTCTTAAGGGAGTTTGGTCTTGGAACAGATGTTCGTGTGTCTCTGCACCAAATGTCCACGAGCAGCTGAGGTGATGTTGGTCCAGCACAGCCCATGCACTGATTTCATCCTCCAGATGGGTGCAAAGTTCACACTAAAGATCATTACTGAAACAGTAACATCTGAAAGCCCCTCTTGAACCCTGGCAGCCCCTTCCTCTCCATGCTGTGGGACTTGAGAAGAGCCTTGCAGGAGGCACCGTGCTGTCCTTCTGTCCACGCAGCCTTGGGAATGCCCTCATCATTCCAGCTCTGCCCACTGGTTCCCCCTGTGCCAGATGCAGGCCTCTCAAAGGCAGGATTCCCAGAATGTGGAAGGATGGAGCTGAGAAACAGGAGTTTGTTTCAGTCAGAAGTTGTGATCAGGATCTTGCCAGGGGGCACAAGTACTGTAATTCTTCTGTTCTTGTATCATCCTTGTAACACACAAATATCAGATGTATTTGGGGCATCTTCGTTCTCAGCCTGGGATGTTTTGGGCATCTGTTCTTCTCTTTTTAAAGGAAACCCCTCCATTCCCTCCCTCCAAATACTTCCCTTTCTCCATTTTGTCAAGACTTGAAAGGGTTTTGTAAACAGAAAACCTACACTTGGTATCACTGTAGGTTTCCCTTCTAAACGCAGAAATGCGTTTACACGTGCATGCAAGGCTGAACAGAGTTCAGCCTTTTTAAAAATTAAATTCAGGAGCTCAGGAGAAGGAGCTGCTGTGGTTTCACTCCCCCTGCCAATACCCCAACAGCTCCCAGGAATGCTGTGGTAGGCAGCAGGCACTTCCTCACCTCTCTCGATAAATTAATTCTGAGCCAGCCACAAATCACTTGGATCTGTCGGAGCAGACCTGTGACATCATTTTTTAAAACCCCCAAGCCATGTTGTCCATCATCGAGTAAATATTGAGGAGTCGGTGATTTCCGCTGGAGAGTTACGGAGCCGCTGCCCCCCTCCTGGCGGGTGGGAGCGCTGGGAGGGGGGAGAGGATGAGGAGAAGGGAGGGACAGCGTGGAGCGTGGGGCTCGCCGGCTCAGACAAAGCCGCCGCCGCAGCCGCCGGCAGAGCGCAGGGGAAAGGATGGAGAGGAGGATGGAGAGCTGGCGAGTGGGGGCTCCTGGCACACAGTCCAGGCTTAGCTGCTGCCCCGGAGCACGGGCTGGCTCAGGGGAGGGAGGCAGAAGCCTTTTGTGATCTCGGCGTTGCCGCGTGCGCTGGAAGGACCGGCTGGCGCTCCCAAATACCGGCACAGGAGCAACCCCCTGGACCAGACAGCAGGAATTACCCCTGGAATCTGCAGGTGACACCGTGAGCTCTGTGTGTGCAGCCATTGCAGCACAGTGGGGAGGGATGGCTGGAAGGTACCAAACTGCTTCAGCTGACCCAAAGGTTCAAAGGAAGCAAACGGGGGTCTCCTGATCATCCTTTTCTTTGCATCCGTGCTGGAAACAGACGTGCCAGGGAGCCTGAAAATCTGACTGTCTTGCATAACAAATGCCCTGATGTAAAGGAGATCTCTGAACTTTTTTCTGGTCATACTTAAGGTCTAGAGCTTTACTAGAGAAGAGTAACAAGTCACTGGGCTCATCCCAGGGGTGAGGGAAAGGAGACCTCATCTGCCAGGGCTCCTGTAGGTGTTGGGAGGAATCTCCTTTATCAGAGGCTGAGGGGAGGTGCCAGGGCATGGCTCGGACTTGAGCTGCTGCAGGAAGAGGAGAGGGTGTGCTTGCATTTGCTTTTTTCCTTTTGCCGTGGCTTGGAAGCAGGGAACTGAAATGCCTCCTTCCTGCAGAGCTGCTCCCTGTCAGAGCGAGGGGCTCAATGCGGTGGCTGCGCTCGGCCGGAGAAAATGAAGGAAGGGCAAATCCAGGTGTGTGCCCAACACCTGGCAGGACCAGCAGTGTTGGGTGAGAACCGTCCTGGCTCTGCTGTCACACGGTGCAGTGGTGGGGCTGGGCTCTCTGGGGCCAGCGTGCTGGAATGCCAAGAGGTCCGGGCAGTGTGCTGGAATGCCAAGTGACTGGATCGCTGGTAGAATGACAGAGCCAGGGCTGCTGGACGTGCTTGGGGTCCACGTAACACGGTAACGGCGAGACGAAGCCCCTGCCATGGTTTGCCTCTCTCGGGACTGCTGGGGAGGAAGAGCACGAGCCTTTCCTCTCCACTGCTGCAGTCTGTGCTTCCTTTGTCTTGCGTGTCTTCCCGCGGACAGCTGCTCTGCCTGGACTCCTGCTGCTTTCCCGAGCGTCCGCCGTGTCCGAGCTGGCTCGGCTGCATGAAGCTGTTTTCTCTCAGGCTGCTCCGTGCTCCCTGCTGAGCTGGGGCTGTGTCCAGAGGTGCGCGGATGAGAGGACTGGCACAGCTCCACTCCCTTCCCTCACACCTGCGACTGCCTGGGAATGCCTTGGGTGGAAGTTTGCTGCTCTCCTCCCGCCCCCTTCCGCTGAGCCAAGGAGTGGATCCGCATCCCCGTGGGGTTGGGCTTCATGTGCTCGCCTAGTGAGGAACCCGTGAGCCCTGACAGCAGTGCCTGTGAAATCAGCGCCCCAGCAGCACCTCTGAACCTTTTCCCGGGCGAGGAGTTTCTTTTCTGAGTGTGAACTGCGGTACAGATTTGCACCTGGAGCCCGTGGAGGCACTGCGAGCTTGTTGTCCATGCTCTGTGCACACAAGAGGAATTGTCTGCCCGCTGATTTGTTGTACTCTGAGCATAATTTTTTGAGTTTCTTTATGGTAATGACTATGATGTGGCAATGCCATCTGTCCTCCTCAGAGTGCCGCTGCTACCGCCTGAACGGTTTCTCCCTGTTCAAGCGGCTGCCGATTCCTCTCTCGTCAGGTTCGCGGATGCTGGAGCAGAGCGTCGGGGAGTGGCTGGAGTCCATCGGCCTGCAGCAGTACGAGAGCAAGCTGCTCCTGAACGGCTTCGACGATGTCCGCTTCCTGGTGAGTGCCCTCCAGGGACCCCAGGCTCTGAGGAATGGGTTGGCCAAAGCTTCCTGTGTTACCGATGCCCCATGTGGGCGCCGGGCAGAGCCAAGTTCTGCTGCCCTGCACGATGGTCTTGGGGGGTGTAGATGGTTGGACAGAAGGAACAGATGAAGGTTGTGTTGGGTCTTTGCATTTAATTCGGGTGTTACTGGTTTTTTCACTATGATTTTGATAGAAAATTGTATTTCATCTGCTCCCTAAATCTTTACTGTCCAATGTACTCCAGAAATGGGAACTGAAATTCGCTGGTGTTTTGACGGAACCCTTGAGCAGTCTGTGCTCTGAGCTGTGAAGGAGGCAGCAGACCTCTTGTTGGAACTGTACTTGCTCAGAGCATGCAGGCAGTATGTTAATGAGCTGTACCTAATTGCATTGACACTGTTGGCTCTGAAACCTAATGATGACGACATGGTAATGCTCAGCGTTGAGGGGTTTGATAACCAGTGTCTAGAAACTTAAAGCTGCACGGTGTAAAATTCTGAGAATTCGTGTGGAATGATCAACTGCAAAGACAAAATCTTGGTGCTGCAGGAGGGGTTCTCCCTGCATGGCTTAAAGAAATGCCTTTGAATGTGGGCTCCAAGTTTGGTAAATAATAAAAAATAGTTGTAAACCTTTGGAAAAATCATTTTGGCTAATGCAGCATCCTGCCTTGGAACGGGAGCGGGGACATCTCTGGTGCTGGGGACAGTGCAGAGAGGTGACACCAGGAGGGTGTGAGCTGGGTGAGGGGGTTTGGAACACACAGTGACCAGTGATGGTGGGGAGGATACAGGGGACAGCTGGAGAGAGACAGGAAGCTGGGAAAGGTCATGGATGGAGGCTCGAGGAAGCGCACACCTGAGCAGCATCTGCTGGGCTACGTGAAGGCAGGGTGTAATTATACTTTAAAAAATGACCTGGCCAGGAGGATAAATGTTGTTGGATCTCTCCAGCTGTTCCTCCTGGTCTCCACAGCAAGCAGCCGGGCCATTTGCCTTCCCTTCACCTGGCAGAGCCAACACTCCCCCCCAGAGCTGGGGTTTGCTGTGGTTTTCACTCCGTGTCCCACCCAGCCAGTCCCAAACCCCAGCAGACTCTTGGCCAGGGTTGGGGGAGGGTTCAGCATCCCTGTGTGTGCTGTTTGGAGATGGTACAACAAATTCAAATGAAATAACCTTGTAGATCCTCTTGGGATCCCCTGCTGATGGATCTGTGGTCACTGTGGGGTCGGTGGCTGCTCTCACCCAGCAGTTGCAGATAAAACACCATTCCCTTGCCTGGCCAGGGGCCCTCTCATTTAGCTCAGAACTCCAGTAGCAAAGGTTCCTCTGTGTGTCCCTTTGTGTGGTGGTGTTGGGTACGTGGTAAGATTTGCTCTCTTCATGGCTGGATGTTTTTCTTCCCTGTCCAGTGCTGGGTGGCTGCTCCCAGTGCAGCAGTTCGCTGCTGCTGGATTCAGGGGATGGGACACTCATTTGCTCATTCCTCTCAAAGTTAAAAGGTCAAATAATTTCCCAAAGATTTCCTGCAAACCCCAGCTGATTTCCATTTTGCTGCTTATCTCTTTTCCTAGGGAGTTGACCCTGGCAAGCCCTGGCTTTCAATCCATTCATCCCAGCCCTGAGAACTCTAAACAAATATATGAGCCCAGTAGGAAAGTTGAATTATTTAAAATCTTTTCCTCTGAGGTGTTCCTTGCCTTCAGCTTCTGGTGTTGGGGGTGCAAAACCTTCAGACAGAGCACAAGTGAGGAACAAGTAGTTAATTTGGTTCTAGTGGTGTTTTTGATGTTCTTGGATGAATTATTAAAACTGCTGTGAACACTCAGGCTGGGCAGAGCAGGGGCTCAGGATGTTGAGCTCTGAGGGTTGGGCTGCCCAGTCCTCTTCTTTGCACAACCATAGCTTTATAGGCTGCCCCTTCCAGTCTCTACGGGAGAATATTCCAAACTAAGTGTGTTACTTTCCTGAGTTAAACAGTTTCTGTGAAGGGATTAGTCCCTCTTGGGGCCTCGCTGTGTTCAATATTTCAAGGTTCATAGAACGCCAGGTAATGGTTTGCAAATCGCCAGGTGGGTTATGAGGTTAATTAAGTTTTAGTAGTCCAGCCTAGGAAATTGGAGTCCTTTGATACGAAAACACTTTTTTTTCTGTGCAGGATTTTGCATTGCACTGCTCCCTGCTCAGAGAGCTGCGGGGTGTTCTGGTGTGCCAGGATGCTCCCTTTGCTCCGGGGTCCCCAGGTGCCTTTTGGGGGCAAACCAGGATCTTTGCAGGAGCAAAGCGTTCGCTGTGCAGGGACAGTGCAGCTGCAGAGCAGGGCAGTGTCCTAAAAGAGCCCTGTAATTACTGAGGACCATACACAGCCTGTAGTAGATTGTAACTCAGAGGAGGGTTAAGAACAGTGTAGCAAGGAGCTTTCAGGTCACTGCAGCAGGGACCTGCGAGAGCTGGTGTGTGCAGGCGCCGGGGTGCTTGGTGCTGTTCTTCACTGGAGAAACAGGGTTTAAAGTGCCCTGTCTGCCCTGGGGGTGGGACAGGGTTGTAAGAGACATAAACTGGGGGTGCCGGGCTTGCTGGTGCTCTGGTGGCCTGTACTGCAGCCAGGTCTGGTTTCAGGAATTCTTGATTCCCTGGGTATTTTCAGCTGGCTCCTGTGCTAATCCGTGCCCCATGTCACAAGAGCCTTTACCCCCAGGTAGGGAAATGATTCACGAGCACACCATGTGTAAAGAGAGTTTGAAAAGTGCTCTGTAAATATATTTGGCTTCTTAATTAAATGTTAATATAGGAAGGCAGAAACATGTGTTGTTTCCAAAAATAATAATTCCGTTATTTTCAGAACTCCAGGAATTGGGGATTAGAGGATTAGCTATGCTCCAGCCACGTGCCGGCCGCCTCACTGGACAGGCTGCACCTGGAGTGAGAGCAGGGAGGGGATGAGGGTCCTGCTCCTCTTGGGCTCTGCTGACCAACAGCTGAGAGGGGCACAGGGGACCCACAGCTCCTGCAGGTGACAGTGGGAGCCACGAGTGTGTCTCAGGCTGTGCTGTGGAAGGGAAAGGTGCTCTGGAGCCTCCTCTGTGCTCCTGGGAATTCTAGCTCTGCATCTGGGACAAAGTTGATCTTGATCAAGCATTGGCTTCATTCAGGGGTGGGTATCACTGGCATAAGTCAACAGGATTATTGAGACATGGATGTGACGTGACATTGGAGCGCCCTCATCCATGTACGTGTTCCTGGGAAGGGACCAAGGTCTACATGGATCTTGGATTGTGTAATTTTTTGGCTTGGTTAAGGGAAGAAAGGGATGGATTTAGGTAGCTTGGCTTTCTAAAACACTGAGTTTTCTTCCTACATCTACGTATTGGGCCCCATCTCTGCTTCTGCAGAAATTCTTCTACTCCCTTCACGTTGCTTACAGTAGCCACTCTGTGTTTATGGACAAGGCAGGGAAGGGGCGTTCCCTGTTATTCTGCCACTCACGAGCACAAACCCCACTGCCCAAGACAGCAGCTTCTTTCCCTCACCCTCTGCATTGCCACTTAGTGATCTTCCTGGCCAGCACCACTGCCACGGGGCAGTCGGACTGGGACACTCAGCCGCTGCTTTTCATATGGAGCTGGAATTGGGCAGCAGCCTGTGCAGACAGCTGGGATTAGGAACAGCTCAAGTGGAGATAGTGCTTCCAATCCTCCTTCTCTGCTCTGCAGCCTGCTGGGATTGCTTCATCAGAGGGGAAAGTTTATTTGTGCGGTGGGTGAACACAACTGAGGCGAAGCTGCTGGCAGTGGCTGTGCTGTCCTTGACTGAGCAAAAATACAGCTCTGCAAGTAGGATAAAACCCTCAGCAGCGCTGCCTGCCAAATGTGAACAGCTCCAGTGAACCGGGAATGCCCACCCCACCACCCAGGAGGAGCAGCACTGCTGCCTCCCACGTGGAGGAACGAGGCCCCGTGGCGTGCACCGAGTTCCAGGAGCCTCATTGCCTCATCCCTCACCAGAGGAGGGAAATGAAAGGTCACAACACTGCAGCAGTGAGTGAGAAGTGTCATCCAGAAAAGTGCACAATAAATGGACTTAATTGTCCTTGGCGGGTAATGAGCTGGGGAGCTGGGAGAGCAGGAAAAATGTCCCAGGAATATGGGCCAAGAGGGATTCTGCTGCTCCTGGAGCTTGGCCCCATCGTGTCTTCTGTGCTCACTAGTGCATCTGCTGCAGATGTCCACTTTGGGAAGTCCATAGGAAATGGATTTTGGGATGCCCAGTGCATTCCTGGTCCCTGCAGCAAACAGGGATTAACCCAGGGAAACAGCAGGCTGGACTTTGCCTGTCTGGGGAGGGCAAGGACGTGGCCACTGTAATGAGAAGGAATTGCAATAATTGATGGTGGAATTCCTCCACAGAAGTGGGGAAGGAAATGCCATTACCTGTTCCCTCACACGGTGTCTTGTGATCCCACAGATCCTATAAATGTGTGTGAGATGCTTGCAAAAGCTTTCCCCTTCCCCCGGAGGGTGGGATCTTGCTGCTGCCCCCACAGCTTCCTCTGGGCTGACATCTGAGAAGGGCAAACCCTGCGTGCTCTGGCAGTTGTACCAGTGTTCTGGAGCTGAACTTTTTATTCAGTTCAAAGATATTTTGATTCACAAATGAGCAGGTAAAAGAGAACATAAACCATTTTTTATGGCTTTTTTTTATTGTTCAAGCCTGGATTCCCATGGAGTGTGTGGAAAGCAGCTAATGCTGATTCAATGAGACAGCGTCAGAAAGGGAAATCTGTTCTCTGCATGTAGTGCCCTGGGCAACTCTGGGGGGTTTTATTTATTTTTTTGTAATTGGGGAGAAGTGGTAGAAAAATGATGGTGGTTGAAGAACAGGGTGTTCGCAAATAATTCAGGGTAGTGACATTAATTTGATTAAATGCAATTCAGGGCTACGTTAGATTAGCCTGCGGTGGTGTTTGCTAATGGAACAGCCTTTCCTTCCCCTTTTCCTCTCTGTGCATGCAGGCAAAAAGAGGATAAATGTGGAGCTGAGGCCTTGGCTCAGGTTGGCTCACCTTGGCTGGATGTGTGAGCCGAGCTCGGCACCTCTCGTGCCTTCCCACATCTGACGGGATGTGAACAAAGCCAGGTCTCCTTTGCTCTGCAGATCCTGGGGTTTGGGTGTGGGTGACATCTGCACAATCCTCCTTCTCACCTGGTACCTGCCCTGCTGGAGCACTGGCATCTCCTGTGTCCTCAGTCACTCAGCTCTGCCTGATCCAGCTCCGAACGGCCCAGCTTGGCGCGCAGCTGCTGGTCCCCTGGGCAGAGCAGCCAGGCTTTGGACATGCTCTGGGAATGTGTCTGCCCCAGAGCTTTTTTCTATTTTCATATAGAACTTCTCATTTTATAGTAGCCATTTGGGGAAAACTGCACTGACACGTTCTGGTAGCAGTTTGCACCCAGGAATGATCTGTGAGGAATGGGGTCCCACCAGAGACCACTGACAGGGTTTTACTGCATCTGCTCTTGTTGAAACACAGTGAGAACCTGGCCTGATCACAGCTGGTGCAGGGATTTTAGTGCAGACTCGGGTGAGCCCTGTGTAGCTCATGCCTGGGCTGTGTCAGGCTGGAACTGGAGCGAGCTCTCCTCAGCTGGGCAGAAGCTCTGGGTGACTGTTTCTGGGTTTGGTCACTGCTGCCAGCCCCTGGAAACACGTGCCAGGGTCCCCAGACTGACTGTGCAGCACTGGATGAGCCCCTCAGAGTGGAGTTGGACTCTGGGGTGAGGGTCTCTGCCAAGCCCCTGAGTGGGAATCGGTTCATTCAATTAAGTGAATTCTGTTTGACATCTCCCCAGTGAGATTGTGCTTTATCCACCATGGTAGGGATGTTTGGGTTTTTTCTGGAAGGGAATGGTGAGAGCAGGGGCATGCAGGGCTCTGGGGTTGAAGGAAGTTTGAGGATCTTGGGAAACATGGCAGAGCTGTGCCAAAGTTCCCTGGATAATAGGAATGGACTCCACGGGGAGCAGAGAGGTTGGATTGGATTTTGAGGAGCAAAGTGGGTGGACCAGAACTGGCAATTTAGAGGATACTTATATTTGATTCATTAGTAGCTCCAGGCCCCATAAACATTAAAAAAGCCATTAAAATTGCAGTTAATTTTTTTTCTCTCAATAAAATTGCTTGAATTTGACAACCATGACCAATTCCCTCTGTTGCCATTGTCATGCTGCCAGTCTGCATGGGCAAGAAAATTAAACAAAAATGAAGTGACTGCGTGCTAATCTCAGATTTATTGTAGGGTTTTGTGCATGAGCCCCTTTCCCCGTTGATGCTCTTTGAAGAGTTGGGGCTTCTTCATCGTCCCTGTGGCCAAGCAGATCCTTTTCCCTGCTTTCCACTCAAGTACCCCAGACTGCAGGTGCCTTGAAGGGAAGGCACCAAGCTCCACCAATCACGAGGCCGATTACAAACACAGATTTGTATGACCAAATGGGTTTCTCCTGCTCTGAGATCTGGGTGTGCAGGGCCCAGCTGTGAGGCCGTCACTCAGGGTCTGTGGTGAGCTGGACATGTCTCCATCTCCCATATCCAGGCTGCCAAAAGCAGAGCAATAGCAGTGACAGCAGAATCCACGACAAGATGCAAATTGTCTCAAATGCACTGAGGGGAAAAAGAAAAAGAGCTTTGTATGCATTTTGTATGCACAGAGAGCCTTCAGCTGTCTCTCTGCTTGGGATGTCTGCAGGAGCCTTCGGAGTCTGGGAACGCTGTGTTTGGGTTTTGCATCTGTTGCTTTTGATAGCAGACCCATCCTGGTCCCTGTCCTCCCCGTGCAGGGTGTGCTCACAGCAGCGTCGGGGTCCATCCGCTGCCGGCCCGGCCGCGCGTCCTGCACGGAGCACTCAGTGCCTCAGGCCCTTCCTTAGCTGGAACGAGAGCATGGACAGACGCCAGGCTCTGAGGAAGAAGCAGCATCTGAAAATTGGGTAGTTAAGTGCCTGCAGAGTGTCCTGCTGGAGGAGGAATCTGGCAGATTTTGGCAGTGCTGCCTTCAGCTCACTCACTTTGGGGTCACCTCGGTAGCAGGAGGGGACGCTGCCTTCTGCCAGGTAACCTCTGACTGTGTGTTTTCCTTTAATGAGAACCTGGAGTCTCATGGGCTGTTTAACTACAGTGCAGGCAGTGAGGTGTGAACCAAAGCCAACCCTTTTTCCAAGAACTCGTGTCTCTGCAGGCGGGTTGACTGCACCGGCATCCTACAGGGCTGCCAGTGAGGACTCGGGTCAGTGGTAGATCCCTGCCCTCCCTCAGGGTGATGTGCAGGGCAGAGACAGGGGTCAGGAGTGTCCCTCATGGTGGTGTGTATTTGTGCCTCTCCATGGAGGGGACTCTGGCTCAGAGGGAGCTGAAGGCCAGGTTGGGGGATGAAGGCGCCTCTGACTGCCTGGCAGCCAGTCTGTGCCAGCTGGGACTCGGGACAGATTCACCCTACTCAATTTCAGGTGTCTGACTGGGCTGATGGTTCAGCTCTTTGAGTTGCCAGTGGAGCAGAGGAGTTCTGCCCCAGGTAATGCATTTCAGCCCCTGTCCCTTCCCTGGCTGAGCCCAGGTGGGGGCTGGTTCCTGACACAGCACATGGTGAGGTGTTGGGATGAAGGAGCTGATGGGTGTCCCTCACTGCCCCAAAGTGTGGGTGACAGTGAGAGCTGTGGTCTGGGCCAGCCCTGAGCCTCCCTCACTCTGCTCAGCCCCACGAAGCTGGGGCACCCAGGAGGAACGTGCAAGGTAGAAGCACTTGTCACAAGGAATAAAATTGGAGGCACGTCTTGGGAACATCTTTGTGATTCTAATTGGCATCTCTGAGGCAGCTCCTGGAGGCTCCTGGAGGACTGGGCTGATGGCAGAGCACATCCCTGAGCTCTGCTCTCCCCACTGAGCCCGTCCTCAGAGAACCTGGGGAGGGGCTGGTGGGAGCTGGGGCTGCTCTGTGCCCTCAGAGGGGCACTGGGAGGTGGCATCTGCTGGCCTGTGGGCAGCACCAAAGGGAACATTGGGGTAAAACCAAAGAGCAGCAGTGGCCCACGCAGAGCAGCTCTGCCCCCTGGCTCTTGTCTGAGGCCATGTTGGGTGCAGACAGGTTTAAAGTCTGGCTCCTCTGTGTGGCTGGCAAAGGTTAAAAGATCTCCAGTGTCTTTGTATTTAATTCTCTTTTTTAGTGGCAGATTATTGTTTTCTGTGGGAGATGAAATCCAAATGGGTTTGAAGGACATTTCTCATGCACCAGGGGCTGGAACCATTTGTTCAGAGCTGCTACGCTTTGTCTATCCTTGTTAAGTACCCAGAGAATATGGACTGGCACCAAGGGAATTTAATGTGACACATAAAAATAAGGAGTGCAGGAGAAAGCTGTAGGCTTCACAGTATTTAACTACCTTGTATCCTTGCTACATAGCAAGCAATTTTTTTTGAATTTGAGATGCCAAAGTTGAGAGAACACCTATTGCCCTGCCTTGGAGCTGACACTAGTGCCCTGTGGGAGAGCAAGAGCCACCAGCCCTGTGCTGCTCATGTGGGACCACGGCTGTGCCAAAGGGGATTAGCACCAAAAAGGGCTCAACACTGGAAAGTGAGCATGAGTGAAAATGTAAATAGGATCAGCAGGCTTGTTTAGTTTTATACGTGAAAATTACGCATCGCCATTGTCACAGCTCATTTGGCTGCCGACTGTTCCTGCTGTCAGAGTGGCACGAAGGGAAGGACTGGCTGTGAGCTCTGCCCCTGCCAGCATCTTCCCTGCACTCCCCCAGCTTCAGCCCTGGCTCTCTGCAGGGAGATGGAGCCACAGAGCACCAAGATGGGCAGGTCGAGGGAGCAGAGCAGGCTCAAGCATTGGGAACTGCAGGTTTCGAGCTGTGACAATAACGTGCTGTGGGCACTTCAGTCCCTCCCTGTTCCTCCCGCACCCAGGGCAGTAATACTTTGCTTTGCAAACCTATGAAAGAAATCCCATCACTTGCTCTGGCCCTCTTTGTCCATTTCAAAAAGCTCTTTCGAAGCCATCTCTCTCTGGGAGATGAATTCCTCGCACACAGGCTGCGTTCCTGCCAGGTGAGGTGTCTGTCAGGGGAGTTAATCCCCATTAATCCCTTCCCTCCTCCCCAGAGCTGAGCACACAATCTCCTGCTGTTACAGGAATGCACATTAAATGTGGCTCTTTGGCTTAAAATTTGTGAACAAGAAAGGGGAGGGGATGTTTCCATCTTTCTGGTGGGATGCTGCTGCCCACCAGCCAGAGGTCACTGCCCTGGCAGCAGCAGCTCCTTGTGTTAATCACAGGGGGTTTGTTCCCAATCCAAAGGGAGCTGCTGCTTGTGCACCAAATGGGCAGCCTGGAGCCTTCAGCAGCAACCTGCCTCTTCTTACTCCTGATTTTGTGCAGTTGAGGGGTGCACAGAACAGTTCACGTGATGTGGTTCCATCTTCACATGGCTCATGGTGTGCAGTGTCGCCACTCGGGTGAGCCCCTGGTGTCCCTTGGCCTCGCTCACAGGCTGTGGGGTGCAGGGCAGATGGGTCTGGCCATGATCTGGTGTCCACAGGCACACTGGGGCAGTGGCAGTAGCTGTTCCCAGCGCAATGGCCCCAACTGGCACAGTCTGTGAACTGGCCTTTGGGAAAACACAGAGTGACCCCCCCTCATGGGCTGCAGAGCCATTTAGTCCCAGCTCTTTCTGCTGTTTAAACAACTCTCAGACAAATAAATGCCTTTGTGCCCGTGGCTGTCAGCTCAGGCTCTGCTCTCCTGTCCCCTCCCAGCTCTCCAGGAATCGTGTGTGGGATCTGACCTGCTGAGGGAGGGGGAGGCAGAGGAGCCCCGTCAGGGGGTGGTGAGAGCTGTGCCTCCTGCCACCCACTGCTGTTTGCCACTGCTGTTTGCTAAATGACTGTAGTGTGGGCTGCAGGGCAGCTCTCCCACGTGGCAGAAAGATCTCTGGGCATCTCTTATCTCTGGTGTTAATTCCCTGTTTCCCTGAACACTCCTCTGTGGCCGAGGGAAGAGCAGCTCCCGGGTGGAGAGCTGTGTGCTATCCTGCTCTGTTGTCACCACACCTGCCATGGAAGTGGCAGTGATGCTGCTTGGCAGGGGCAGAGCAGCTGCTGGCGTGGCCGGGAGCAAGGACACGCTCGGGGGGTGGCTGCTCCGGGACAGCTTGCTGCATTTAAAGCAGATAGCATTCAGCAAAGCACATATGCTGAAATCCCACAAAACTGTGGATGGGAAGAGGTAGGAAACCCTTGCTGCCCTTTTTGTAGGGTGCCTGGCAATCTTACCTGCCCTCACCTTCCCTGCAGCCGGCCTTAATTGGGTTTCTCTTATAAAACCAAAATGTGGAACAGTGAAGCGCTGTCGGCGCACACCTTCTGCTGGGACTCCCCGGGGAGCAGAGGGAGGCAGGGCTGGGAAGGGGGTCCGGGCTCGAGCTGAAGCTTTCAGTCACACAGCAGCGTGGCTCTGCCAGGCGAGGGGAAACGTGTCCTGCTGAGCTCTGCCCAGGTAGGACAGCAGGGAAGCAGGTTGTGACAGAGGCTTTTAAAGGGGGGTAGAGTCCGTGTGCTTCTGCTCTGCAGGGGGAAGGGGGCAGAAAATGGGTTTTAACAGCTCAGTGTGGGGTGACTGGAGCATCTCTGCCCCTGCCTGGAGCCAGAGGAGACACCTGACCTTCCTGGGCTGCCAGGGAAAGCAGTGCAGGTTTCTCTGTGGCCGTGGAGGGAGACTGAGCAGAACCCAGAGCCCCTGCTCGGATGTGGAGGGGGCTGGGGTTTGCCTGGGCACTGTTACAGGATGTTTAAAGCCTCTGTGTGTGCATCCCACGGGATGTGGCTGTAAGCCATGCCCCAGGGCTAAAGGCTGGGAGTGGGAGGGGGGAGCAGTGCTCCGTGTGCTGCAGCTCTGCTCGTGTCAGCCCTCTCTGTGCCCGAGGTCGGTACATGGGGCAGAGCTCCCAGCCTTGGAAGCCTTCCTTATCATTCTTGTCTTCCTCCTCCTGCTGCCAGGACATGCTGGAGGTCGAGTCAGAGGGTGCCATAACTGTGTGATGTCCATTCACACGCCTGATGTGGCTCCTGTTGTCCCCTGCTCCCATGTCGCTCCCTGCTGTCCCCACAGGGCTGTAATGTCATGGAAGACCAGGACCTTCGGGATATCGGGATCGGTGACCCGCAGCACCGCCGGAAGCTGCTCCAGGCTGCTCGCTCCCTCCCGAAGGTCAGCACCAGCTGATGATGGGACATTGCCAAGCATGGCTGGGAACACAGGGGAAACAAAAGCCAGTCCTTGCATCTCTGGCCATGGAGGAATCTCAGGGGCTCTGGGAAGAGTTTGGGGAATAGCAGGGAGGAGGAGGAGTATACTGATCTTCCAGGCTATGTGGATGGTGGTAGCTCCATGCTGGGACTGTTCCTCCTGGCAGTCTTGATCCCAAGCACATTCTTTGTTTATACAGTGATTTTGTTACTGGCTAGTGGAGATGGCCATGGCCTGGAAACTGATTTTCTTTGACCCCATATCCCTTGGGATCCCAGCTCCTGCAGCTTTTAACACCCTTCTTGTGCTTTCACAGTTGAAACCCCTGGGCTGTGATGGGAATAGCCAGCCCTCAGTTCCTGCATGGCTCGACTCCCTGGGGCTGCAGGATTACATCCAGTCCTTCCTCTCGAGTGGCTACAGCTCTATTGACACTGTGAAAAACCTCTGGGAGCTTGAGATAGTAAACGTGAGTGTCGCCTCTCTCCTGCCGGGGCAGCGAGGTCCTGCCCCGTTCCCTGGGGCCAGCACTTGCCACAAATCTCTCAGAGCAGCTCTGTGCCCATGGTGACCATGGTCTCTCCCTGCAGGTGCTGAAAGTGAACCTGCTGGGCCATCGGAAGAGGATCATCGCCTCGCTGGCAGACAGACCCTATGAGGAGCCACCAGCCAAGCCACCACGGTTCTCGCAGCTGAGAGTGAGTCCCTGCTCATGGTGCCCTGCCTGGCTCGTGTGTCAGTGCTGCGAGAAATCTTGCCATGGCCAGTGCTGTCTGTTCAGCTGCTCACCTCATCCTCCCCAGACACCCAGGCAGCAAATACCTGTGCAGGGGCAACCTTGTGATTGCAGTGAGTGGGGCAAGGTAATTCCAGCCCTTGCAGGTCAGCCTCTGGATGCCGACCCCATGGCAAAGGCCAGGCTGCCCCTTGGGATCAGGTGCCTGCACTGAAGGGGTGCAGGGTGCCACTCCCACCTCTGCCCTGCACGGAGGGGAGCTCTGAGCCCACTTTGTTGCCCTTGTTTCCTGGTCAGAGATGTGGGAGCTTTCAGCAGGCAGGAGTGACCCAGCCCAGCTGGAGAAGGGCTGCAGCTGGGACTTGGTGTTTGATTGCACCCTTGGGATCTGGAGCCCTCTCCCTGGCCCGGCTGGGCTGCTGAGAGCTCCCGCTCTCGCTGCCAAATAGCACTCGACAAGATGTGTGGATGTTGATTTTTGCTGCAGGAGTGGCAGCATTTGGATGTCAGGTCCTTGTTACGGGGCTTGGCTGGGAGGGAAGCATCACATTCCCCGTTCTTCCTGAAAACTGGCTTTTAAGAGCTGAGTTTGGCAAAAGCTGCTGGGCTCAGAGCAACCCTGTGAGTTCAGGAATGGGGCAGCATGTTGTGCTGCCTCCTCCCAGAGATTGCTAATCAGCTTCCTGGAGCAGGAATTGAAGTGATTGGAGTTTACCCATCCTAAACATCTGGTCCTTGCCCTGCTTGCAGAGCTCTGTCCACTTGCCTTGGATTCCCAAGGCTTTCCAACCCAAACAGCCTTAGCTGAAGTGAGTTGGGCTGCTGTGTCCTGCTTGCTGACAGGGGAACTTTTAGGAACTGGGTTCAAGAGTGAGAACAGAGAGAATTCACACTGGTGCTGCACTGGGAGGGTGCCCAGTACAGACTCTGCATCTTCACCCACTGCTCAACCCCCGTGTTGGGCAGCAGGAGCCTGGGAGGGACCAGCAGGCAAGGATCTGCACCGTGGGCCAGATGATACCGAAGGCAGGGGGGCTGAGGCGGGGAGAGGGCTGCTTTGGTGCGGCTCAGCTGATTGAGATGCTGCCCAGGGAGGCTGGGTGGGAGAATGGGCCATTTGCAGCATTTCCTGGCGCTGCAGCTGCTGCGCTCCAGCGCTGGCTGCGGTGGGGGGGCGGGCGGGCGTCAATGGCAAATCAGGCGAGTGGGCTGAATGGGAGTGATGCGGCCACAGCTGTGCCGAGGCTCCGGCCGTGCCTGCGGGCCCTGGGCGCGCTCTGGCGGCGGCTCCCGGGGCTCCTCTGCTGGAGTGGCTGATCATCATCACCCTCGGGTGCTTAGCTCAGTGCTTTAGGGGAGCCCACCCCTCTGGAATCACCTTGCCCCCAGCCCGGCGTGTCCCCTGCCCTCCTGGGATGAGCTTGCAGAGGCAGAGGCATGCTGGGCAGAAGGGGCTGAGTACGTGGCTGAAACCATCCTGGAGCAAATCAGGTGTAAGAAGATAAAGAGTGGGATTGGCACTGAGGCAGGGGCCCCCAGAGCAGGAGCTGACCCCGTTAGTCCACTCACTGCACCCTGTGTCGGGCGATGTAGAGGGAGTGATGGGGGGCGCGGCACAGCCCAAGCTGACTGGGACCCTTTGCGGTGTCTGCTCCTTCCAGTGCCAGGACTTGATGTCCCAGACGTCGTCGCCCCTGAGCCAGAACGACTCCTGCACAGGCAGATCTGCCGATCTCCTGCTGCCCTCCGGGGACACTGCCAAGAGGCAACACGATCGTGGCACTGAGGTTGCTCCCTACTCCAGAGCTGAGCGCTACAAAGCACAGGTTAGTGGGTGCTTTTGTGTGTCCTGGGGGCCCTCTGCGCAGGCTGCCCCGTCTCTGGAGCCAGGGAGGAGGTAGGATGATGCAGGAAGGGAGCTGGTCAGGCTCAGCTTCTCTCAGACATTAGAGCCAGCAGCTCCTTTGTGCCTCAGTTTCACCTCAAAAACTAATGGCTCACACTTCCATCAGCACTGGCACCTTCACCCCGTGTGCTGCCTCTGCCCAGCTCCTGGGGGACTTGGCCATTGCCAACCTCAATCCCCTCTGCCCAAAGAGCCCCCCTGAGAGCTGTTCCAACCCAGCCTGAACCTCTTGTGGCTTCACATCCATATTTCTTCCCATGCAGGAGGACCGTCGGGAATCCAAGCTAACCCTGCGCCCCCCCAGCCTGGCAGCCCCGTACGCCCCAGTCCAAAACTGGCAGCACCAGCCCGAGAAGCTCATCTTCGAGTCCTGCGGGTACGAGGCCAACGTAAGTGGCTTTTGGTTTGTGGGGGTGGTGAGGATGAGGAGGCTCTGGGGGTCAGACTGTTGAGCGTGGAGTCTCAGGGCAATGACATTGCCTTGGGATTGGCAGGAGTTAACATCTCTCCCTCCTTCACACAGTACTTGGGCTCCATGTTGATCAAAGACCTCCGAGGGACGGAGTCTACACAGGACGCCTGTGCCAAGATGAGGGTACGGAGACCCTGCGGCCGGGGGCTTCACTTGCAGCCTGTGGTGGATGATGGGGATTGCGAGGGGGGATCTCAGGGATTCCCCAAACCCTGTGGGAGCCCAGACTACCAAACAGATGGTGCCACTGTCTCTGATGAACTGCCCCTTCCCAGTATTGTTCCCAGTACCTGGGAGGTCCATGCAGCAGGAGAGTGGGTGTTTTCATTGAGGAAGTGAGGGCTGGAGTCTCTTCAGGTCCCTGTCACTTCCCCTCTGCTTCTACCAGGACCTAACTTTCCTCCTCCTGGTCCCAGATCCCCAAAACCCACTGTACGGGCCTGAGAGTCTCTGGGGTGGGCTGGGACAAGTCCATCCATTCACAGTTGAACATTCACTTGAATGTTCTTCTTTCTGAAGAAATCCACGGAGCACATGAAAAAGATCCCAACCATAATCCTGTCCATCACGTACAAAGGGGTGAAGTTCATCGACGCCTCCAACAAGGTGAGCTGCAGATGCCTCAGAGTTGATATTTGGAGGGACATGACCTGCAGTCTCACCTGCCTGGGGGCTGCAGGTCACTTTTTGTGGGTCTGGAAGCCATGGCTTGTCCTGAGGAGATTCTGGGGCTGGGGGAGAATACCAAGGTGATGATGACTACTGAGAGCACCAAGATGATGATGATTACCTGAGTGCCAAAGGCTTGGCAGACCAGCTGCTTGTGGACCATGTTGCCATTTATTCCTGCCATGGGAGGGAGCTGGAACTGCTCTGGCTGGGAGATTCCCTTTCCCTGTCCTCAGGACACCCTCCACAGCCACTGTTTGCCAGGTGTATTTGCCATCCCCAGAAGGGTGACGGGTGCTTGTGGTTGACCCCGGCAGAATGTCATTGCTGAGCACGAGATCCGGAACATCTCCTGTGCTGCTCAGGACCCCGAGGATCTCTGCACATTTGCCTACATCACGAAGGACCTGCAGACCAGCCATCACTACTGCCATGTCTTCAGCACTGTGGATGTGGTGAGTGCATTGTCATGTCACATCTCCCAGTCTTCACAGACCATTTGTTTCATCCCTCAGCTTTATTGGCTAGTCACAGACTGCTCCTTTCTAGGGTTCTTTCACCCATTTCTACCATAAAGTAGTCTTGGTTCAAAATGTCTTTACTTTGGACCTCTGTGGACAAAGAGAATATTTGTCTGGCTTCGTTACTGCCATCTCAAGTGTTGAATAAAGCAGGGCAGGAGCTTTCCCTCCTGGGGAATGTGCCATGCACAAACCCCTAACATGCTCTCAATTATGTTGAGCATAATGGGCTGATTTAACAACCTTTTAATTCAGGGAGGGTAGAAGCGTGATTTGCTTTTGTACTTGGGCAGAATCGAAATTGCACAAGACTTTTGTGCTATTTTTCTTTATGCTGCTGCACTTCAGTGCTGGTGGGGCTTTACAGGTGGGCAGGGGGTCCCAGGCAGGGGGCCCTGGGGGAGGCAGCGTGGGCCCGGCTCCCCCACATCAGGAGCTCAGTGGCTTTGCCAGGGACACAGCAGGATGTGACCTGCTGAGGGGAAGGCACTGGCTCTGCCAAGGTCTGTGACCCCAGAGGAGCTGCTGAGCCAGGGGGACTGTGCACAGGGTGATCTGACAGCTTTGTGCTCTCTGTGTTCTCTCGAAGAACCTGACATACGAGATCATCCTCACGTTGGGGCAGGCGTTCGAGGTCGCCTACCAGCTCGCCCTGCAAGCCCAGAGAGCAAAGCCTCTGGGTGCTGGAGCAGGAGAAATGATTGAAACAAAATCTTCCAAACCGGTGCCTAAACCACGAGCAGGCATGAGGAAATCCGCGGTATGTGTGTGCAGGCAGGAGCGACCTGCTGGGCTGAGCTGGGGGTTCTCGTGGGCACCACACCCTTACACCTCCCTGGGGTGGTGGGGGGAGCCCAGACATGGTCCAGGTGCCTGTCCTGCTGCTGGCTGCAGGTCTGTGCCTGTGCCAGTCCTGCTGTGGGGCTGGGGCTTCCCCTCGTAGCAGGAGGGCAGGCAGAGGTAGAAACAGCCCAGGTGGGATGGGGCTTAAGTGCCCTGCTGGGTCCAGCACAGCTTGCACGGGCAAACCCTGCAGAGCCGCAGTGAGATCCGTAGGTGAGCTGCAGTATGGGATTCCCCACAGCCAAAACCAGGCAAGACTGGAGCTGCTGAGGAGCAGGGACTGCTGCACAAGCCACTGCCTTCCTTTAATGTCTCCTTTTGTCTGTGTTCTGCTTGCTCCCCCCGCTCAGGTGCCGCTCCCTCCCGACACCCGCTGTTGTTACTGTCACACCTGTACAACACACCGCCCCTCCTACCTGCCGCTGCAGTCTGTTAGTCCTGGAGCGAAGGTCTTTACCCTTCTTCCTGCCATCCTCCCTTCTGAACCGACCCGGGCTGCCTCCCCACTTCCTCTGTCTCCTGCTGTGCCCCCGTGTCCTGCCTCGCTGTTGTTCCTCCCCCTGCTCGTTCTGGTTCGGATGAACCCCGGGGATCTGCCGCTCCCACCCACCCCTGCTGATGCAGTGTGGCAGCTCACAGCTAACCCCGCTGCTCCTGCTGGGGTGGTCACATCCCCGTGGCACCCTGATTTAGCAGGACAAGAGGAAAGAGCTGTGCTTGGTCAGGAGGGTAAATCATGTGGGAACTCACCTGCCAGGAGCTGTCTCCCTCTGTCCCGTTTCTGTAGCGCTCCGTTTTTCATGCTTGTTTGAGATGAGCAAAGCTGTCGCTGATGGTGACAGGGATGCACAGCCTAATGGAGGGAGTCATCCTGGGGTGCTGGGTTGAGACTGATGTGGCCAGACATGTTTTAGCTGTGAAGGACTCAAATGCCCTCCCCAGCAAGAGCTGCTTCCTTGCACACATGCACATTTTTGGGACGGGCGATAGGCAGGCAGGCGCTCCATGCTTTGAATCCCCACTCGTTCTGTCCCAGAAGCACAGGTGTCCTAACATGCCCTTTCTCTCCTTATTTCCTAGCTGGATCCCCCTGAAGTGGACCAAGACTCCCAGTCTCATGCCAGTGTCTCCTGGGTCGTGGACCCCAAGCAGGACTCCAAGCGGACCCTCAGCACTAAGTATGAGACCACTATCTTCTAAAGCAAACGCCCGCGTCCGCCCCGTCTAACCGTGCCTTTGCGATCTGATCTGTCTGCTCTTCTAAACTCCCTCTTCCTCCAGCTGCTCGCCCTGAGCCCACGTAGGCACCTCGTCCAAGGCAGCAGCACTTAGGAGACTGTAGACTTAAACGGCTTTTGTACCTGATCGCTGCTGAACACTGTGAATCTCCTTACTCGGAAACAAGGGTAATGCGCTGTAGCTGCCCGTGAGGCAGGAGGAGCAGAGAGGGCAGGCTGGCAGTCGGAGATGTGGATCCAGGAAAGCCGCCCACCGTTTTCACGTCTTCCCCCCTCGCTCTGGCACTGTGAATCCCTGGGGCAATGTGACACTCCCCAGGCCTTTTTTTTCTATCTCACCTTGTCCTTGGACTGATGGAGACCTCTTGTCTCTGCGGTGCACCCACTCCTTCCTCCTAGATCCTCCTCTTCCCGACTGAGCCACGGCTGTGTACTGTTCAGTGAACTCACCTCTCCTTCCCTGCCAGTCGAACCGACACTAACCACTGTGATGCTCTCTGCAAATAACACGCGGGCACTTCCATTTCCTCACGGCCACCCTTGCCCGCAGTCTTCTCCTCAAAGCCCGGCGCAGAACCTGCTCTGGGTGGTGGGGGAGCGTTGGTTTGGGCTGGGTGTGATCGTTCCCACTGTGAGCTCTGTCCCCTTGGAGATGGAGGGGGGTGGGGGGGGTTGGTTGCATGCATTTCAGTCCCTTGTAGGTTTTTCTTCCCCTCATAGTCCTTGTGTTTACACTCACCAGACTTCTCGTGAGCGCTGGGCATAGTTCTCACGTGGCAGCCTGTGGTTAAGCTTCCGAATGCACATGTTGTTGTTAGCCCCGGGCTGGGGAGGGGAGGTGTCAGCTGGACACCACAAGCAGCATCAGCAGGGAGAGGTCAGGGAGCAGCCCTGGGTTATTTGCCCCTGGTGTTAGGGCCAGCAGCAGCTTATCTGAGTTTTGCTGTGGCTTTGGAGTTGCTGCCTCAGAGCTTCCATTTCCCCTCACCTTCGGTGAAATCTGATGATTCAAAGTCCTTATTTAGCTCTTTCTCAGGAATGAGTTTGATCTCCCAAGTCATTTGCAACTTAATGGCAAACTGACCTCAGACTGAGGGCTCAGCTAGTGAGAACCCAGTGAGAGGACTACAAGTAAAAAAGTTGTCTTAAAGCAAAAAAAACAAAGGAAAGCTCAGTCTAGTACATACATTTCATATGCCACAGAGCCCCCTGACACAGAGCCAGCACTGCCTCGGGGCTGCAGTGCCACCCTGCCAGCCCAGGCCTTGTGGACAGCAGAACATTGCTGTGCCTGAGGTGCTCCGGGAGGTTGGGTTTGGGTTCGGGTTCCATCAGCACCTTTCCAAGCTGTAAGAGTGTCCTGAAGGTTTCTGTGTCCCTCTAAGAGAAACTCACTCCCTGGTGTGGGTGGCACAGCAGTTTCTACATGTAGGTGTTCACCACGCAGCTGCCACACATCCGCCCAGTGGCAGAGGGTCTGAGCTCTTCACCTCCCCCTGCTCTCAGCTGGGAAGGGCAGGTCCCTTCACACCCCCTAAATCCGGGTCACGAGAGCATGTGCCTTTCTAAGGGTGACCAAACCCAGCGGGGATCACAGGCAGCCCTGCCCAAACCGCGCCGCTGCCGCTCTGTGTCCGTAGCCCTGACGGCTTTTGTGTCCCATCTCCAGGCCGTTCGCCTCACCTTTCCCAGCACCTGTCTTTGTATGACTCGGAAATTCATTCCATTATCTTCCTTTCTGTTTGCCTCTGCGAAGCTGAGCTCCGGGCAGCCGTCTCCTACCACGGGATGTAGTAGCGGGACAGAGACCTGGGACGCAGTGGCCTCCTGACGTGAAGATCATCTCCCTCTGGCACGGGTGGCTGCCTCGGAGTGGGTGTGTGGCTGCTCGGTGAGGGCTCCCAGAGCAGAGGGGGAAAGGGACCCAGCCTCTGCCCAGGAAAGCCGCTCTCTCCATTCCTAGCGAAGGAAAACTCGAGACTCGGAGGCCGAGAGCGATGTCGCCTTTTCTAGTTTGAGACAAACGTCTTTCGACCCGTTTCTTTTTTAACGAAGTGACACAGAGCAAATCCGGTTCACGGTTTCAATGTAGCGCTGCAGCTTTTTGGTGAGGAAAAAAAACAAAGAAATTTTTATTTACTGAGAATCCCGCAGTCCGGCGAGGAGCACGATCAAAAGTCTTAGCAGGGGCGTGGTGTGCGCATTTCTGACGGTACTTACTCTGCTTCAGCTCTGGGTGAACAGGAGAAAACGCCAAATTCCTGGAAATCCCTTCCTCCCGTGTGACAACCTGGTTTGGGGTAAGTCTGCATCCTGTTCTCCAAGCTACTCCACGCTTTTGTAGCAAATGGAAGTAACTGGAGGAGAAGAATCTGCAAAGGATCTTTCACCCCAGAGCAGCTGTGGCCAATTTCCCCAATGGTACAAAGCTTCCTTATCCCCCAAACTGTCGTGTTGCAATACTTGACATTTCTATGGCAAGGACCCCGTTTCTTCCCATTTCCGCACTGAATTCCTGGGGACAACTCCCTTCTCCAGCCTCTGTGCACCTGTCTTGTTTTTAAATGCAGTTATGCCCTGAAAGGTTGGGGGTTTTTTAAGTATATTCAATTGTGATTTAGCACTTTTTTGATACTAGCTCATTATTTAATTAGTGCAACAGTTTCAGAAGATGAACAAATAAGGAGTTAAATTTTGGGCATTACACTGAAACAGTCCATCCCCAAGGACAAACCACATCAGCCTGAGGGTGGCTTGGCCCCGTCCGAGCCCAGTGTCCCCAAAGACACCACCTCAAAGGTGCTGTGTGCTTGCTTTTATTCCGAATTACAGTGTTTCAGAGTGGTTTGGGCTGTGACTGACGTGTTTTCAGACTGTTCCCCTCTGGGGAGAACGTTAAAATGGTTGTGATATGAATTCTTCAGATGCAAAATGTAGCGCAGCGCGTCCGTCATGATCTCGTCAGGCCCTGTCAGGGCTGTGGGACCTGCTGCCGCACGGGAACGCTGTGCCCAAGTAATTCCTGTTTAACTCCAGTTGCTGCTGTATGTCAGGATTTCCTTTAGTCTCTCTCACCAGTGAGGCTGGGAGGGAAGTGAACCATAATCCCAAGGGCACAGACCTGTAAAGGATTGGGAAGGGGGAGTGGAGATTTTGGGTTAAGTTGATGAATTTAGGAAACCTAACATTCCTTGTTATGCACATGTTGCAATTCATACTGGTGTAAGTGTAAATATTTGGTGTGTTGGCAACAAGTCTTTGGTGAGATTGCAAATTGAACCTCTGCTTGGGAGGAGGGACACCTTTCCTTTCTGAAACGTGAGCTGTTTCGGAGGTTGGCTTGGAGGTGATGTGGTGATGAAGACTCCAATCTTCAGGCACTGGGCTCAGTGACCCTGGTGGTCCATTCCAGCCCCACGTGTAAACCTGTGGTTGTCTTTAGTGATCCATTCTTTAGCCAGATACTCCCTTTCTCACCTCACAGACAGAGCAGTTGTTTTGGCAGTTCAGTGTGGTGGGGTCTCTCAAGGGACTCGGTGCTGGAGACTGACCCTGGGCCATGCCAGTCGCTGGCTCCCGGCCACCTTCACCCACCCACGGCGCAGTATTCGGGCTCTTCCTCCCTGCAGGGTTTTGTGCTATCTGGAGGAAAGTGCCCCAAATTTTTGGTGCTGAACATGACATTGCATCCAACTGCATCTGCTGTATTACCTGCCCAGGAGGAGTTGGGGCTGCCCCGGGCCTCGTTCCTCTCTTAAAGACAGATTGTGTTTCACAGACTTTGGTTTGTGGGCTGAGCCCTCACTCACGGCCGGCAAACGGAGTTGCCGAGTTTTGTCTTTCTTTTTATAGGAGGGGATGAATTTTTGTTTTTCAAATTGAAGATGCTTTATCCTTTTTTTATTTTGTGTTTACAAAGAAAAAAAACAGCGCTAATCTTAGCTGTTCAGCTGACTTTAAACTTGCTTTGGGATTGTTCTTTTTAGAAGAAATTATGCAACTTTTTTGGGGTACACGCCTGTCCCCCCTCCCAGGGAGAAGATGCGGCACCTTCCAGGCTGTACCTGTAGTGAAGTCTGTACCTTCAGGAGGCTGCTGAGACACAGAGCAGATGCCAAAAAGCCCTGAACACGTCCCGTTCTGTGTGCAGCTGAGGTGGAGCCAATGCTTTAATGCTCCTTCCACCCACCTCAGAAGTTTGCAGCAGCAGCAGCAGCAGCAGCAGCATTTCCCCGGTTCTGCTCAGATCCATGTTTTGGAGCCGGCACAGTGCTCACAACGCTGTCATGTTGCTAAGGTCTCCCTTTTAGATCTCACATTGGTATTACTTAAATTTTTCTTTCCCCAAAGAAAAGTACCTGTGCTGTTCTCGCTAAGTCAACCCAGCTCAGACATTTTTCTTACCCACAGAAGAATAACCTGGGATTCCCTGACAGAGCAGAGACAGTCGAGTTCAGTTTGCAATGTGGACATTTTTGCTAATTGTGATGTATGGCAGTGGGGCTGATTTGTAATACAAATGTTATTTAATCTGTCTGTATTTTGATACTTGAATTTCCTTTTATTTCCTGTATATACAATTGTTAATCTGTTCAAATTTGTCTGAATTTTAAACATCTTGTGGTACCAAACATAACCAATCTGTGCAACAACATAGACTGACCTCACTACAACAAGGCGAGATTGTAAATATTCCTGGGCTTCCAGCAGTCGTTTTGTTGTTTTCATAATTGTACAACTTAGAACAGACCGAATTAATAAACAACCTTAGACACACGTGTGTGCTGTTGTGTGTGGCCTCAGTGTTGTGCCCAAGTCTTCTGGGGGTCTGTGCCAAAGCAGGGCAGTTCTCATTGTGCAGGCACTGTCTGGGGGGTTTGGGAGCTTTGGTTAAAGCTGCTCTTTCTGCAGTCAGTCATAATGACCCAAATATTGAATATTATTATTTTGAGACTAATTTATGCATAAAATCACATCCAAATGTTCTGTTAAAGACAGCACAAGGGTCTGCAGCCGTTGTGGGTGTATTCTACACGTGATGGAGGGTTGGAAAAGCTCATTTTTACCCCCCCTACTGTACATCTGCAAGGGTTGTGTCCCTGGGGGCTGTCTTGTCCTGGGGATAACCACTGAAATCCCTTTTTGCAGCACGGCAGTGAGTGGTTCTTGTGACACCAGTACCCATTTGGGCAGCCACTGCTTAGAACATTTACCCAGCAAAGACCCGGGGCTTGCCAGGAACTAGGACATTTCAGTATGTAAAATTAGAGCAAGAAATCCAGACATTTAAATAACAGGTTAAAGTTCAGATTTTCGTGTCAAGTAAAATCTGACTGATGTGAAATGCTAAATACACCAGGGATTGCTAAATTTATACCGTATGTTCCATTTCTAATAACAAGGCAAGTTGGGTTTTCGGGCTGACATGAAATACACTGAGCTGGTTTCATGGTTTGAAACACCATGAGGTTTTACCCCTCACAGCCACAGCCCTGGCTGGGACTGACACCTCAGCAGAGGTTACAGGCCCCGGGTAGAATGAACACCTTGAGTTATAAAGGCCTGATCTGCTCTGCAGTTCAATGAGCTCCACAGCCCCTTGCCTTCCCCACCGAACAGTGACAGCTTTTTGAGGAAAAAAGGCTGCTGCTTTTTCTAGTTGAGAGGTTTATTCAGATCCTGATGTGCCAAGGGTCACCTTCTGCTGGCCTCGGTGGAGTTGTCAGATGGATTTTTACAAGCTGAGGCAGGATCTGAGAAACAGGAGGAGAATGAATTCCACCCCTGCCTGGTTACATGGAGAATGTGATCAGAAATAATCCAACTTGCATCTGGGAGAGGTACCTTCCTGAGAATTCCCAAATTCTTGCCTGTTGTAAATCGTGCTTCCAAACCCGCACCCAACTTCCAGCAGCTCTTCCTGAATGCAACCAAGGCCCTTTGGGAAATCTTTTTGAGCATGTTGTCCATCGAGAAAAATTAAAAGGCTGAGGAGGGAATGAATCCACTGCCCTGTAGGGATGAAAAGTATGAAAACAAAAAATAATTGGTCAATCAACAGAAATCTTCTGTGAGATTCCTCAGGCAGCCAGGAGCAGACTGGGGACAGCCCTGTTACAGGAGGATGCTGTAGGAACCAGGAAGGCTCTGGATGAATGCAGATAAACCAGCATCCAGCACAGGAACCCAGGTGACACTGTGTGGCACCTGAGGGCACTCCAGTATCAGGTGTAGTCACCTTGCTTTCCCTTTGTCAAACATCCAATTTCTTTCACGCAGGAGAAAGCCACATCAGTGACCTGTGGTGTGGACGGGACAGAGTCAGGCCAGATCCTTCTACAGAAGGTGCAGAGCCAGCTGTTTGTTTGGGTGTCTTTATGAAAAAGCTGTGAAGGTATTCGAGCCCTTCTCCTACCTCAGGGAATTCCCTTTGCCCAGGCTCCCAGCAAAGCAGATCCGTGGGTCCTTGGTTAACAGGAGGTGAGTCCTGGCTCTGCTGTGCTGCTCTGACTGCAGGGTGGGGGCTGCTGCCAAGGGGCTGTTGCTGCTCCTGCTCAGCCTCTCTGGGCTGATCCAAGCTCCCTGCAGTGGGGTCACACACAAGATGTTTGCAGGACCAGCCTGGTCATGCTCAACCAGCAAGAAGCAGGTTTGGGGCACTGCAGCCTGAGGGGATGTGTGTGGGAGGAACAGCATGGTGCTGTTGCCTGGGGCAGCAGGGAAGGGCGGAGAACTGCTTACACTGACACAGCCCTCGTGTCCCAGCACAGGGTTAGACTCCAGGGACTAGTATCCACAGAATGTTATACTGGATAGAGGATTTCAGCCTCCAAGAAGTACCTTTAATGGAGTCTGAGGAAGGAGACAGGCAGCTGTAGAGAAATCTCTGCAGGCTAGGAAAAAAGATGTCTACATCAAATGCAGCTTTTCCTTTTTAAATAGGCCTCCTAACTGCATTCCCTCATTCCTCGCAGGATCTCAGAATTCTTCTAACTTGTGAGAACTCCCAGTTCCTCCTGGGAAGGCTCTCAGCTCTGTTTTCTGCATCCAGGAGCTCAGGCTCACTGTGTGAGGTGTGCCAGTGACAGGCCTTGAGGGAGGGATCCATGAGGCTTCTGGCTCTTAGAGGCATTTCTCTCATCTGTTACTGAACAGGTGATGAAAGCATCAGTTTTGGAATACCCAGGGTGCATTTAGTGCTTTAGTAGCTCCTGTAGAAGTAGCAGCTCTCTCCCTTTCTCCCTGATTTTGCTAGGCAGCTTATCCAAGAGCTCCTGGAATTTCTTCCATTTGTACTGGGCCCTCGAATCTTGAAGTGAGTGCAGAGGCTCTGGATGGTGACATTCAGCAAGTCCAAAATCCCCAAAATCTCCTTGGGATGAGACAATGAATTGAAAGTTCTACACAGCAATAAATGCTGTAAAGTGGGGCCATTTTGGAACGCTGAGAAAGTTCATCAAATGCAGAACTTACCCTATCAGCTGAGGGGTAAAAAGAGCACAGCCCTTTTCAGAGAAATCCTCCACGCCCTCATGAAGACCAACAGAATGTTTTTCTAGCTAGTGCTTGTTTCTGCAGTGAGTGTCAGTCACTTAAACAGCTCTTCAGCTGAGATGCCAACACCTCAGAGGAGAGCTCCTCTGCAGTCTGCTTTGTTCGTGTCACAATCACAGCTTACACAGCTGGAGCCTCTAAATCTTTCCATATTAGTGACTCATACCTGACACTCATCAGATTTAAGAACATCTTAATAAATCATGGAGCAATGAATATATAAAACTCCAACTTTTTTTTGCTTATTCCAGGAGCTATCTTATTTTCTTGTTACTTCTACAGTCAGACCCAAACCACCTCCACCCCCATTCTCACACATTTTTTGCTACAGGACAGAGAAAAGCCAAGCCTGAATAAATAAATTATATTTATATTTATATGCACGCAGACCTGTTGGGAGAAGCCGACCCCTGGCAGTCCGAAGTCGCTCTGAGGACAATTTCATGCACAATGGCCAGTGTGGAAATGTCACCAGTGGCCACCCATAGCTGGTTCCAGGAGAGAACTGGTGCAGAAAAGCAGGATAAAAGTAAGGGAAGGAACACGAACCACAGCCTCGAGAGAAAAACGGGGTTAAAAGCATGTACTGAGCAGCTTTTGAGTGAAAACGCGCAGGTTTGTGTACAGACAAATCACCTCGCCGGCCGTGGGTGTGAGGGGACCCACCTCCCTCTCGTCCCCGCGATCCCCGGCGCGGGGCTGACCCCTAGTGCCGGCCGGGAGGGCGGCCCCGCCGCCTCATTGAATTAGCACCGGGCCCGGAGCGAATTAACAGCGGACACTGCCCTCGGACACTGCCCTCGGACACTGCCCCCGGACACTGCCCTCGGACACTGCCCTCGGACACTGCCCCCGCCCCGGGGGTCCCGCGCCCACCCCCAAAGCCGCCTTCGGGCCCGGCGGGCCGGGACTCCCTGAAACCGCGGGGCCCCCCTGCCCCGCGAATGGGCCGCGCCAGGCGCCATGCCGAGGCGGCGCGGCGGGGCGCTCCCATTACAGGCGGAGGGGGAGAGGGAGGGGGGAGACGGCCCCGGTATGAGGCGGGTCCCGGGGCCGCGCTGAGGGACGGGGCGGCCGCGGCGCCGAGACCCGGGAGCAGTCCGGGGGCAGTCCGAGGGCAGTCCGGGGGCAGTCCGAGGGCAGTCCGGGGGCAGTCCAGGGTCTGCCACCGCATGCTGGCCCTGCCATCGCGTCCCGGCCCTGCCATCCCGGAAAGCTGCCGCGGGGCCCGGCTGCGGGGAGCGGCGTCCCGGAGCTGTCGGGGAGCTGCAGGGAGCGCTGCTGGCCGTGCAGCCGCCGCAGCATCCTTCCTTCTCCCTCGTTCCTCTGGGTTTGTCCATTTTCCTTTCCGGCGGGCCCAGAAGGAAGGGCCTGACTCCGGTCACCTGCTGGAACCTCCCCTGCACTTCACTGGGATTGAGGTTAAACCTTCCGAGGGGCAAACCCACGAAATCCGGGATGAGGCTCCTTGTGTGCCAATAAACAATTTGCCTTTTTTCTCCCTCCCAGCATTTTTTCCCGTTCTTACTTTATTTCCTCAGCATCCATGACAACTGCCGGCCGGCACGGCGGCACTGAGGGATTATGGAGCCCCAGGGCCACAGGGCAGGGGCAGGGGATGGGGCGGCTGCTCAGAGCCACGGGAATGGTTTGTGAGTGGGAAAGCAACGGGTCATGAGAAACAAAACCAGTCAAGCTCATCATGAGACCCATCTGGCCCAAATCCTGCCCGGGAATTTCCCTCAGTGCTCCTTGCGCAGCTTTGTGCAGTGCCAGACCCAGCTCCTGCCCTTTTCTGATCCTTAGCTTCGTCTGAGGAAGATGAAGATGGGGAAATAGCGTTTATAGAGAATAGAACAGCACAGCTCCTGAGGGGACTGCAGTTTGCTCTTGTCTCTGTTTCAGAGCAGGGCCCATCGCTTCCAGCCTATAAATCCTGATCCCAGAGGAGGCAATTGTAAGTATTTAAATATATATGCATTTGCCCTGCATTAATTTCCTTTCCCAAGTGACTGGTGACATGAAGAATTGTAATAGCAGAATGTATTTTTAATGCATTTCCTGCAGATTTCTGCAAGGCAATCTAATTCCTGAGTGGGTTTAACTTGCCACAAAGGCAGAAGACCTCAGGAGCACTGGTAATAGGGCAGGGTGGGTTCTTTTAATCTACTGTTTTAATGACCTCCATCCATCTCCCTGATTAGATTAATCTCATTTATTTTAGTCAAGCCATCTAGCTGAAATCCCAACAGAGGAAATTGGGATTTTGAGTCTTTCGGGGTGAGCGCTTGGAGTGTCAGGCAGCAAACTCCATAGGGAGATTTCCAGTTTGCCCTTTTATCACCTCAGAAATTTGTAACCCTGGTGATCACATTGGAAAAGGACCATTTGGGCTGCAAATCTGCCTCATTGATGAGGGGCTGTGGAGAGCCCATGCAGGTCTCCTCTGCCCTGCTTAAAGCAAGTTCCCTAAGAAATTAAACCCAGCCTGGTGTGGAGGGCTCAGCTTTCCAAGAAGGCTCCCATTTTCCTGGCAGGGGCAGAGAGAGCTCCATAGCTGGACCTTCCTCACCTGCAGAATGGCCATGCTTTTGCAGCCCCACTGTCATGACCGTGCTGGGTGCGGCGAGGGGGAGAGCCTGCCAGTGCAAACAAAAATACCTTCCCCATGGAAGGGGAAATGGATTTTTTGTTTAAAAGATGGCAATGTTTTTCCAAGCCTGATGAATATGAAAGTCCCCATTTAAAAGAGTCGAACCAGCAGAGAAGCTGGTCACTGTTTGCACACCCACGCGCCAACAGAGGAGGCGAAAGCAAACTTCCTGGTGTATCCCGATCCAACTCACCTGGGAGTGAGGCACAGTGCCCCAAGCTGTGAGCTGCCATGCTGAACAGCCGCAGAAAGCTCTCTGTGAAAAAGCAAACCCCGTCCCAACAGGAGAGGCAGAGCCCCGGTGGTGCCACAGCCCTCACTTCCAAAACAGGAGGGAATTTGGAGCGTAGCAGCTACATCTGTGGCTGTTGGAAGTTGGCCTTAGAGGAGGAAGGCAATGGGGGTGGAGGGCAGAAAGCGTTAGCAGGTGTTTTGGGAGGGTGTGGAGGGGAGAGCAGGGGAAGACTGGAGTTTTCCTCTGCCCAATCCGCCAGGAAAGCTATTTTTGCAGGAGCTCCTGGGTGCTAGACAAGCTTTGGATTGTTCCTGTGCTGGATGCTGGTGCAAATACGTGGGCAGAGACAGCTGGATCCTGAGGAGCTCCCAGCGTCCCAGCAGGCGTGTGAAGGGGTGTTTTCCACCTTGTCCAGGTGAGAGGATGTCTTGGCATCGGGTTTGCCGTAGCCCCTGATTTTGTCTGGGAGTCCTCAGGAGAAGCGAGTGCCTGCTGCAGTGCTAGCTCTGGCTTGGGCATGCAAGGTGTGTATGTGCCCATAACACACCACATGCTTCACCAGCAGCTATGGTATCTGTCAATCCCCTCCTCCTCAGGTGGTGCATGACCTTTCCCGTGAGACATCCCATGTGCATGAGCTGGCTGTTGCCACCTTAGTCACAGTGGACGTGTCCGAGCTGCAGGGAGCAGCCACTTGGAGCAAACCACCCCCTGTCCTGTCCAGCCTCCTGTGGGCAGCACCTGGTCTCAGGATGTTCCAGACCAATCCGTCATCTGTGTGTTTAGGGGATGGGTTGGTGCTGGGTAAACTGAGGTTTGGAGGGGTTTGGTTCCTGGTCACACGGGCAGCCTGGCCACAGCCCAGGCATTGTGACTGGGAGTTGTGCATGGAGCTGGGTAGATGCTTCTTGTGCCATCTCACCCCACTGGACTCCTCCACACCCAAAATTGGTTTTGGGGTCCCCGTGCAAAGCACTGGCTTGCTGCTGGTGCCGCTGGCTCTGGGTAATCTTTGTATTTGCTGACTTGACTTAATTGTGGCTTGGTGGAGAGCTCGGCTCTGGGGAAGCTGAAGGTACAGGGAGGCCCAAACCACACACAGCGCTCGGGGAGGGATTGTGATCCAAAAAAAAAAAGAAAGTTCAAAGGTGTTTTTGGCTTAATGCGGTTTATCTAGATTGCTTTATGTTCGTTAATCTGGATTAACACAAATTCTCTTGGAATGGCTGGCTGGGGAAGGGTTTGCTCAGCTATTCTGACAAGGACAGACTTTTCCAAAAGTGAAAAGTCTGAGCTGGGAAAAAAACAAAGCACCAGGTCCTGTCTGGCATGAGTACATGGAAGCCCTGTGAGCAGAACAAGGCTGTTTCATCCCTGCTGCCCACATCCAAGGGTCCCTGGCACCCGCAGACACTAATGACTGATCAACTTCCCCCACTACCATAGAGGATTAATCCCCCCTGTACTTCCTGGGGCGATGTGAACCCCTTTTCCGGCTGGCATGCCAGAATGGATGGCACAATTAGTGAACTGCAAGGTAAATTGGAGGTCAAGCCCAGATTTGAAGGTGGTGGTGGGTGGATGTGAGCGTGACCCAGGGAGCCATGTGATGTGGGCGACATCCTGGAGAGGCAGGTGATCTCCCTGTCCTCTCCTTTCCCCAGGGCTGGGATTAGGAGAGATTTTACAGCTGAGTGACCAGCCTCATGGTGAGGTTTGGTTCACAATGGCTCAGCCCCCAGCCCCTTATCAAGGAAACTTCTGGGTCTTTTATGGCTAAGCTGTGCATCAGCAGGACAGTTTGTGCCTCCAGGGGACCTGTCCCTGGGAGGCACCACCCCTTTGCATCCATAGGGACTTCCCACATTGAGAACAGGCAGAGAAGCATGCAGTGTGAAACCTGGGACTCGTGGAGATGGATGGCAAAGCCCAGTGCTTTGGAGAAGATTATCTTGTGCTTGAACATTCACCTGCAGTCTGGGTGCACTTTCTTGCTCTTCAGAAGTCTTCTCTTGCAGCACTGGGCAGGTCTTTGCACCACATGCCATCCCTTTCTACCAGCTGCCCGTGATCAGGATTGCTTGGGTGTTACAGGGCTGGAGACCTCTCGGGGACCAATGGATCAGCTCCGTGAAGGGCCCAGCTCCAGCTCTCAGCAGCCAGGAGCAGCAGCAGGCAAGCAAAGCATTCCTGCAGAGCTGGGATGGAAGCTGTAAGCAGGACCTGGGCCCTGCCCCAAACCCAGGGGACTCCCTCCTCCCCCTGCCCGTGCAAACACCAGATTAACAATTTATTTGACGTGTTGCGGCTGGTTAGTTCTTCGCCCGCTGCCCTGATCAGAGGGAATAAGTGTTGCAGTGTGCAATAATGTTCATTTCAGGTGAGGGTAAATATAGAAAGGAAAACCTGCTGAGAGCAAGCCATTTATTCCTGCGTTTGGAAGCCTCTGCTCATAAACAGTCAGTCATGCCCATTTGGAAAATCCCAGTGTGGTTTTCTTGGCCATCCTAGAAGAACATTTACTTTCCTGTAGGTTAAGAAGTCCGTTTTAAATAAAAAAAATAATGTCATCTCACTTCCAGCTGCCCTCGGGCGTTTAGGGCTTGTTGACACACTAAGGCTGCTCTGTTCTCATGCAAAAGTGGTCTGATGCTGGATTAGGAAGGAGATCCTGCAGGGCTTCCCCAGCTGGTTGGGCTGTCAGACCCTTGTTCTTTGGGTTCTCCTTGTTCCCCTTGGGATTTTATCAGATGTTTTAGCTACATGTAGTGTTAAAACCCCCCAGCTTCTAGGGGTGTGGATTCAGGAAGGTGCTGGGGGTGCCTCAGAGCCCCATGGCTCAAGAGCCGTGTGCGGGGAGGCTGGGGCAGAGGGATGAGCTCATGCTGGACCAGAAAACCTCTGAGGGTTTTTGGGAGAGCATGCCAAAGGCAACAAGACAGTGTGGGCTGAGGAGCATCCCTCAAACAAGCCAGCAGCCGTGGTCAGCCCATGGTGACCTGCTGCAGCACAGGAAAGACACCCCAAAGCAGTGTTGTAGCAGGAGGCTGAGGAGGGTGGGGAGCCCCTGGCACAGCCAAGCTCTGCCTCTCTCCTCTATCCCGAAAGTGGCACCGAGGAGCCGTGTGGGAGAGCAAAGCGGCCGGTTTGAGTTGGATGGCTGCCCCTGTCGGCTCCGCGGCTGGCACCAGCCACCTCCCTCCTCTGGAGCGTTCTGCAGTCAATGAGGGTCTCTCCATGTTTTCTGACAGGCTTTGGATTTGGCTCAGGTTTTGCCTTGGTTTCTGAAGGCAAGAGGCAGTTAAGTCTTAAGAAGAATGAATTAATTAGCAAATGCCTTTGGTCAGGTCAGTGCCCTGAGCACTGTGCCCATACCTCTGTGCCAGGTACACGCTCGGAGAGGCTTCTTTTACCCTCCCATATTTCCAGAGCTGTACATGCATCATCCAAGAAAAAAGAAAGGGGAAAAAGCCTCCCTCGGAACACAGTATTGACTCTAATGGTGGCATTTGTGTAAGCAACAAAATATTGACGCAGTTGGCTGGGGTCTGGCCGGGGCTTCTGGAAATAAACTGCTGCCTTGTTAAATTGTAGATGGAAATGCAAGTGGGAAAATGACTGACATCTTACACTAGGCGGGCAAATAAAACCGCTGCTTTACTACAGCGTGAAAAAACTCAGGAATTAATAGGTCTCCTTCTGCTCCAGGGTGTTGGATTTATCCCCGAGTAAGATCCATAAACTATTTTAAGGAGAGAAGTGCTACTTTTAAACATGTGTGTCTGGGTCCTGGAGTTCCCGTGGTGTCACAGTTAACCCCTGCCTTGTCGCGGCTGTGGGCAGCAGAGCAGACCCTCACAGCCCCCCACAGCCCCCCACAGCCCCGTTCCTGGTAGGCACCATTCTTGCCAACACACAAACACATCAACACCTGATAAATGATGAGGTTACTTTCAAAGGGTGTTTTCCTATGATGTGTTCCCACAGCTTTTGTCAGAAATGTGTTTCAGGCCTCGACCTGGACTCAGAGCTTGATTTTACCAGTGTGGGACATAAAGTGTATTTTAAAAAACCCACCTGCTCCAAAGCTGTGTCTGACTCAAAGCAGATGCACAGTGTTGCTGAGTCCATCTGGGGTGTGACCCAGCACACCCCAAAAGACTCCTTTTGACTTCAGTAGCTGAAGACCTTTTACCATCTTCTATGGGAAATGTGATTAACAGAGCTGTAGAGAGTGATACATCACTTTCCTTTCTACCCAAAGCCCCTTCCTTCTCCACCCACATCCTGACGATCTCCCAGCTGACGTACATGTGCTCGTGGAAAAGTAGGATGAGATAAAAGCTGTCTCCCAGTGGCACAGGGTCCGACTCACCAACAGCAGCGACACCAGTGTAATTATACACGCTCCAGTCCGATCTCCCAGTAATTATTCTGGAATAAAAGCCTGCCTATTTCTGTAAGACCTTATGTCACTTGGAAAGCTGTTATAAATTCAGCTGGAAAAAGGGACCCTTATTCTGGGATAAGTGTGGTTAGTGGTTTACTGGGAATGGGGCTATTCCTGGCGTTGCCATCGACCTTCCTGGTGACGCTGGGGTAAGTCACTACACCTCAGCATGTGTCACCTTCTCCTGCTGCAAACTGGGAATTACAAACAAGGGCTTTCGCAGGCAGCATTTTGGGAAGCTCCGTGACACTGGAAAAAAGGTGTCACAGGGTGCCAGGCAGTCATTTAGTGGGACCTGGTGCTTTTTTACCCACCTTGGAGGCATCTGGATCAAACTGTAGGCTGGGGAAATGAGGGACGAGTGCTGGGGACCAGCTGAGCTGCGTGAGCCTGGACTGTTGGCGTGTTACTGGGAATACTGTGTTTTCCTCTCGGTTTTTAAAAATAGTCTATTCTGTTCCAAGTTGTAGACCACAGCCCTCGCTGGGGCATTGAAATGTCTGGGCTGCTGTTTTCTTGAGCCGGCACCTTCCAGTGTTCAGGGTCTGGATGCAGCACCAGCATCCATCCCCCAGCTGCTGGGTCTAGCAAAGATGGGGGGTCCTGCTCTGGACTGGCAGCATTTACCCTCTTGTTCTCGTGGACTGGAGGGAAAGGGAAATCTCCTGGTTCACTCTTCTGCCTGCAGTATCCCTGCCTGATTCAATAACTGCTTCTGCAAGCCCTAAGGGCCTCGGGGACTTCTGCTTCTCGGCAGCTTCTTGTGCAGCCTCAGAAACAGCTTTTGGCTCAGCATCATGCAAGCACACACAGCCGAAGCAGCTCCTTCCTAGCACATGGCATTAAAGCCCTGCTAGAGATGGGGAGAATCATCTCGGAGGGTTTTATCGTTTGCACAGACAGTGCAGCCTGGCTCACGGCCAGAATCCATCTGTTTGCCAAAGCGGGTGCTGCCCACGGAGCAGCAGGACCAAGGTGCTGATGCCAAGAGGTGAAGGCAGAGCCTGCCCTGGCGCGTTCCCACGGCCTCCGTCCCTGCGCAAGCACCGGAGTGGGGCTCACTGCCGCTCGGAATTGGGCTGGAGCCAAGGAGGCAGAGGGGAAAAAGCCTTTTACAGCCCATTAGTGCTCCCCAGAGCCGTTCAGCCCCTCTCGTCGTAAAAGTGGTGGAAGCCACAGAAACATTACGGCTGGTCTGCAGAAGATGCTGGTCTGCAGAAGATGCCAGCCCACCTCCCGGCTCCATGTCCCTTCCCAGGGGCTTTGCCAAAGCCGCTGGCCCTCACGGCAGCTCCGGCTGCTGGAATTCCCTCTGGGAACAAGCTGGCAAGGGTTGGTTCCCAGTCCATCGAGAGCACCCCCCAGGCAAAATGTACATGGGAGGGTTCCAAGTGCAAATGTGTGTGTGCTAATGGGAACTGAATTGCCTCTTGCCCCGAAGCCTTGCAGCTTGAGGAAAACAAGGCAGGGGCTAGGAATGACCTCATATCGCCTCCCAGGGAATGTTTTGCCAGATGAAGGGGGGAGAGGCAGCATCAAGACAGCACAATGTATGTATCTCTCTCCCTGTGTAAACATCTCTGTAGCTGCAGAAACCTCTTAAAACCCCGAATGAGAGGAGAACAGCTGCTTTGATCTGTGGATGTGGTTGTTGTTTTCTGAGTGCGGATCCGTTCTTTTTTTAATTTTGCTTCAAATTAAAAAAATGCCTGTTGTGATCTTTTGCTTTTATTTCTTGGCGAGGGACCGGAGCATGGTGCAGTAAATTTTCATGACTCCCCATGTAACCGTTTCAGCATGGCTGACAATTCCTCGCCGGCTCTTCAGCGCCACAGCACAATGGGCCGAATCTTCTGGCCCTACATGAAGCCAAAGCAAATGGATTTTGCCCAGAAGTGCACAACGGGGAGTGGAGGCAGCAGGGAGGAGAATCCTGCCACCTCCTTCCCTGCCACACACACACACACAAGGCTCGGGCTGGCAGGGTTGTCCCAATGCCTGTGAAGAGTTTTGGAGACAGCTCCCGGGTGCGGATCCATGCCAGCCCTACGCGGCAGCAACAGGAGCTGGTGAGGAACCACTGGGCCAAAGCTCGGGCTGCCCTGCAGGTGATTTCAGTGTGACTCATGGCACTCCCTCCAGACTCCCTGTGTGATGTTGGGAATCCCCACCTGCCCGACTTTCCCCTTGGAAGACAGCCCTGTGCTTGGAGGGGCACCATGGCATGCACAGCCCTGGCACCTCCACTGCCCTTTCGACCGCCCGACCAGGCAGCATCCTTTGGGAAGAAAGCAAGATTATATCACTTTTTTGGGAATTCCTGGACATCAGCAGTTCACTGCAACCCCACTGCTTTGCTGTGGTACTTTGCAACCCCGTTGGAGGGCTGAGACATGGGGGTCAGCCCCTTGGCTCCTGTGGTGTGAGCGGTGCCTTCAAAGGCAAGACCCAGCCCCAGCGGCGCAAGGCGCTGGTTTAACTGGGAGCACTTGGCCAGAGACCTGTCCCTGCTGAGGCGGTCTGGGCACGAGTGAGGAGTTTGTTCATTCCCCCGTGCTGTCACGTGGCTGCTCGGTGTTTTGGCGTTTTAATTACACACGGTCCTGTGTATTTAAGGCTGGTTTATGGGTGTTTATACTAATGCGTAAACCTGCAATTTAGAAGCTCAGTTATAAATCAACATTGCTGAAGGTCTTGTCCCTCGTGCCGTGAGATCGGTCTCCAGATTTAGAAGATAGGTTAGAGGGGGAAAAAAGGAGGATTGTTTAGTTTTCCTCTGGTTATGATGATAAAGGATCACAGGATGGGGTGCGAGGTGCAGCAGCTGGGCACAGAGATCCGCCAATGTCATCCAGAGCAGAGTTTCCATTTTGACTCTGCTCTTATGCGTCTCTGCCATAAGTAACTTGTGTTTCTGCAGCAAATCCCAGCCCAGGAAGAAAAGCAGTGCCACAGCTGCTGATCTGATACTCACAGGAGGGTGGTGGCACCCCACTGGTGATGTCTTCAGATCAGGATGTGGGCTGCAATGACCAGAGCCCCGTCCTGCTCGACACCTCAGGAAAGGAGCTTTTGTACCCAGGAGCTGCTGGCACAGACTGGAGCCAGCTTCCTCCAGCGGCAGTGAGCAGTGGGATAGCACATTCCCACTGGTGGGTCCTCTCCCAGTACATCCTAAGGACAGCACCTCCACATTCCTATTTTTATGTACAACATTTTTTTACAGCTTTAAGAATCATCTCGCACCTTTGCCCCTTACCAGCTGCCGTGGAGCCTGGCTGTGCCAGGGATGGGTTTGGGTTACTGGTGTGCTCCTGCAAACCCCCTCGCAAAGGGAAGGTCCCTGTCCCATGAGGGCAGCCCAGGGAGGGGGTGTTTTTGTAGGGAAAGACCCAGGGACTCCTCAGCATCCTCCTGTCCAGCTGTGGTCCCTCCTCTCTACCGTGGGTGCCTTGGCTTAGCTGGACATTTCCCACTGCCTCCAGCCCCCTTTGTCATATCTTTAGGGGTTATTAGGACAAAAGGGGGTTTGGGAGGGTGTAGGGGCAGCACAGTGGCCTGGGAGGGAGCCCATGGGCAGGATGACCCTGTGGGCAGGATGACCACTGGGGCTGTCGGACCCCGTGTCCCTGGACAGGTGAATCACTGCACACCTTCCTCCCGATCCCGCTCCTGGATCCCAGCCTTACCTCCTGCTGCAGTTTCCTGGCTGGTGATGCCTCTCCTGGCTCAGGGAGCGGGAACACCCCGGAAGAGAGATGGTGCCAGCAGCTCCCAGCGCAAGGACAGTCACGGGGTAGGGCAGGGGTCCCCCTGCCTCCCTGGGGTGCCCCCAGCTGCAGGGGGCTGGGCTGTGAGAAGGTCCTGCAAGCAAACAAAAAACCCCAGAATATTTCAGAAAGGGCTTTTTCTTTCCCCCCCATCCTTATTTCCAGTCCTCCCACCTCTCAGGGCAGCCAGCAGAGCTGCTCTCTGGCCCTGTTTCCCCCTGCCCAGCACCCTGAGACGCTCCCACAGCCACCAAGCCCAGCCAGGTCGTGCCATCTACAAACTCCCGGGTTTTTTAATGATATATATTTTTTTTTCCTTCTCCTTTTCTTTCCCACCCCTTGCCTTTTCCCATGCCATACGCCTCCCCCTGGCCCCCCTCCCCTTGCCACCACCCCAAGCCCTCGGCTGGCCGAGGGGCTGCGAGGTGCGGGGTGGGTCTGGGGGTTGCGGGGGGCTTTGCATTGATGCATTGATCGCCCATGGTCTCCGCCTGACCTCCCTGCTCCCAGGGAAGCAGTCTCCATGGCTACTGGCCCTTCTCCTTCAGCGCAGACTGTAAATTCCTGCAGGCAAAGCCCAGCCTTGGGGGTGCGAGGGGGGGAGCCGTGAAGGAGTAACCAAAGCCAAATAGAAAGAAAGAAAGAAAGGCTGGGAGAGAGAAAAAGGGCGTTGCTTGGATGGGGCTCTCCTTTCCACTCCCCTTTCCCAGGTCCCCAGCACCAGGGCAAGGCGCCTGCTTCCCCCCTCCAGCACTGCTGCTCCTGCTCCTGCTGCTGCTGCTCTTGCAAAACTGGAATTGGCTGGGATTATTTAAGGGAAAAAAAAAGGAGGAGAAGGGATCAGAGCAGCCGCCAGAGAGAGGGCGATAGAGTCCACTTTCCTCCAACTGCCCTGGGTCTCCCTCCCTCGCTCTCTCCTCTTCAGCAGCACCAAGAGCCCCAAACTGAACCCAGAGCAGCTTTTTCCATCAGTTCAGTTCCCTTCCCTCCCTCTGTCTCACACACGGCAAGGAGAGAGCCCCTTCCTCCCCTTGATTTTCCTTCGCATGCTCAGCCCCTTGTTTCCTTTAAAGCACTAGAAATCCCCCTTCTTGCCCCCGCTCCTCCCTGCAGACTGGGATTGCAATGGGAGCTTTGCAGATTGCTGGATTTTCCATCCTTTTCTTTCTCCTCCACTCTGGAAACACGCTGGCAAATAAAGCCAGTCAAGGTAAGAGAAAATCTTCCCTGCTCGAAGGTTTGCTGTTTGATGTGTGGATTGGGCAGCCGGATCTCCTCGTTAGAGCCGGGGTTTAAGTGCAGGCTGGAGAAGGCAGCAGCAGTAACAACAAACAGTGGAGGGGATTTTAAATGTCGCTTGCAGATATTCTCGCCTACTGCCTTGGACTGGGGTTGGGTTTGTAAACTCTTTAATGAGTTGCGTTTCTTAGACTTCAGGGTTTTTTTGTTTTGACTCTTTATCTCAAGGCACGGGGTGCAGGGACAGAAAATTAGGGTGGGCAAACAAGTCTGCATCCATCACAGGCAAAATACGGCTGTTTGGAGGGGCTTGGAGGGCTCTGCTGGTTTTGTGTCTGTGAGATGGGGCTACCACGGCAGCAGTGTGGGCGAGGAGGCTGCTCCGGGCTGGGTTGGAGGGCAGGGATGGCGGAGCGGGCGTTGATAACGCCGGGAGGCTGCATCTGTGCTCGGGGACTTCACATCGGCACGGGGGAATCTCAGATGTTGGCTGCAGGGGTGTGGGCAGCAGAAAACTTCGGGTAGCTGAGCACAGCTAAGCCTGAAAATTAAGGGAGCCCTTTCCCTATCTCTTGGAAAGAGAGGTATGTCCCATCCTTATCAACTTCGGGCTTTTCTGTTCCATAACTCCCGTGTTGAGCCAGAGCCTCCCCTTCCCAGACGTACACACGGAGCTTTATGTATGGTCTATCTATACCTTCGCTTTTCTATAGCACCTCTATATTTAGCTCAGATTTTTTCTATCCACGCGCGCGGGAGTGCGTGCGCCCACACGAGCACACACAGCCCTATACATGATCCCGTTGGCTGTCTCAAAGGGGGTTTTCTCCTTAATTCACCACTATCTGGACAATCTGTCGGGTTTTCTCTTTTTCTTTCCATAGCATGTAAGGTTTCCCCAGCCCGGCTCTGGCTGGGCTGTTGTGGCAGCTGCGTGTTTGTGCGTACGGTGAGATTAAATAGCGTGTGAATGAAATCTCGGAGCGCAGGATATAATGAAAGATCTCTTGTAGGCGGATTCCAGCCACGCGCATGGTCGCCCGAGCCCTGTCACCGACAAAGTTAGAAGGAATTTCAAGGCTATTGTCTTATCTGGCTCAAAGTGTTTCTAAAACAATAGGCGACTTCTCCGGAGGGCAGCCTGGGCAAGCAGGAGAGATTTTCCAGGGCAAAGGTTTGGTGAGAAGGCGTCCAGCTTCACGTATAGCTTTATGATTTAGGCACAGAAAGGAATGCTTAGGTTTTTATCCCCCCTCAAATTATCTTGAGTGTATGCATTGCTTTCATTTCTTATCATAATATTTATTTATTAAGGCCTTTTGGTTTCCAGTTCCATTTAAGCCTGAGCCAGAATTGCATTAAAATAGCAAAGTGAAATTCCATCGTGCAGAGACTTGACAGATCCCTTCAGGGAAGAAGAGGGGTGGAGTGGGGGTGGAGAGAGGTGAGCTCAATCCTGCGCTGGGGTTCATAGCCCGCCGTGCGCCTGGGACAGCGCTGGCTCCTTCCAGCTGTCCGGCTGCTCGCCAGCCAGGGGGGCTGCACTGGAGAATTGATCCCTGAGGCTGCAGTCGAGGGGTTCTGTGGGCTGGGGAGGGGCAAAGGTTGGTGCCTATGGGGCTGCAAGGACTCTGGGCAGGGGTGGGCCCGGTGCTGGTCCTTTTTGGATGAGACCGAACTCACAGGCATCATTTGGGCATCACTGATGGCAGGTACAACGTGTGCCTTTCCTCAGAACCCACTGTCTCCTGGTTTTCTGACTGTCACCGAGCTCCTTGAACCTTCTCTGTGTGTCTGGGATGTGTTAGAAGGATATTTCTCGAAAGTATCAGGTGTGTGTGCCAGGTGACACCCCAAGGATGTGGCACACATCAGCCTGAAACCTTTGCCCTTTTGAGGGACAGCCACCCTTGCCAGGTGACTGTCACGGGCTGGGAAAGGCTCCTCTCCCATCGGATGGTCTTGTCTTGCTGGGATAATGTCGTGTTGTGGGTCGGGCTTGCTGGCTCATTTCTTTGCACTGAATTACCCCAGAAAGTTTAGTCTGTGGGGAAGGAAGGATTTAGAGAGCCTGCTGCTGGGCCTGGAGGGTGTCTGCCAGTGGACCTGGCTGCCTGTGGAGTCAGCTTAGGGCTAGGCAAGCTTTCAAGAGGAGAACTGACAATATAAATCTAAATAACCATAGGGACGCTCCTGACACACATCCACAGCTGGGATGGACTCTCTCCCTGCGGTCCCCAGGCCAAGCTGCCCAAACACTACTGTGCCCACCACTCCTCTGGGTTTTGGATAGATAATGTCACCCCAGTCCCAGCTTCTTGTCCATTGGTCCATCTCACAGTCTTCCAGGCAGAAGAGTTTGTCCTGAGCTCCTTCTCTCAGTGGAGCAGTGCCCTTACCTGCTGTCTGCCAGCATCAGTCCCTCTCTGTATGTTGGGAGGACAGAGCCCAGGGACTGGCAGCTCTGCACCATCCTTGGGCAGTGCCAGCCTCTCTGGAAGCACCCTCATCACTGGGAACACATCCCAGGATTTGCCACTTTTCCTTGCAACTAATTGCACATCCCCTCAGATGGTGCCGTGGAATGGGTCTGGGAGGGAGATGCAGCATCTCCCTGGGAGACCCCAGCACTCCAGTTTGCAGCCCTTGGCATTCCCACAGCCCCCATTCAGGGTCCTGGGTGGGGTCAGAGCCCCAGCCCAGCCCACTGGGCACTCGATGGTCATCCATGGTTGGCACCGGCCCTTGTGGCTGGTGCTGTGTGGCTGCCCGGGGCCAGAGCCACTGTCCCACGTGAGGGGCTGGTGCAGTGGGATGCACCTGCAGAGCCTAAGCCGCCTGGGATTACTTTTCTGTATTTTTTTAAGGAGTCTAAAATTTTCCAATTGCAGCGTGGAGATGCTGTTTGATTCCCCTCCCATTGCCGCCAAACCTCCTCCCCCTTGGCCTCTGCCTTCCTACCTCTCCGGCATTCACAGTGTGCGACTGTTGTGCCTGTCCCCTCCACCCCGCTGAAATATGAAATGTAAAACTGTAAACATTTCACATACACAGTTCAAAGGAGATCTTTGACTGAGGGCGTCTAACGTGCCTGTACCGAGATTAAAAAAGGGGAGGGGGTGGGTAGGAAGGAGGGAAGAAGAGTTTTTTTGTAACTGCCAACTGGAGTATAAATATTCAGACACCTTGAGTCTTCCAGTGCTGATGTGTTGCTCTCTCCAAACTGCTCAGGAATTGGGGGTTCTTTTCTTTTATTTTTATATAGATTTTTTTCCTTTGCAGACAGCCACACCAGAGCAATCAGTTTAGAAAAAAAGTATGCGTGATTGACCTTAACCTTCACTTTCAAAATTCTAAGTCCCCTGAGAGGCTTTAGGAGAAATCTGGGATGGCAAATTAAGTTTGCTCTGTCTGGCGGCCCTGGAGGATGCCCGGCTGTGTTTTGGAGAGGCTGTGTCCCCGCTGGAGATCTTGAGATTGTTGCTCCCGGAGCAAAAAACAAACAAACACATTTTTTAAGGCAAGGCTGGGTCAGTCCGATAAGCCAAAGGAACAACAACAGCAATGACAATTCCCTGGGGAGATGAACACGCTGCTGGCGTGGAGCATCAAACCCTCTGTGGGGAAGTGGTGATGGAATTGGGTTGAAGTGACCAGGGTTGGCACAAGGAGGTGGGATGGAAGTGGAGGGACCATTTCCTACCCAGGGAATGGTGGTGGAACTGGGATCCATCAGGATGACCTGGACTGCAGAGGATGGACAGCTCAACCTGGCTCTGCCCTCATGGGAATGGGAAGCATCAGTGAAGGGGATAAAAAAGCCCTTTTCTGGGTCTTTGACAGCTTTGGGGAAGCAAAACCCATGGTGAAGGGTATAAAGCAGGGTCTGGGCACTGGACGGTAGGGTCACCAGGCTGGGAATGGCCCCAGTTCCTCACTGTGACTTGTGGTTCCTCGTCCTTCCATGCTCCATCACTCCATAGGGCCAAGCACTGGGGCTGCATCTCCTTCGTCCCACCTGCTTTTGGGAAAGCTGGGTGGCTGTGTGGGCACTGGGCTGGTTCAGGGGTCTCCATTGCATGGGGAGATGCAGACATCCCCTCTGAGCCATCCTGAGCACAGGTACCTGCCCAGGGACCCCTGGCACCCCCATCCTGGCAGCAAGACATCACCCAGCACCTGAGTCGGGATCTCCGAGTTCAGATGATACTTCTTTAGCCAATTTACAAAAGGCTGCCCTGCAGAGCATACTCCTCCCCTCTCCTGGCCCATATCCCCTCCCAGGGGGCTGCCACTGCCTGTGGCCATACCCTGAGCCCATCCTGCTGTGGCACAGCACGAGTCACCCTTGTGAGCTCCCTGGACGAACAAATGATTAATAAACTGCACCACAGTGTCTGAGGTGGTTATTAATACCCTGGTAAAAGGAGCTACTGAAGTTATAAAGCTTTAATTTGGCATTAAGGCCGAGTGGAAACTCCTCATGTCTGCCAACAGCTACACACACATCCCCATACAGACAGGCTGTTAATATATATGCCTATATAAAAACAAAGAATAAAATTAATTTGTAGAAAAAGCTGAAGCGCTTGCAGGAGAGGGGGAAAAGGATGGCGGGTTTGTTTGTTTAGGGTTTTTTCAGGCCAGTTTTTGCTGCCCTGTCTCACCCCCCTCCTCAGATTTATTGGGACTTTCGGCCTATGGATAAAACCATCTTTTATTATTTTTTTTTAAACAAAATAAGGAAGTGAGGAAAGAGCCTCAATCCAGCCTCTAAAAATATACGAGCTGTTGCTTTATCCCCCTACTCGCTGTCGGGTGTGACGCCGCAGGGCACAGAGGTGGGACCCGGGTGTCCGTGGGCTCTGCCACCGCCTCCCCCGCTGGCCCTCGGTCAAAGCCCTTCGGCTCCCGGTGGGTGCGCGCCGGTCCCGGGGAGGTGGCGGTCCCCCCGCTTTTGGCACGCTCGAAATGGCAGTGGCGTTGAAACCGTCTGCCTCCGCTGCCTTTGAAATGGAGAATAAAGCTGCAGCTGGAGCGGAACGGGGCCCAACAGCCAGCGCTGGAAAATCCCACCCACAACGGAGTAAAAAACATGGCCCGAGGCGCGGGGCGAGCGCCGCAACCTCCTGCCCTTCGCCGCAGCCCGCGGCGATGGCCGTGCCAGGGATGCTCCTGCCCTCTGAGGAGCCCTGCTCAGCCCCAGCGCAGTGGGACAGGGGCACGGGGCTGGGCAGGGAGCGGGGCCACCGTGGGCGAAACCTGCGGTCCCCAGCGAGACTCAACATCTTCATCAAAACCAAATTCCCCACTGGGTGCAGAATTCCCCAGTGCCAGGGATTTGAGGCATGATGTGGCCATCTGCGCTGCCCGGTTTGGGCTCATTTCAGGCAGCTGTGGGTGAAAAACAGCGTTTTTTGGTTATTTGTGGAAGGAAGAGATGGAGGGGCTGTAGGGGTACGGGTCTGCAGGGGGACTGGCAAACCTTCCAGAAAGCCCACCTGGATTTGGGACCTTGTCTGGAGCAGGTCCCCTGGAGCAGGGGGACAAGAAGGGCACACCCCAGTGAGGAACTTCTGAGAGCAAATAGGGACAGGAACATCAATAACGATTTTTTATTTAAAAAAATATATCTTCACTTGTCTCGAAGATGACCCCTCTCACATGGTGGCAGCAACTCAAAGCACCTGCAGTAAGGCCACAGGCAGCTTTTTGGATGGCGAAAATTCTCCTGCAGGAAAAACCAGCTGCCCTGAGAGAAAACCTTCCCTTTCATGGGAAAATGTTGCTTGCGTTGACAAAAATGCTAAAAATTGAGTTTTTCAGAGGGTTTTACTCTAATTCACTACATCATTTCTGAAGGAGCCAAAATTTCAGCATTCTAAAATTGGGATCTTTGCCAATCCCAGGACAGCTCCTGGGGTGCCAAGGAGGGTATTTACTCATTCTTCCCACAAACACACTTTTTTTTCAATTTCTTTTTATTTTTTTCATAATCCTGTAACCTTTCGGAATGACTCCAGCTTTGGAAAAATTACAGAGTGGAAAACTGATAATGTTTTCTTTTGTACTTTTGCTGCTGTGTAATCTTTCCAAAGTTAGAGAACTTTTGAAGTTACAGAATGGGAAAAAAGAAAAAAGATGGAAAAAAAAGATGCTATACATGTGTGAGTGGGAAGGGGCCAGTGGTGCGTTCAGTGCCTCATGCATGTTGTTCGTGGTCTTGAGATTGAGAGTGCAGAAGGAAAAAGAAATAAGAAATAAAACTCCCCCAAAAGTGAGATTCCTGGCAAAAGGCTGGGAAAGTTTCAATGATATGATTGATGCCTGGTGGATGCTTCTTGTTTTGAGTGTTTTTAGGGGAAGGAGATGGGGTTTGATGGATGGTCTGTACAGTTTGGGTGCTGGTTCCCACCTGTGTGCCAGGGTGGGTGCCTGGGGTGCCAGACCTGACAACTGTCACCTTGGCACCATGACTCAAAGCATCACATGATTTATGACTTTGGGGGAACATCTGAAGGGGGGTTCCCAACCATGCAGGGCCAGGACCAGGATCTGCAGATTCAGTAGATCTTTGGGTCAGCATCAGCTTTGCTGCTGCTGAGTTCCCACGCACATTGTGGCCAGCACGTGGCATCCCCCCACATCCCCCTGCTCCAGTGCCACGACCTCCCACCGCCCCTCTGGGAGCCCAGTGAGGGATGCAGGAGCCTGAGGCGAAGTCACTGGGATGCTGAACAGCCACACTCAGCTCCCCGAAGGGACAAGAGCCCCATGGGACCCCTGGCACAGGCAGGTGATGACGCTGGCTGCTGGGGTGGCCGCAGTACCGTGGCACCGTGACCAGTGCCATGGCTGCTGTAGGTGCCAGCCAGGAGCAGGGCCCTGCTCCCCGTGCAATCCCTCCATCGTCCCCACCGTGGTGGGTCAGCCTCCAGCCGGTGATTAATGGCCCAAGGGAGGCCGTGGTGGCCGCGGGCCATGGCTAATGTCAAATAACAAATATGAATGCGGGCTGTAAATATTTATACAATGCGCAGGCACGTGCCGCCTCCCTGGTGCAGAGACAAAGCTCTCCTCCTCCCGGCCGGGTGACTCACATCTCCCGGCAAAGAGCCGCCGGGGTGGCCGGGACAGGGCTCGGGCTGGCGTTCGCGCGGCCGTGGCCCCTGTCCCGCGGAGCTGCAGGGCTGCCTGCCCGCCCACCGCTTTGCAGGGATGTTTTGGGTCTCTGGAGACCTCCTGGAGCACTTCTGTTCTTGGGGCTGCTGAAAAGCAGTTTTTTAAAGGCAGCTGAAAGCTTTGAAGCCTCACATGCCTCCTGAGGGGATACAGGAAAGCTGGAGGGACTCTCAAGTCCCCTTTCCCCAGTGACAAGCTTCCTATCCCTGTGAGAGGAGGTGGAAGCAAATCCCTGCAGGAGCAGCGCTGGTGCTCCCCACGTGCCGGTGGAGCTGGAGCCTGGGCTGCTCTGGGAGCCCTGCCCATACCTGAGGGGCTGCGGGTGATGCTCAGCCCCCGCCTGATCTCCAGGCACTGGCAGCCAGGGAGGGGATGTGCCCGCTTCAGGGCACCACATCTCCCTGACTGCCAGAGCAGGGAAGGAAGGCAGTGAGAGCCGGCTGAACAGCCTTTTGCTCACAAACCTCCACTCCATGTGCTCGAGGCTTCTCCATTTCCCAAATACCGTTAAAACCTCCACTCCACGGCCTCCTGTCACAGCAAGCCCTTGGGCATTGCTGCTTGAGGCCATCGCCAGCACGTGGAGCTCTGGATGTGATATCCTGGGTACCACGGCACTGCATCCCAGAGAAGGGGGTTGAGGGGCAACAGGGGATGGGGATGATCCAAATTTTGTCCATGCCCCCAAGGAAGCCTTAATGTTTTTCCCTGTTCTCTCTCCTGCTTCTCACTCCTGGCTCCCAGGTTTATTTAGTGTGGTCCCTGCTAAATTGTGCACATTTCTTGGTGCCTAAGAATAGAAAGTGATGATGATTATTTGGGTGCCTGGTTGGTTCAGGAAACAGCTAATTGGAGACAGAGACTTTCACCTCTGCCTGGGCTGGCTCCAGCCTGGACTAGGAACGCTGGAGCAGCATTTCCTATCATCAGACACATGAAAGGGCCAGGGACTCTCAGGGTGATGTGTCCAAGAGGGGACACAGGTTGTGCTGTTTGGGAGTGGACCCAGCGATTCACCATGTCCAGAGCCCATCATCCACTGCATCAGGGCTGGTTGAGGAGCTGGAGGCTGCTGGGATCCATCACCTTGGGCGGTGGCTCCCATGGGGACAGGGGGTAGAGGTCCCAGGCTCTCCCCATTGCTCCCCTGACCTGTCCTCTTGCAGATGTTGATGAGTGCGTGGAGGGCACCGACAACTGCCACATCGATGCCATCTGCCAGAACACCCCCAAGTCCTACAAGTGCATCTGCAAGTCTGGCTACACCGGGGATGGGAAGCACTGCAAAGGTAGGGACACGCCGCTGTCAGAGCCGGAGCCTTGCTGACGAGTGACAGCCCGGCTGGTCAGAGGCCAGCGGTGGCTCGTCAGCGTTGGCCCATGCAAAAAGACCACTTGCTTACCCCAGCCCATTGTAAACCTTTTATTCCTCTTTTCTGCCCCAAACTCCTGGCCTGTTGACAGTGCATGGGGACAGAGAGGACTCTGACTGTCCTTGCCGGTGCCATTGTCCTGGCATGGTTGGGGCTGCCCATGAAGGGTCACTTGGGTCTTGTTTTGAACAAAGCTGGGTTTATTTTCCTGCAGGATTTCTGACCCCAAGGCTGCAGAACTGCATTAGCAGCTAAAACATAAGAAACTGAAAAATAAGATACAGAAACAGAGATATAGATGGTGTAGATACCAATATAGATGTAGATATAGGTGTAAATGGAGATATTGACATAGGTATAGGCATATATCTATATATAGATACAACTGAGTGGGGAACGGAAAGAAAATGGGTTCCTTGGGGCAGCAGCAGCAGGAAAGCGGGACTGGGGCAGGGGAAAAATTCCCAGCTCTGCATGGAGCAGGTTCAGGGTCAGGATGGGCTGAGTACAAACAGCAGAGGGATTAAAGCGCTCCAGGCACTGCAGAGCTTTGCCATGGAGATGGGCCGCTCTGCCAGCACCCCGGCAAATCCCAAGAGGTTCCCAGCACTCTGCACCAAGCTAAGGCTGTAAGACCCTGGGTTGGCTGGGGGTCCAGCATCTAGACTGGGAAGAATGGGGATGTTTTTGTAGGGTCTGGAGGGGTGCTGCAGGTGATAATGGAGCTGAGGACCTGCTGGAATATGCAGAGAGAGCAGAAGACCCCAGGGCACGTTACCAGCTGGGTGGCAAAGATGTTGGATGCAGGGAGCAGCACCCATGGGGGGCAGCAGTGGGGGCAGCCCTGCAGCTCTCCTGCCCTTCTTCTCCCCAGACGTTGACGAGTGCGAGCGGGAAGACAACGCGGGCTGCGTGCACGAGTGCGTGAACATCCCCGGCAACTACCGCTGCACCTGCTACGACGGCTTCCGCCTGGCGCACGATGGCCACAACTGCTTAGGTGAGGGATGTCGGTGCATTGCAGTTCCTCAGCTGCTCCAGCACCTTGGGACCAACCACTTCCCAAGACCTGCTGCAGAGCCACAGAACCGTGGTGGCACTCCCAGGGCATTAAGCTGGCTGCAGGCATGTCCTGTGCTTCAATGGCTCTCCGGGAACAGGATTGCTCCCCATTACACGGGGGTGATGCCAAGGAAGGATGCTCCATGCTGGGAGAAAAACTCGCTCTGTGGGTCTATCCATAGACTGGGAGGGTTGGGGTAAGGCAGAACTGGGAGAGTTGGGTTTGGGCTTGCTGGGGGTGAGGCACAGGCTCCCCCCAGCCACATCCTGCTGTGACAAGCAGCCGGGCCAGCAGCTCTGCGTGGCTGCCCAGGGCAGGACCAGCTCACCCGGGCCCTGCCGCTCTCTCCGCTCGTGCCTTAGGTCAGCCCTGCACCTGCCAAAATAGATGAGTTAATAGCAAATATGGTGGGGATGGGAACCAGCGAAGGGACTGGATAAATAATCCCCGGGCCAAGAAAAACCCGGCATCTGCCTACGGAGCGGCCATGCATCCTCCCTGCCACTTCCCACCGCCCCAAACTCCATCCGGCCGCGGCGGAGCCAAAGCTCCCGTCAGAGCCCCGGGGCCCATCGAGCTGCCCGCGCCCGTCACCCGCTTCCTCCCGCGGCATCTGCGGTGGGAGCTCTGGGGCACGGAGCCGCCCGCCTCCCCTTCGCCTGGAGCTCATGCTATTTTCTAATTAGTGTCTGCAGAGGGGTCATTAATGAGCTCATCACTGGGAGGAGGAGGAGGGGGAAGGGATTATGGACACATACGCTTTGCATTAACCACCATCACCGGGATCTTTGCAGTCTCCTCGGGGAGGGGGGAGATTTACACAGCTGGGAGGAGGCGCGGGCGGGCGGCTCTGCCTTCCTCTCCCGGGGGAGGATGAGCCCGAGGAGAAGAAAGGAAAGCTGGACGTCATGTGTTTACAGAGTTGGGTGGGAGGGGATGGAGATGGCTGGGGAGCAGCCGGGCAAGCAGGGATGTGGGGGGAGCATGCTGGCTCCCACCTTGAGCCCTTCCTTAGCTCATCCCAGCACCTCATCCTTGATCCTGACGCGCTTGGCCCAACCTGCCTGCATTCCCTTTTAGTCAAAAGAAAGAGAAGTAGAGCAAAGCAGCGTGTTGCGCCCAGGCTCTGCCAGTGCCATGGGCAGGAGCTGAGCTGGAGAGGGATCAGGGTACGTGCCCACCAGAGTCCACAGGCCCCTCCACTGCCCACCCTGGGCGACCTTTTGAACCAGGACAGGAATTCAAGCCCCCGTCCTGACACAGGCTCTGCTGGTTTCTGCCCATCTCTGTTGTGTTTAATAAAACAGGTATTAGAGCGGCGGAGTCTCGTTTCAGCCATCGGGTTTGAACGGCTGCCTCCTCATTTTTGAGCAGAGCTGGAAGGAGAAGTTGCAAGACATTAAGCCCTTGTTCTAAGCGGGAGGATTTGAGGAGAGTTATTGGCATCTGCAGGACATAGCTTGGCTGTGATGAGCATTGGAGGAAGCCATAAGCTTCCCGCCATCACAGAGGACGTCCCTTTGTGCCTGGCTGCAGCCCAGGTATCAGCCCTCACTGCCCTGTGGGTGAGAGGGTGTTTTCAATACCTCCTTTCCAAGATAACAAGTTTGTGGGGTGCTCCTTGGCTCTGATGCCTGGCCATTTCCAGATGGAGCTGCAGCCCTGCTTTGATATTTCTGAGCGTCCCCTCAGGGCTGGAGCACAGTGCAAGGCACCCACACTGCTCGGGCATCCATCTGTCCATCCATTTTGCCCAAAAACAAGAGGTTTTGGTGCGTGTTGCGCTGTTTGGGGAGGGGGCCGGTGCTGGGGGGCCTGGGAGCCCCTGGCGCGTGCCATCACCGAGCCGCTATTCCGGCGTTTCCGGTGGGCAATGCTGGCGGGGCTCAGTTTTCCCCTCAGCCGCGGCTCTGCAACGCTCGAGTTCACAGGACGTTTTCTTTGGCATGGGGCCCCTCGCTTCCCGGCCCGACACCATCACCCGGCACCACGGGCAGAGGGGGCAAGGGGCGGCCACGGCACAGATTTGTCTCTGCCCAAGCCCGGTGTCCCGGTTGCTCTGGCACCTCAGGGTGCTGGTGAGTTCAGCTCGGACCACTGTCCCCAAAAAGCCTCTAGAGAGAGCAATGGGCAGTTACTCTTCATTAAATGCAGGATTTGCAGGGCTGGAGCAGGAGCAGCCTGGGGCGAGGGCATTGCTGCTGCCACGGGGCCACAGCTCAGCCCCTTCCAGCCTTGGCTTGTTAAACCAAAACAGGTGTGAGGGCAGCCGAGCGGCAGGGCAGGGGATGCGAGTCTCCTTACAAGTAATTATCCCTGCTCTGGGTTAAGGTTTCCCAGCTCCTCCTAATGAAGTGCAGGCATCCCCAGCTGGCAACAGGCTCCGAGGGGCTGGGAGCAGGGGCTGGCTGCAGCCAGCATCCTGGATGAGCATCCTGGGTACTTTGGGGTTTCTGAGACAAGGAAAGCCCCTTTCTCTGTGGTCTGGTGTTCCCTTCTGTAAAATGAGGCCATGAGTCAGGGAAGCTGTATGATCCCTGCACCCACTCCTGCTGTGCTTTGCCTTCATCCCCTGCACTATCAAGCATTCCCCTTTCCTCCAGCTGCGGGATCACAGATGTAAGGCAGCAGTAGGTTGCTACCCAGCAGATCTGTCCCACCCGGTCCCCACGGCCTTGGTGTGCCAAGCAGCTGTGCTCACCCCCTGCCACCTTCCCTCTGCAGACCTGGACGAGTGCTCGGAGGGCAACGGTGGGTGCCAGCAGACCTGTGTCAACATGATGGGCAGCTACGAGTGCTTCTGCCGGGAGGGCTTCTTCCTCAGTGACAACCAGCACACCTGCATCCAGCGCCCTGAAGGTCAGTGCTCAGCAGTTCCACACCCCGGGGCACCCTTCATCCCTGCATTTATCAGGCAGGTCTGTCCTCTGTCACCTCTGGCCACTCCTGCCCGTGTTTAGGTGCTGCTGCTGGGTTTGTGGTGTGGCAGGTTTGAATCTATGACAAACACGTTGGGAGAGGTGATAATGTCCTGCAGCAAAATCCTTGCAGGTCCCTGCACAGCAATACTGAACAAGGGATATTAATCCTATGCCCAGAGCAATTTATTGATAAATGGAAGGACCTGGAGTTCCTCACACCACCTTAAGAGACACATCTTCCCCTGCCAGGTCTTGCACAGCACTGAGCCCTTCGTCTCGGTATCAGCTCTAAATTGTTGCCGTCTGGAGCAAGCTCTTAGCCAAAATAGGAGGAAATGAGAGATTTTTGCGTCTCTGCTGATTTTTATCTCTGCTGCTTGGCAAAGCCAGCTGAGTGTTTTTGCTTTCCTCCTTCTCCTTCCCAGCTGTGTTGGTCACTCCAGCTCCCCAGGAATCTTGCCCTGCCCAGGATGGCTGAGCAGCTGCAGCGGCATCTCCTGTGTCCCCATCCTTGCATGTCCAAGAGGGATGAGCTGGCTGCTCCTTCCTCCCGGTGCCACAGTGGGTGGTCCCTGCTGGGAACAGGGATGCAGGTGCTGGGTGTTGAGCTCAATGGGGTTTAAAGCCACCTCGAGATGTGGGAGCAGGGTCTCACCCAAGATGGGAGGGATCAAAGGCTGAAGGCTCACAGGTGGTTTTGTCCACCTTTCCAAGCATCTCTGTGCCAGGAGCTGGCCAGGGTTATCCTGTCCCCACAAGGTCTTCACTGACAAGGTTTCCCCTCCTTGCCATCATTTCCCCATCTCATCCCACATCAGACGTCCTTCTGCCACTGCTGACTAGTGCCAGCAGCTTTTGGAGCATTTCTTTGCTTCCTTTTCTCGTTTAGAAGGCATGAACTGCATGAACAAGAACCACGGCTGTGCCCACATCTGCCGGGAGACTCCCAAAGGGGGCATCGCCTGCGAGTGCCGTCCCGGCTTTGAGCTCACCAAGAACCAGCGTGACTGCAAACGTAAGGAGCACTCCAGGGCTGGGGATAGGGCCCCCCAGGGACCCCCTAACCCTGTCCCCATGGCACAGACACCTCCTGCCCCTGCAGCAAAGCCGTGACCCCGTGATAGCAGTTAGTTTGTTGAACCTGAATCTCAGCATGCTCAGCTCTGCCTCTGTTGCCTTTACAGGCAATGCTTCTGGCAGCCCCCTTTGCCATGAGATGTGGTGTCCTTATATGACCAGGCTGAAATGGCAGTTCAAGGGGGTCCCAGAGGCTCAGCATCCCCTGTTCTTGTCCCAGTGTTTCACTTTCCAAAGGGGAGCCGAACAGGGAGAGTGCAATCGGCATGTGAGGAGCGCAGGAATCCTCTCCCTGGGGGTTGTGGTGCTCTCAGCCTGTCTGATCTCCTGCCAGCATCCCACTGGCAGTGCCAGGGTTATTAAATAGATATGTGTGTGTTTATGCAATTATTTTTATTTTGTTTCTCATTTGCTGTGTGCAGCAAACATGTAAAATCGCTGATGAAATGGAGGTTTAATCCTGTGAGCCTACTTTCCCTCTAAGCTAAATGAAGAGCACACCTTGCCCCCTGGGGATGGCTGGCAAGGATTCCCAAAAGCTCCTGTGTCATTCCAGAGCTCAGGAAAGTTTCACCCTTCCCCTATAGCACTGGATTAATGGTCAGGGTCAACCACCCCCTTTGCTCGGACTCCACTGGTGGCATTTAGCAGACATGCAGAGGGAAGACATGAGAAACCACATGGCAGTTTGCATCTGCCAAGATCCCACAGGGAAAGTGAAGGGCTTTAGGAATTATCTGTGAGGGAAGGAGGGAGGGAGGAGGAAGGAAGGAAGGGAAGGAGGGAGGGAAGTCTGCGGGTACAGACGAGGTGTTTCCAAGCCAGCTTTATGTACTGCATGTGGATGCCAGGCAGGAGGAGCTGGGGCCATGGTGACACTGGTGCTTTGCTCCCACAGTGACCTGCAACTACGGGAACGGGGGCTGCCAGCACACCTGCGATGACACCGACCAGGGGCCCAAGTGCGGCTGCCACGTCAAATTCCTGCTGCACTCGGACGGGGTGACGTGCATAGGTAGGTCAGGCCATCACCTGCACGTGGGTTGGGGTGTGGGATGGCTCGTCTTCCTCCCTGGGTGATTTGTCCTTGGCCTGTGAAGGGTTTTTCCCGAGCCTTGGGGATGCGGCGATTTCCTTTTGCTGAGACTGGGAAGCTCAGCGTGTGTGTGAGGGATGCTGCGGTACCCGCGGGGTGCAGGGATGTGTCTCTGCTCAGCCACAGGGAGCAGAAGTGGTCTTGGTGGTGCTTGAGGGGATACCTGGGGACAGATTGCTGTGCTGGGGTGCAGGCAGGGATCCCTGCCTGCCTCTGTGATGCTGAAGAGAGAGTGGTGAGGATGTCCCCACCCTAGGAATTGTTACTGTCGCTGTCAGTGGCAGCTTTTGAGGAGGGACATGGAGGGGGCAGGTTTGCCCACAGCAATCTGTTCTGACTTGGTATTGTGGGGCCTTGGCTCAGGAACAATTGTCTTGCAAAAAAAAAAAGAACAAAACCAAAACCCCAGCAACCTGACAACTCAACCACCCCCAGAATTGTCCTTTTCCTGTGTGTGTTTTCAAATTGTAAAACATCAAGCAGAGATAGAAGTTTTACTGGTTTCATATGCTTGTGCTGTTTAACAGCTGCTTTGATTTAAAAAATGTTATATTTGGGGAGTGATTAAGTCCACAATTGCTTGAGACATTTGAGTTCTTATTGCAAAATGAAAAAGAAAAAGGAACTGAAAGCAAGAGAGGTTTTGGCTCCCCATGTCCCTGCTGTGCTTGAACAGAAAACCCTCCGTGCTTTCCACAGACGGCTCCGTCCTCAGGGCAGAGGATCCCCTCTGAGTCCCTGGCTGCTCCCTGCCAGCTTGAGGGATGTTTGGGGCTGAGCCCCCAGCAAAGCCCTCCTGCCTGTCAGCTCACTGCTGCCTTAATGTCACCACTGTCCCCCAGCCCGCTCCCAGGATGGATCCCAATCCCTCCTGGCTGCTGGCAGGCGCTCACAGCCCCTGGTCCCCGCCGTCCTCGTGTTTGCTCCCACAGCCATTGCGTCATGTCCCACCTCTGAGGACCCTCCCAGGGGCTTGTTGCTGTGCCTGGGTGGGGAGACCTCCTCCAACGGGGACCTCAGGACCCCGGGTGTGTCAGCTGGCAGGTTCCTCCTGGATGAAGGGCCCTGCATGTGGCATCTGACTTGGGCAGCTTTGGGACCAAGGATGCTCCTGATCTGTTGGGTGTTGGGGGTGAGAGCAGCTCTCCAAAGCATCTCATGACTTGGGGGATGCTTCAGAGCATCAGTTTGCTGGGGGTGGGGGTGTCTCTGCACTCAGACCCTGGGTACCACAGGTGTGAGGGTGGGATTTGGGGGTTTCCGAAATCACTCATCCTTTTGTCCTTGGCCAAAGTTTCCCTCTTTGTCTCCAAGCCCTCCATTGTACTGCTGGGAAGGCATCTCCCACCAGAGCCAGCACATCCCTTTGAGCTCTCCCCTTGTCCACCTTTCCAGGGGAAATCAAACACTGCACTAGAGGATTTTAGGAGCAGCACCAGCCCAAAGCCCACCACCACGCCTGTCTCATCCCTTTGGGCTCTGCAATCCCTTCTCACAGGAAGGGGCCTGCCCAGCTCCTGCATTCCCTGGGGGATTCCCGATCCCCAGCCCCACCGTGGGAACACCACGGGATTGTGCTCCAGCCGCTGGGAGCCAGCAGCCGCCCCGCAGGGATGCCCGGCCGGCAGATTTACAGCCGAGGTACCTGCTCGGATATTTATAACCACCCTTTCTTGTTTTATGGCTCGGGCACAGCAAACAGCCCTCCCCCATCCACACTGCCCCCTTCACCGCCCCTTCCCCATTTCCTCCAAAATATTTCATCATTTCAAGGGGAATAAAGTTTCCAGTGAGGGGAAACGCAAAGTCGTTCCCCGGGCCATGGGCTTTGAAATTGTACGCGGTGTGTTTGATGGGCTGCCGGGACAGGCCCCTGGTCCAGGTTCCCTTCAGATCACACCACGCGGCAGGAAGCACGATCAGCCCCTCTGAGTGACAGTTTCATTAGGCCACGGCCGGTGTTTTTCATTTTTCCGCTTTTTATTGCTGCTTTTAAAAATGCAGATAATGAGGAACATGCCTCTGAGCACAGGGGCCATCGCTAATGGCTCCCAACATGTCTGCAGGCGCGAGGGGGAGGGGGAGCCAGGAGGGGAGGCCGATGACCTTATATATTTATATTTATGCTCCAAAAGCAGCCTTTAAAAAAAAAAAAAGAATTAAAAAAAGCACATAAAACAGCCCTCCAGCAGCCAAGGGTGCAGTGCCCGTGGGGAGATGCAAAAACGGCTGTCACGGTTGATGCAGATTTTGGCTTTCCAGGAATATTTACCCTCCAGGGCATCATTGCAGTTCCCTCCCACCTATATTTGGGGTGCAGCAGGGCTGTCGCCAGCCCCCCCACTTGTGGCAAGCACTGGTGGAGTGGGAGGGGGCGGACGGGGAAGAAATATGATTAGATGGAGAAGGAAACTAAACCCAGCTCAAATTTTATGGCTGATTTCCTGACCCACGCCCAGGCGGTTGGCGGCGGCACCACTGATGCTCCCCAGCTTTGTGGAGCTGGCGGTGCTGGGAGCGGTGCCGGGAGCTCTGGACCCACAGCCAGGGTGCACTGACCCACGGGTGAGGCTGAGCAGCCCAAGCACACCCAGGGTTTGGGCTCACTGCTGGCTTGGCTGCTAAATCCGAGGGGTGCAAGTGCCACAGGCGGGATGTGGTTGCCTTCCCAAAGCCCATGGCTGCACAGTGTCCACATGGCTCCGTTCAGGGATCACCCCCTGCTCTGGCACGTGCTGGTTTAGTTCCCGACGAGGGTGAGGACCTGGTTCCCCAGACTAACAGGCTGCACTAACGCTCCTCATAACGCGCTTCTCCCGCTCGCATGGGGCTCCAACCAGCCCAGCACAGCTGGAGGGGGTTTGGAGAGGCTGAGGGACATGGAATGCTTGGGAGGTGGGAGAGAAAAAGCCCAAAGGGACAGTTTCCACCAGGCTAGAAAGGCAGCAGAGTTGAAGCCATTGATGTGTGACACCAACCAAGTTCCCTGCTGGACACTGTTTCTAAATCACTTTTTTATAATGTTAAACAGGGGAGAGACACTTCCAGCAACACGTTATCCTTGAGACGTTTTCTAATGGTAAATATTTTTGTTCTCTCTATCTCTACGAAGGGGTCTAACCGTAGATGGTCTCTCCTCTCGAGATCATAACGGGGCTCGGGGGCTGAGCTGCTGTGCTAACCGCATGTCTCACTAACCCTGCCCCGCTGCTGCTTCCAAACCCCACCAGGCCAGCCTGGGGCTGGGCTGGGGGACAGAGCAGGGAACCCTCCCCGCGCTGTGCTTGCATGGGACGGGGCTCTCACGCTGCTTTGGTGGATCCAGCCCGGCGCCGGGGGTGACAATCTGCTTTCCAGTGGCTGTGGCAGTGGTTTCCCCCCACACCCAGGAGGAGCTCACAGTGGGCTGCCAGCGGCTGTGTGGTGGGGAGGGGGATGCTTGTGCCCATCTCTGTGCTGTGCACTCCCATTTACCCCTTCCTAGAGCCCACCCGCTCGAGGATGGTCCCCTCTGGGACCTTCAGGGTGTCCCAGGGTTTGGCCTCGCCATGCACAGTGGCTCTCAGCCCAGAGCTGCAGCAATGGCAGGGCTGCAACAGCCCTTTACAGGGCTGGGAACCTCCCCAGGGATTTCTTTGCATCCCCATGGGGTTTCCAAGCCCTTCACAAAGGTAAGGTGATGCCTCTGCTCTGCAAGGAAATCAAGGCAGAAGGTGCAGCAACTTGTTAGTCGTGGGGAATCTTGTTTCTGGATGTGCTGGGTGCAGGCAAACTCCTGCCACGTCCAGAAGCTCTGGGAGTGCAGCTCACTAGCACAGGGACCGCCGACTGCAGCTTTTGGGCAGCTCTTGCAGAGCCTTGCACACAGGGGTGGGAGAAGGGAGGGACCCCAGATCTGCGCCATCACTACGCTCCAGCCAGCCCAGCTGTCATTCCTCCGATTACTGCGGAATTATCCCCTCTGGCTCGTGGGATCACATCCTGCTGAGATTGTCACTTCTGAGAAGGTGGAGGTGAGGCCACAGTGTCTGCAGTGAGGGTGCTGAGCAGGGTGAGGAGTGCCATGGCACAGCAGTCAGGCAGTGAGACCAGAGCTGGGATGGAGGAGGGTGGAAAAGAGTCTGAGAGTGTGTGTGTGTGTGTGTGTGTGTGTGAAGCTTTGTCCTCTCCCTGCCCCAGCGATGGAGGCCTCACCACAGCCCTGTGTGGCTGGTGAGTCACGCCAGGCTGGGAGCAGCCCTGGGCTGCCAGCTCCGCCGAACAATTGCTGCTCCCCGGGGCCATTCCGGAGCCCGGCCGCACCACCAACATCCACGGCCTCACAGGTACCCCAGCAGCCCTCTCCAAGCTTTCTGCAAGCCCAGGACAGGGTCCCCCTCCCTTCGCAGAGGGGTTTGCAGCGGTGCTCTGGCTGTGCTAGCTGAGCTCATACCCAGTGGCCACCCTGGGCAGCTGCCCTGGGATGGTGGGTGGGACTGGCTTTAATGTCAGCTGAAATTCCCGAAGGTGTAAAGGGGCCAGGAGGGGTACCGCGCTGCTGGAGGAGGCTGTGAGCATGGTGACAATACGCCCAGGGCACCACATTCTCTGGAGAGCCCCATCCTCCCTGCTGCAGCTGCTTCTCCAGCCTGATCCCGCTGGCAGCACCTGAACCAAGCCAATCGTCTCATCTCAGTGGTGACCCTGCGGTCCCCAGGCTGCTTCTGCATCAGCTGCTGGAACAAAGGCTGGCATTAAACAAATGATTCACTGGGCTTTCAGAAAGTTTCCCTTCCCTTGGGCGCGGTGTCACCCGCCCCGCGCTGCAGGGAGGGGATGGCCCTGGCACGGCTGGGCCGCGTGAAGCACAAGGACCTGGCTGGAGGAATAATATCTGCAGAAATCCTTCCCCTGCCATTAGGTTTTGTAATTGTGCTGGCGATTAATTTCATAAAATGGTCCCTTTTGTTCTCTTATTATGGGACATCATAAAAATAGCAGTGGCAAGACGAGCACAGAGCGATCCCAGCTCCCGAGCCCTGCAGCAAATGGTTGGATGGTTCAGTCATTCCTACCCCATGTGGTGCTTGCAAAGAGCAGGAGAACCTGGGATTTGCTCTTTCCAAGGAATCTCTTCCAGGCATTTTCATCTTGGGTTCCTTGAAGCCCAAATGCCTCATTTATCCGAGCAACCAGCCTTCTGAAAGGAATATTTTATTATCCTTTGTGAACAACTTAATGCACTTCAAACCATTGTTCTGGTGGTTAGGGTTGAAATTGAGGATTGATCTCACAGGGAAGCTGTCAAGCTGAAAATGCTTCATTTAAATTAGTGTCCCTTCTAGTCCTACCAACAACAGCTGACTTTGATAATGCTGAAATAATTAGCTTTTTTTTTTCAATTGGATTTTTTTTTCCACTGATGCTGCTTGCCTCTGAGTGTGTGTTTTAATTACATGATGTGTCTCCCAAATTAGTCTGAGATGCTGGACCAGCCACTGTGCCTGAGCAGTGGGTGACGGTCAGGGACTGACGGCACAGGGTCACCCATGGCTTTGTGGCTTGGGAGCTTGGTGGCAGTGAGGGGGACAGAACTCCCCTACCACCTCACCGGGGGACTGGGGCTGTGCACCCACACCCCTGGGAGCTGCAGCCTGGGCACTCGTGGTGGGACCTGTCTCTGGCTGCCTTTGCACAAGTGCTATGACTTTGTCCCTGCGAAATTTAATTCCTCCTCTTTGGAGCTGCCAAAGGTGGCTTCCATGAGGCCCTGTTTGTGGGGGACACCAGCCCCCATGTGTTCATTATTTCACGGCTCTGTGGCCTCGTTGCTGTTGTGTGAGAAGCCAAGGGCGGTTTCCATGGGCTCTGCAGGGAGGTTTGTACCCGCTGCCACTCCCAGGCTGTGGCAGGGAGGACGTCTGGGTGGCGTGACTCCCCCAGCCTTTTGAACACCGGTCCCTCACCCCAGCCTTTCTCTCCCCTTCCCATGCAGAGACGTGTGCTGTGAACAACGGGGGCTGTGACAGCAAGTGCCACGACGCAGCCACCGGCGTCCACTGCAGCTGCCCCATGGGCTTCATGCTCCAGCCCGACAGGAAGACGTGCAAAGGTAGGTGGCTGTGAGTGGGGCTGGGGTGCTCACTGCTCACTCCTGGGTGCCTCAGACCCCCGTTGTGTCCTCAGTGCCTGTAGGAAAGGGTCAGATTTAGCTGAGCTCGCCATTGCCCACAGTGCTCACTGACTTGGTGTTTGCATCCATGGGGTGGGGACAGGAAGCACGGGGACTGGGACACCTTGCTGCAGGCACCATGCTTGGCTCCACTCCCCTGGGAAGCCTGTGGGGAGGAGGAAAAGGGGGTCAGATCAATCTGGAGGCAATGGCATGGCCCTTGTGGGGCTAGAGGGTCCTGTCCCATCTCACTGCATCCCACTGCCTCAGCTGGAAGGGCTGGATGTGCCGGGAATCCACACCTGCTCTGGGGTTGTGAGATGCACGAGTCCCTTGGGGGACACTGCCCAGCCATGTCCCACATGGGGGAGAACACCCCGAGATGCTGCACATCCCACCAACATCCCCAACCACCTGCCCCTGCCAGGCAGGGCAGTCCAGGCTGCTTTCCCTGCACCCCAAACTTGCCCCTCTCAGGGCTGGCCGGTGCCTGCATTGTGTCTTTTGGCAGCTCTCAGAACTTGACCCCAGCCGAGAGGAAAGCCTGTCCCGCTGCTGGCTGCCTGTCTACCTGTTGACTGCTTCCAGAACCCCCTGCCCCTGCTATTTTATCAGAGCATTCACCCCTCTCCAATTCTGCAGTTTCCAGCGACGTGCAATAACCCGGAGCCACGTCCCCGGTGTCTGGGGCTTTATTATGGCTGCAGGCGGGTTTACAGCTCGCTCCCTCGCAGTCATAAAAAGAAAGAAAGCCTCAGCCCCAGCAAGGCAGCGCTGCTGCCACAGCACTGGGGGATGGAGGGACAGGGCAGGCCGCTGCCTCCTCCTGGTCTCCTTCCATTTCACAGGTTGTTTTCTAGCAGTATATTTTGTGATTAGTGGAAAAACAAGAAAGACAACCAAAAACCCCACATCCCAGCCTCTTTCCAGGTTGTTGGGGCTCTTTGCAGTTACTGTGCATCATCCTTTTTAGCTTTGTTAGTGGCAGGAAGGAGATGGCAAGCAGAGAGGCAAGGGCTGAAAAGTAGTTATTTTGTTGAGTGGCTGTTTTTGAAGGAGGGGGTTCTCCCTTCCTGGTTTTCTCTCTCTTCCTGCTACTCCTGGCCCCCCAAAGCAGTCCCCAGCCCAAACCTGTGGCTCTCCAAACTCTGGTCTGGTGGTCTCACTCAGCTGTGAGGCTTTTTGGGGGCTCCTGGCTCTATTCTGGGGGATGCTGAGACCTACAGAATTTAATCATTTTGCACCACTTCCAAGGACACCTGAACCCCAGAGCCCTGGCCTGGCCCAGTGTCACACATTTGCTCCTCAGAAGCACATAGAGAAAAGCAGCAGCCACGTTCCCCTGGTGACCATCAGAGCCCAAAGGGTTTCCTCCATTTGCCAGCTCATGGTGGGGACAGCATCCAGAGGAGAGCACTGGGCTCTCCTGGCCGAGCATCCCAGCCAGAGCGTGACGGGTGTCCCTTGTCCCCACCAGACATTGACGAGTGCCGACTCAACAACGGTGGCTGTGACCACATCTGCAGGAACACGGTGGGCAGCTTCGAGTGCAGCTGCAAGAAGGGCTACAAGCTGCTCATAAACGAGAGGAACTGCCAAGGTAAGGGGCAGTGAGTGCCCAGGCCCCCTGCCCTGCCTCTCCCTGCGCTCCCGTGTCTCTCACCCTCCTGTGGCTGCTGCTGCTGCAGAAGTGCTGCCCCAGTTGCTCATTCCTCTGGCTTTCCTGTGGACTGCATAAATCCTTCGCGGGATTAGTGTTGGATTTAGGTTCTGGTCTGGGGCTTAGCCTTTCAGTCTCAGAGCTGGGGGCTTGTGGGCTCTTGCAGAGTTAAAGCCAGCAATTAGGCAGATGCCAGGGTTCCCACTTCTTGGAGGGCAGGAGTGGGGAGAAGATGCTTCCTGCTCACTCCAGAGGGAGCTGGCTGCTCCATGCTGCTTCTTCCACCTTCTTGTTCCTGTCCCAACATCCCACATAAACCCAGCAGGTCACTGGGCTGCCCCCGCAGCGCATGGCCAAGGTCAGCACGGCAGGTGTGCATGAGCCTGAGTATTGCCTCCTGAAAACACAGGGCCGGGAAAGGAGGGCGCTGGCAGGCTCCGGGACTGCCACTGCTTTCATCTCCGTCCAGGTTCTGTGCGCTGGGAGTTTGACGTGAGCGCAGCAATTAACTTAATGAAGCCAATGAAATGATGCTCCAGCCCACCATGTTGGGCTCACCTCCCACCCGGGGCCTCCCTGCCCCAGCGAGGTGCCCGCGGGGCCGAGCAGACATTGCTGGCACCGTCCCCGAGGCAGGACCTGCCTGCGCAGCATTCCTGATCCCTCCCTGGCATCCTCCTCATCATGGCATCCTCCGGCTCCCTCCCTGCCCTGGACGGGCAGCAGCCGGAGGCTCTTGCAGCCCTCCCATGCCAGGGACAGGGTGCTGGCCCTGCTTGGCCCATTTGAGGTGCAGAAGGGCTGTAGGAGCTTGTGGGAGGGGGGTGCTGGTGCAGTGGGTGAGGAGGAGCTTGGAGGGAGGGAGGGAGGGAGCACAGGGTTCTGGAGCATACTGGTGTTGGATCCCCGGAGCATCCTGGTATTGAATACCCCGAGCAATCTGGTTCTGGACCCTTGGAGGATACCAGTGCAGGGTCCCACGGCATCCCAGTGCAGCCCTCAGTTCGCTGGAGCAACTGGAGCAGGAAGGGGACAGTCCCCGTGCCCGGGACGGCCCCTCTGCCGTGCCAGCTCTCACCTCCTCCCCTCGCCTTTCCTCCAGACATCGATGAGTGCTCCTTTGACCGGACCTGCGACCACCTCTGCATCAACACCCCCGGCAGCTTCCAGTGCCTCTGCCACAAGGGCTACACGCTCTACGGGCTCACCCACTGTGGAGGTAGGGCCAGCTGGGTGCTGGCAGCCTGTCACCCCGCCGGGGGTCGGGTCCCAAGGAGGGGCAGGGGGTGGGGCAGCAGCGATGCGGGGAGCCCTGGGGACACTGCCCGCCCCAAGGGCCCACGGTGAAGGTCGGTTCCCCGCTTACTCCGGGCTGAGGCCAGGCAGGGAGAGGGCTCACAGCCAGACTCGCTGGTGTCTGCAACTTCAAACGGAGCGACAGGAACAATTTGCGACTTGTCTGCAGCGGGAGAGAGGGAGAAATCCCCGGCGTTTTTGGCAGGGAGCTGTGACGGGGTGGGAAGGGGAACATCAAAAGGGTTTGATTTAAATTTCACAAGGCAGATAGCTCCCAAGGGCGGGGGCGTGCTTCGCCCGGGAAGCGGGCAGGCAGATGAAACATGCTTTGCAGGGGCTGCCGAAGCGTGTCGTGGCAGCGGTGCCGGCGGCCCGGGATGACGAGCCCGGGTGCTCCAGTGCTGCACGGCTGGCGAGGGTCAGAGACCCTCCTCATATTTCTGAACTACTCAGCGTGAGCCAGCGCAGCCCCCAGGACTCTCTCGGGGTGGCCCTGCAGCAAAGGGGTCGATGGCTCCCACCGATGCCCTCAGTGAGGGGGAGCTGGGCAGGGAGGGCTGTGACAGGGGCAGCTCCATCCCTGACCTGAAGGGATCATTTCAGGCCGGGGCAGAGGGTCCCTGCTGAGGAGAGGGACCAGGGCTGCTGAGCAGCTGCCTTTTGAGTTCAGTTCCTAAGTGTTTCCATGTCAGCTCCGTCTGCTGGCCCCCCGCAGCCCCCAAGGGGCCGGGGCTGGGCTCAGCCTGGATGGGCTGCACCTATCTCTGCCTAGCCCCTGGGGACACCGGGAGTCGGGGTGTCCCTCATCCCCAGGGAGCTGGCACAGCTGCCGGGAGGCAGCACTGCTGGAAATGCCCTCTGGTGCAGATCCCCTCTCCCGGCTGGGCATGGATTTATCCGTCCAGAATCCCAGCCCTGAGACAACGCAGTGATTCAGTGTCAGAGCCGGGGAGTCCCGCTGCCCCCCCCCGCCATGGCCTCTTTCCTTTCCCCCCGCAGACATCGATGAGTGCAGCATCAACCGGGGTGGCTGCAAATTCGGCTGCATCAACACCCCCGGCAGCTACCAGTGTACCTGTCCTGCCGGCTGCAAGCTGCACTGGAACAAGAAGGACTGTGTGGGTACGTCAGGCCAGGAGCCACCACGGCTGCTGGGGAAGCTGGGGAGTTTGGGATGCCAGGCTGGGGTCTCTATGCTACGCTCTGGCACCCTCTCCTCCCCGGTGAATCCCCCCATGAGCTGCAGGGCGCAGGGATCCCTCGTGGGTCTCTGGCCTGTGCCAGTCATGGGCATCCCTGATTGTCATCACCAGCTGGTGCGTGTCCCTTGGAGCTGGTGAAGTGCCTGCCAGGTTCGGTGCCACCACGGGCCACCCTCACCTGCAACAAGATGGGCAAGAAGGACAGCTGTGCCCTTTCCTGCACCTCCAAGGCCCGATTTCTGCCAGGTACTGGTGCCAGTACCACCACCAGCATGGGCAGGGGGAGTCCCCATTTCCCTGCATGGCCCAAACTGGGGAGAGAGGAGTGGCTACACAGCCAGAGTGCAGTGGCTGAGTGAGGGAGGGAGGTTGTTGCTCAGGGGGGCTCGCTGCTGGGTGTGGATCCACAGGACAGGTCCCTGCCAGGATCTCTATGGCAGGGTGCTGGGCATCATCCCCCCACGGCACGGCCGTGTCTCCCTGCATCACCCTGGCAGAGCCAACGCCCCTTCCTCCCTCACAGAGTCCGACAGCAGCTACACGGTGAGCTGTGGGACCCCCGTCCTGCGGCAGGGCAGCCAGCACAGAGCCACCAACAGCAGCCAGCAGTGCCTCGGTAAGGGGGCTCCCGGGGTGCCCATGGCTGCCACCAGCGTGGCTGGGCCGTACCAGGTTGCTGAGCACCTGCTTTTTCTTTCAGAGACTGTGGCTGCACCGGTCAAGCAAAAGGCCTCCTTCAAGATTAAGGATGCCAAGTGCCACCTGCACCCGCGGACCAAGGGCAAGCAGGAGGAGGCCGGGAAGGCCGGGGCGCAAGGTGAGGTGTGACGGTGGTGGGCAGTGGGGGTGTCTGTCCCCAGCAGGGATGGGGTGCTGACCTGTCCCCTGCACGCAGGTGGCTCGGCACCATGCTCTGACTGCCAGGTCACCTTTGTCAACCTCAAGTGCGACTCGTCCAAGAAGGGGAAGGGGCGCCGGGCTCGCAACTCCCCCAACAAGGAGGTGACGCGCATCACGCTGGAGTTCGAGGCAGAGATCAAGCCGGAGGAGATCACAGGTGGGCACAGCACTGGCCTGGGTGCAGGCACGGGTGGTGAGACCAGGGACGTGATGCCATCCCTGTGCAGCAAGGAGAGACAAACCAGACCTCATCTTGCACCGGATTGGGATGTGCTGGGTAGCACTTGCAACTGAGAGTTTGGGGGATGGCTTTAATCCTTCTGGGCTTCCCTACCCATCCCTCCCTTCTTACCGCATCCCTGTTTCCCCCTGTACCCCCATTCCCCTCTGCACCGCCCAGCCAGCTGCAACCTGCACTGCCTGCGACAGAGAGTGGAGAAAAAGCTGAAGTCAGCCATCAAAGCCCTGAAGAAATCCATCAACCAGGAGCGGTTCCTGCTGCGCTTCGCAGGGATGGAGTACGAGGTGGCCCGGAAGCTGAGCGTGGCCCCGGAGCGGCAGGAGAGCTGCGGGCCGGGCCAGCAGCGCCTGGCCAGCAAGTGTGGTAAGGAGCGTGGTGGGGTGACGAGGGGACCTGGCGGTGACAGCTCCCACAGCATCACCGACGTCCCCCCCGCTCTCAGTCAGCTGCTCGCAGGGAACCTATTACCACGGGCAGACGGAGCAGTGCGTGCCCTGCCCCCCTGGCACCTACCAGGAGAAAGAGGGGCAGCTCTCCTGTGACCTGTGCCCCCGTGGCGACACCTTCGGACCCATAGGAGCCACCAACATCACCGGCTGCACAGGTAAGGAGGGCATGGGGTGGGGCTCGAGGCACTCCTGGGGGATGTCCAGGGCTGCAACCTCAACCATTAGCCAGAAGACAGGAAAGCCTTGAGCATCCCCAGGGCCCACAGAAGTTGCTGGTTTGGGTGTTTATCATTCAGAGGGGACCCCGGGAAGGGCAGCACTTGCTCTGGATATACTGGTGCTGTCAAGGTTGAGGGAGAAGAGGATCTGAGTATGGGGCAGGAGAGCCCTGGGCGTGTGGGGTGCTAGGACTGAACAATGCCTGTGCCTGCAGGTCAGTGTCCCCCTGGCCAGCACTCTGCTGATGGCTTCAAGCCCTGCCAGCCGTGTCCCCGTGGCTCCTACCAGCCCGAGGTGGGACGGGCGCTCTGCTTCCCCTGTGGCGGGGGGCTGACCACCCGCCACGAGGGAGCCCTCTCCTTCCAGGACTGCGACACCAAAGGTAGGTCAGAGCCAGTCCCCAGGAAGGGGCCACCCAGCAGGGCTGTGCCAGCAGCTGACACAGCCCCCTGTGCTCCCTGACCCCCCCAGTGCAGTGCTCCCCCGGGCACTACTACAACACGAGCGTCCATCGCTGCATCCGCTGCGCCGTGGGCACCTACCAGCCCGATTTCCGGCAGAATTACTGCATCTCCTGCCCTGGCAACACCACCACCGACTTCGACGGCTCCACCTCTGTGTCCCAGTGCAAAAGTAGGCGAGCCTCGGGTGACCGAGGCGGGGACAGGCTTTGGATGCTTTCTCAAAAGTATTTAAAAATGCTGTAAAGTAGAGTCTGGGTGTCTTGCTGGATCTCAGGGGGATGTGCATGGGCTGAACTGCACACCTGGGCCTCAGCATTAATTTTGGGGATAAAACTTTCAGTGCTTTGTGCATGTACGCAGGCATGGGGGGGGGTTGCCTAATGGGACATTGCCCCTCTTGCCCAGTAAACCACCCCCAGTGCCCCCAGGCCGCTGGTTCCCAGTTGAACCGGTCTCCCTGCCTTGCAGACCGGCAGTGTGGAGGGGAGCTGGGTGAGTACACGGGCTACATTGAGTCCCCCAACTACCCGGGGAATTACCCCGCCAACATCGAGTGCACTTGGAACATCAACCCCCCGCCCAAGCGCAAGATCCTCATCGTGGTGCCGGAGATCTTCCTCCCCTCTGAGGACGAGTGCGGCGACGTCTTGGTCATGCGGAAAAACTGTAGGTAACCGAGCGGGCGCGGTGCTCAGGGGAGGAGCTGGGGAGGAAAAGGTTGGGGTTTGGCAGAGCTGCCTGGTGCAAAGGGAGAAAGCCGCATCCCTGGGTAGCAGGAGGGGAATTTTGGGAATAGGGGGAGCGGGGAGATGAGCATCACCCTGCCGTCTGGGTGTCTTGCTGGATCTCAGGGGGATGTGCGTGGGCTGAGCTGCACACCTGGGCCTCAGCATTCATTTTGGGGATAAAAAGCCCCATTTGGTGCTTTCCAGAGCAAGGAAGGAACAACAACATCCCTGGTATGTAACATGAGGGTTAGGGGGGGCTCAGCCTTGCCCAGCACAGACAATTCCCATCCGTGGTGCCACCCTTAACCCAGGCTGGGGGTAGCTCTGCTGATGAACAACCAGCATCCTGTGTCCCCTTGCTGTTCTCTGCAGCCTCCCCATCCTCCATCACCACCTACGAGACCTGCCAGACCTATGAGAGGCCCATCGCCTTCACCGCCCGCTCCCGCAAGCTCTGGATCAACTTTAAAACCAGTGAAGCCAACAGCGCCCGGGGCTTCCAGATCCCCTATGTCACCTACGACGGTGAGCACGGTGCACGGGGAGATGCCATCCCAGCATGCTGATCCTTCTCCCCACCACAGTTTGGGACCCAGATCCCCCCCCAGTTCCCACCTCCTGTGTGTTTGGGGGGAGTGGACTGAAGGATGGGGACCAGAGGTTTGGGGAAAAGTGGCAGCTCATGCCCTAGCTGTGTTTTCTGGCAGAGGACTATGAGCAGCTGGTGGAGGACATCGTGCGGGATGGAAGGCTCTACGCCTCCGAGAACCACCAGGAGATCCTCAAGGTGAGTGTGTGCCCCCAGGGCTGTGGGAGATGCAGGAGCATCCTTCCTTTTGGGGAATGCCTCCTGCTCTCCTTGCACTTTGGGCTTCAGTTCAGGGGAGCACGGGGGGGATGCTGAACCTCCCTCTGGCTCGGCTTCCCTGCAGGACAAGAAGCTCATCAAAGCTTTCTTCGATGTGCTGGCGCACCCCCAGAACTACTTCAAGTACACGGAGAAGCACAAGGAGATGCTGCCCCGCTCCTTCATCAAACTCCTGCGCTCCAAAGTCTCCAGCTTCCTCCGGCCTTACAAATAGCCCCCTGCGCCCCCGCCGCCCCGGGCCCCCCCGCAGCCAAGGAAACCCTCTTCTCCTTTCCTCCTCCTTTCTGATTTTTCCTTCCTCCGCCTGGCTCCGGCAGGATCGCCACTGCCCGCCCCGCAGACGTCCCCTCACGATTTCCCTGCTGCTCCCTGCAGAGCTGTGCTCCCAGCCGGGGGCACGCTCCGGTCTCGTCCAGCGGCGGTGAAGCCGCTCCCCTCTTCTGAAGCAGCTTCTTCGAAGGTTTTAGGAAACTGAAGTACTGGTCCTATCGCTGTCCTGTGTCCTCCTTTTGGTTTCCTTTATGCCAGGTCTGTCCCCGTTCCCTGCTGCCACCAGCAGCCCAGGACAGAGTGGGGGGTCCCTGTCTTTGCAGCCCCCGGGGCTGGCGCCGGCTGCGGCCCCGCGGAGCCCTCGCAGAGGAGAGCAGGAGGTGACGCCGTGTCCACCGCAGCGCCGGGCCCCGGCTACCGGCGCCTCTTTGCAGAGGTCGGGGGCAAGAGAACTGACAAAGCCGACTTGATTAAAAAGGAAATGCAAAGGAGAGATGGCACAGCCCACCAGCGCGGCACCGTGGTGGCTCTGTCCCGCCGGAGAGCCGCGCTGGTGCTGGGAGGGAAGCGCAGCCAAGCCACGTTCCCGGAGAACAATGTCTGGCTGCACGGGAGAAAACAGGGAGCAAAGGAGAAGGACTTTCAGCCGGGTTCGATTTTTTTTTTCTTCCTCCCCCCCCCCACCCCCCCAGACACTTGTGCCAAGAAACCAGACTTTGTTACAAGCTCTGCCAAAGAGTAACTCGGAAAAGCAAGCTTTGAGAAGAGCAGGAGTTAATGTTTGTGCACTAGGATATCCTCCTTTCTACCTTCTTCATATGTATTAAGTGCAATCATTTGAGTCTTCCTTATATTATTTAGAGGGAAGTTGTTTTTTTTTCTACTAGAAACGACAATATTTATAACTGCCTGAGAAATGAGAATGTGTGTTTGCAAGAAAACAAAAAAAAAAACCACCCACCCAGAGCAAGCCGGGCCCTGGGCTGCGCTGACCAGCGCGATGGCATCTTCAGGCCTTTTCTGCCACGTTTGTCCCCGATAAAAGCCCCTGTCTGGGGGGAGATGGTGCCTCTCCTGCTCGGCGCAATGGGGTGAGTTTGTGCAGGGAGTTGGAGGCTTCTCAGTCTGTCCAGGGGGGATGGAGTGGGTCCTTTCAGACTGATCCGCCGCAGTTTGGGCGTTGTTCAAGCCCCGTTGCGAGGGGGAGCAAAACTCGGCCCTGTCACCTGCTTGTTGCAAACTGATTTGCTTCCCTGCAGGGGCTCAGGGATGAGCCAACAGCTGCTGAGGCCAGGTCTGGGGGGCACGCTGGGAGGAGAGGGGAGCTAATCCTGCACTCAGCCCCGAAATCTCTCCCCCAGGTACAGCGATCCCCCTGGGCAGAGCCATCCTCACGGACCTGGGGAAGTTTTGTGCTTCTGAGTCCCACCAGGCATTTTTGGCCCTATCCCTCTGCATGTTCTCACCCTGCAGGGATGCTGTGGGAGCCCCTCCCCAGGGGAGCAGATCCTGGGGAAGACCCATCATGCCACCCCCCGTTTCACTGCCATCTGCCTCCCCCCAGCTTTGCAGACAGGCTTAGCTGGGGACGATGGCCCGGTGGATACCACTGGTGGGTTTGTGCCCCCAGCATCTTCATGTGGAGAGACAGGACTCCCAGGGACAGGCAACTGCTGCCACCATCCCTCCTCCCCGAGCCTCCTTACTTTTCCAGCCCTGCCACCAGTTCTCAGCTGTCATCCTCCCCACACCTTCATTCCCATCTTCATCCTCTCAAAGACCTGGACCTGCCAGGACTAAACACGATTGACTTGCCTATAGCTCTGCTACTGGCAGGTCTCTTCCCATCACTGTCCCCACTTCTCCCTCACTGTCCCTTTGCCCACACCTGAGACCAGCCCTACTTTTAACAAACCAATTATTTATTACTCTGCATGTCCCACTGGGTCCATCTTTCCTGGGGGAAGCAGCTGCTCGCCCCTGTTTTCCCTCCTCGATCCACACTGCTCCAGCACCCCAAGAGCCTCTCCCGGGCTCTGTGAGGGGCTGCAGGCAGGCTGAGCACTGGCACAGGGGCTGAGGTTTATCCCCAAGAAGCATCAGTTGGAAAAGTCTGTCCTGATTCATCCCAGCTGTGGATTTTCCCCTCCCGCCAACGGCTCCCAGCCTGTTTGGAAGCTCCACAGCTGTGGGCTGAGCTGTTTGTCACTTGGTCGCTGTCTGAAAGCAGCTGCTTTAATGCACAAAAGCTGCTGTAGGGATCTGGAGGGGTTTTGTGGCTCTGGGACAGTGGTGCGGGCCAGTGACCTTTGAAAGGGTCCTTCATATTTAGAAGAAAAAAAAAGCCAACAGCAAAAATAAAATCAGCCCAGGAACGATCAACCCTGCTGTGGTGCCCTGGAGTGCCACAGCTCCTCGTGTCCACTGGAGAGTTCATTAACTTTGATTAACTCTGGCTGATCTCATGTCAGGCCACTGTCCAGCTGCCCTTCTGGGGCATCAGGGCGTGGGGGTGTCCTGGTTGTCATCCTTGCCACCACACCAGCCACCTCTGCTTCCCTAAAGCAGTTGTGGAAGGATGAGGTGGGCAGCACGTCCTCCTGGAGCAGCCAAAGGCACCTGGTAATGGTGCTTCCTCGTTCTGCTTTCACCAAATAGCTCAAAAAAGCCCCAGAAATTCCACGGGGCCCCTGGAGCCACCCACCCCACAGCGGCCCAACCCCACTCCTCACCCACCCCCACCTCAGAATGGGTCTGAAAGGCTGAAATCCACATCAGCCAGCTCGGGGATCAAGGTTTTGAAGCTGTCAAGAGAAATGAGGGTTGTTGGGGTTTGGGGTTTTTTTTTCATGTTGGAGTATTTATATCTGCCTTCTGCAGCGGGCCAGGACTTGCCAACTCCAGCAGAAACGATTAAAGTGATGAGCAAGATGTAGTTCATGAAGTTATTTGCACTTGATTAAAAGAAAAAAATTGTTATTTGAACTTTGTAAAAAGAAATGTTTGCATTTTGTATTGTCTTTTTTTAATTATTAAATGGAATTTCTTGGTGTTGTGTTGATCTTTCAAAAATTGGCTCCAATGCTTATTTTAAAGGTTTTTAACAGCAGGATACAGAGTTATTTTCATTGTTTTGTTTCTCTCAGATGCTGACCAGCTTTTCCAGGGCCCAAATTATTTCCCCCCCACTGCAGAAGCTCAAACCCTGCACTTCCCTAAACTCTCCAGTCCCTGCACAATGTATTTATTTACATACATTAATTAGATGCAACAAATTTCATTTTTAGCCCAGAACATGCAATTAGACAGACTGGCTCAGAGGAAAGAGGGGATGGAAAAGACCCTGTACCTTGGCCACAACCCTCTTGCTGGGCTGCAGCTCCATCCTTCAGCACCCCTGGATATATGGACAATGCTCAAGTCCTCAGGAGCTGCACCTGGGCAGGTGTGGACTGGTGAAGGGCACTTCATCAACCCTCCCAGAGCAGGGCTGGGCTCTGCAGCAGGACTCGGGCAAGTGCTGCACCAGGTAAGGGCCCTCTCTGTGGGCACAGCCCAACTGCTGAACCTGCACCTGCTGGACACCTCTGCTCTGGGGGAAAAGTGGACTCCTTCCCCCTCCCTCTCTGAGTGCAGGGGGGCATGAGGCCCCTTCCCTCAAAAGCTCCAGTATTCCACAAGGAATTCAGATCTCTCTTAACACAACATCTGAGGCCTTCCTCACTAGGAGAAGTGAGCAGTTCTCTGGCAAACCCTCCCCAGGGAGCTCTGGAGGAAAAGAAGCACACACAGCTGTGGGTGTCTGCAGAGTTTATTGCTGCCCCTTAGTAGAGGCGCTGGGGTTTCCCCATGGTGCTCTTGATGTACAGAGCTCGCACGTTCTGCCAGTTCTTCTTCAGCAGGGACACCAGGAAGTTGATGGCCAGGTGGATGTTGTAGACGAGCTCGTCCTCTGTCATCTTCACGTGACCGACAGCCACAGCCAGACAGAGCACCTGGGGACAGACACAGGTACAGCTTCCACAGGCAAAGCAAAAGGGACTCAAGCACCACTCATCAGTGTGGTGGGCTGTGCCATGGTCTGGACACGGCTTCCCCAGCCCACCCACAGGCTTTTCCACCTGCCTGCAGCACCTGGATGCCACCTCTAACACATGCAGAGGTGACTGGGTGAGGTGTGAGATGGGACACCAGGAAGGAGCCGTGGCACACTGCAGAACTGGCACTGGAGCCACCCTCGGGGTTACCCCTGCTCCCACACCCTGCTCTGCCAAGCCCACACCAGCTTCACTTTCTGCCTCTGGCCCCCAGCCTTCTCTCTCTGCACTGTGACAAAGGCCAAGCCTCCTCCAGGCCTGGCCTCCCTGAGCAGCCTGGAAGTCAGCGCTCCCCACAGGCTGGAGGCAGAAGGATTTACACAAGCGAGCCGACAAGCCGAGTGTCAGGACATCATTAGCTCAGCTATTTTAAATGCTCAGGCATTTGCAAACCCTCACATCTGCTGTGTTCCTCCCAGCTGTGCCCCCAGGAGTCACACTTGGCCCACTGACATAGGATTAGGATGCCTGAACAGGGTTATTTTGGTTTGAGGGAGTCAGCTTGCTTTAACAGCGAGAGCAGATCCCCACAGAGCTGCTCCCAAGTTCACTGGGACAGAGTCAAGTCCCAGACTCGCCCCCAGCAAAGCCCCACTCATGCTCAGCCCCCCAGGGACACGCCTGGCCACGTCCCACCCCACGAGCATCACCCACATGCTGGGAGAAGCATTAATTACACTGGACTGTGCTCAGCACTGAAATATCCAGTCATCTCCTCATCACTTGCTCCAAGATCTGTCAACCACAGTTAAATTATTCCTCCTTTCTGGCTGGCCACTAACACTATGTTACCATCTCTCCTTGCCAGAGGAAACAAGCTACAGCTTCGGGAACACTCGAGGGACACCTACAGCCCAACCCAGAGATGGCAGAGACATGGAACAACCCTTGGGTACACAACTAAAGCCGTGCTTTACCTTCTTCATCTGAAACTTGATGGTCGATTTGACCTCATCCACCTTGGCCACCAGGTTCTCGTTGTGGGTGAGCAGAGAAGGGAATTTCCCGGCTTTGTTCAGGCCCGGGCCCAGGATTCGAGGAATTTGTTTGATCAAGGACTCGGAAGCCAGGAAGGCATCGTACTTCTTAGCTGCAGGGAGAGCACCAGGGAGGTAAGCAGGGACTCTGCTCCTACACGGAGCTCCCAGGGAAGGACTGGGCTGAGAACACGCGACTCCACTGCCACCCGCAGGCAATTCCAACATTCCCTGGGTCCCACCTGAACTGGGAGCTGGTTTTGCCAACAATCTTTGAGGAATGATTGTCACAGCAGCCAGGCCCCAGCCCCACTCAACACAGTGACTGCAAATGACAGACAGCTTGTTCCCTGAAGGAACTGTCCTTTGCTGAGCCCCAGGTGACACTGAACTCCAAGCTCTGCCACAACCTGTGCACACCAGGGTGAATGGGATAGAGGGATGGATGATCCACCTAGGAGAGGCTTAGCCAACAATCCTGGTCATTTCCTAACTGCATACAGTTCCATAGCTGATTATGGATTGAGGGGCAAGTTCCTGTCTGCCTGAGGAACGTCCCAAAGGGACTCCAGAGTTCTCAGGGAGGGAAGGATTTTCTCTCTGACCCCAGAGAAAACAAACGAATTTCATTTCACTGTGTTCACATATGAATGACAGGGCTGAAGTGCGCACTTGCTTCTAGCGTTTCTGAGCTTTTGCTGCCCTCCAGCTCCCTGACCAGGAAATTGAGGCACACAGCAAAGGGTGAAACTGTACATAGGGACATTTTCCTGTGTCTCTCCCTTCCTTGGACAGCCAGACCCATTCCTCAGTACTGACCTGTCAGACCTGCACTGGAAACAGCCCGGTGGCTTTTCTGAGTAGTTTCTGGGCAGTTTTTCGTACTGGGGCTGACTCTGCTCAGCTTTCTATCTCTGCAACTAACCACGACATGGAAATCTGAGCACTGGGAAAAGCCTTACTAACACTCACCCAGCTTCTTCACCAGCTTCTTGTTTTTGTTGAGTTTCTTCAGAGCTTCTATATCCATGTGAGGGATGTCAACTGCTTTGGCCTCATCGCAGTGCTGCTGGTCCCCCAGCAGACAGACGGAGAATTTGGGCCGTGGCGTCGACTTCAGCCTGGGGAAGGAAGGAAGGAAGGTGCGAGTCAGTGACCGGGCAGCACCACCCGCGTGTCCATGGAGCCAGCACGGAGACACCTTACCACAGCACGGGGCATCCTGCACAGCCGCTCACCTGCCGTCCCCAGCAGGCCGGTGGGGACAGCCCGGGGGCTGCCGCACCTCCCCTCATGTTTTAAGACCCAGGGTGAGGGTCCGTCCAGCCGCTCCCACTGGGCCGGGGCGCGCTGGACTCCCCAAGCGGTTCGGCGCCGCGGCGGCCCCGAGTAGGGCCGGGCAGGGCCGAAGGCTGGGTAGGAGCGAGAGGATGGCGAACCTGACGGTACCGGAGAACCGCTTGTCCTTCTGCGGGTCATAGTTCTTGAGGCTGATCTGCAGCTCCACCGTCTCCACGAACCTGCAGAAGGCAGCGAGTGAGGCCCGGCCGGCGCCAAAGGGGCAAAGCCGAGGCCGGGGTGACACGCCCTGTCCCGCCGTGTCCGCGGCTCTTACTTGCGCTTCTTGGCACGGCTGCCATGCAGCACCTCCTTCACCGCCTCGTACAGGGTGTCCCGGGACACTTTGCTGCTGCGGGGGGAAACGGCAACACGGGCTCAGGGCCGGCCCCGCCCGGGACGCGGCCCCGAGCCCACCGCGGTCCCCGCGCATTCCCCCGGCGATCGACCCCGCTGGCCGCCCGGACGGCCCCGCGGCTTCCTCCGGGCGCGGATGGCGGCTGATGGGGCGGATGGGGGCGGATGGCGCGGAGCGGACGCCGGGCCGGACCCACCTCATGGCTGCGGCTCCCCGGACCGAAAGGGCGGAAATGCCTCCGGCGCTCTATAAATAGGAGCAACATCTCGCGAGACTTGAGCGCGCGGCGCCATATTGGGAGCGGCGGCGAGCGGCACCACGGGGCCGCCATGTTGGGCGCGGCGGGGGGCAGCCCGTCCGCATCTGCTTCTCTGTTAAACAAACAACCGGGATCTCTTTGCCCCCTGTCTCGGACCACCAGGACAGGAGCTCCTGCACTGCTTCACAGCACATCCCAGAAGCCCCGGGCTTGCCTCAGCAGCCGCCCGGAAGGAGAGGGGATGCGTGAGGAGCTGCCGGGAAGGCGGGGCGCGGGCGGCGGCGCTGTCCGTCGCTGGCACCAGGCAGGCCCAGGGGAGCGGTGCCTTGTGGCTTCGGTGTTGGCACTGCGCATGCGCCGCCGGCTGCGCTCCCCGCGCATTGGCCGCCCGGCGGCGCGCGCTCCCGCCCGCGCGGCCCGGCCCGCCCCGGAACCTGTATGGCGGGAGGGGGCGGCTGCGCGCGGGTGGGAGCGCCGCCGCCATGCGGGTTGCGGGGCGGGGCGGGGCCGGGCGCGGTGCACGTCGGGCCGGCGGCGGACCCGGGCCCGGCGGGTAGCTCAGGTCGGTGTGGGGGGTGGAGGGCGGCGATGGCGGCCGGGCCGGAGGAGCCGCCTCAGCCTCCGGGTACCGCGCGGGGGGAGCCCCCCGTGTCCCCCGCCACCCCCGGGCCCTGCCCTCCCCTCCCCGGTGCCCTCGCAACCCGTACTAGGGTTTCCCCGGTCCGTTTGGGGGACAGCGGTGCGAGGGCCGCAGCAGCAGCGCCGGGGGAACGCACAGGAGCCTCAGCCGGGTGCGGGGAGCGCGGGGCGAGGCGGCACCGAGCGGGCACCGAGCCGGGCTGCGCCCCGAGTGGCGGCGGGGACGGACGGGGCGGTTTGCCTCGTTCCTGGAAATCAGACGATAAAATATTTGGCTATCTTAGAGGTCGCTCATGAATAACGCGCTGTAGCTCCTTTGAATGGTAACCTATTAGCAGTGAGTCTCTTAGCAAAACGTTCTTGTGGGGGTGTGGAAGCTTTAGCATCATTTGCTTAGAACCTGAAATTCTCTTCCCTGAGAAGGCTGGAAATTAGTCAGGAAAGGGAGGAGAAGGAGAATGCTTCCAGGGCTAAAGCTCATCACCCTACCCCTGTCTCCTGCAGCACAGGACGTGCTCAGCCTGTAGGATCAGGATTTAAAGTACTTGGAAACCCCACAGATCATTTGGAGGATGGGAAGGGCTTGAATGTGACATTTGTACTGTCTTTAAGAAGCATCTGTCAGTTCACTGGCGTGATAAGCTTTATTTCATATCTGGCTGTGGAATAGATTGTTATCCCTTCCTGCTTTTAGTGTGGGAGGGATGCAGCGTTGTCCATCTTAATCCTTTATAACCTCAAAAGTCGGTTGGGGCCATTCAAGCCTTTCCTAGTGTGCAAAAGTGGAGAAACTAAAGGAGAAGGAGAAGCTAAGGGGAAAAACTTAAATGGAATTGTTCTTTTTACTTAAGGCTCACAGGAAATACGACGACCCCGTGTCCCACGGGCCGCTGGCTGTGGGCCCCTGTGCTCCCAGGCAGAATCCATGTGTGAGGAGTCGGGGCAGGATGGAGAGCCTGGGGCTGCCAGCAGTGACCCTTGGGGACGGGACCACAGCCTACCTGCAGCAAGCTGCCAGAGGTAACAGAGCCTCGGGCTGCCAGGGCTGAGAGTCTCTTTCTGGCTCTGAAATGAAAGTCAGACTCGCCAAAAGTGCCCCTCACGGCGTGGGAGCTGCCACACGTGCATGGCCACTTCGCACGGGCAGCTGGCGACTGTTGGATTTGCACTGAATTCTGATTTAAAATAAAATACAAATCAAACATGCCTCTAGTTTGGAAATGAAGCTGTGGAGATGGGAGAGCTATTACCATAGAAAAGAAAGGTTCTGTTCAGACCAGAAGAGCCCTGCTCTCTCTAGGGTTGCTGTGGACAGGGAGCCGATGCTGCGGCTTGCAGAGCTCTGTTCCACCAAAACTTCCCCTGGGCTGAGCAGGTGGTTTTGCATCACTGGTGTGCGCAGGGTTTGGTTCACAGCAGTGCTTTTCTCACTCAAAGAGGTGCCAAATTCAACACCTGCCCTGACTCTGGTGTTTGTGAGGTGCCCCTTTCTCTACCACCCCCTGCTCCCAGGAACAGGAGCACGCTGTTTCCCAGCCTGCAGAACAGGATGGAGGAGTTGTGCAGCTCCATGTCCTGGGAGCTGCTCTCCTGCTTTATTTTCTGTGCAAACTCACTACAAGTTTATTACACGTGTAGAGCTGGACTGTCTTGGAACCACCAGGTTGTGTGACCCACCTCAAACCATATGGTCCAGGTGAAACCAACCTGGATTCTCCATGTTTGGTGGGATGGAGCAATGTCCTCTCTGCATCAAATAATTGGGTAACTCAGTCTTTATTACGGGTTTGTGCAGAGTCAGGCTTTGGAAGAGTTCAGTCTCTACCGCCCAACACTGGCAGCACTTTAGGCCCCTTTAGGTGCTGTAATTGTTTCCTAAGAGTTGATCCTCTGCCAAAGTAGAAGATAAATCTCCAGGCACTTGCTGATGCTACTCAGCACACCCAGTTGATTTTTTCTTCCAACACGAGTCTAATTGCTTTCTCTGTGTGCTCTGCCTTTCTGCTCCTTGGCACAAGGAGCTGTGAGGGACAGCTCCTCAACGTGTGATGCCTGAGGGTCTTTGTCATGTGTCCTGTCTAGAAAAGGGCAATGCCAGTATTTTTGGGAAGTGAAGTGCCTCTGTGGGGGAAAGTTGATCCATAACAGCCTAGAAGTGACAATTCCTCCCTTTTGTGGGACCGTGGGAAGCACATGGGACAGAGGGACTTGGCTCAGCAGCTGATGGCGTTTTAACTGTTCCAGGTGAAAAGCTGATTGAAGGGCAAGTCATTGAACTTGAAGATGGGACCACAGCTTTTATCCATCAGGTGACAGTTCAGAAAGGTGAGGAACACACATTCCCCTCTTTCTGTTTGGAAGGATGCTGTAGATGTGGCTGCAGCTCTCAGTGCCCCAGCACCTGGGCTCCTCTGCCAGTTCAGCTCTCAAAAGTCCATGTGAGTGTAGGGTTTCTGTTGGGGTTTTCTTTCTTGTGGTTTTGAGGTTGAGTAAACAAGGACATTGCCTGCAAAGTCTTTAGCAATCTGATGAGAAGGTGAATTTGGTGGAGGTGGAGACAAATGTTTAAGTGCCATTTCACCTGTAGGCTCTCCCTGTTGTCATACCACAAGTCCAGTGAGCTGTGTGCTATGTTGGTGCCAAGCCACAAAGCGCACACAGAGTTTGTTTCATGTGGGAGCAGTTGGGCAGGAATTTCCTCTGAGCTGTGAGATAATATATTACTTCTGGAATAGGTGTTGGTGAGGGGGTCATGTGGGGATTGTTGGGAACAATGCCACCTTGGTCATTGACCCATCAGCCAATGTCATCTCTGAAATTAGGTGACATTAGTCTAAGAGGTGTTGGGAATTCAGTTTATGTGGCAGGCACCAGAGTGGCATGGATGAATCATCCTTGGCCATGCTGAGATGCAAAAAGGCAGGTAGAAAGAGCTCTGTTACTTTGGGCAGTCCTTCCTTGATGCTCCCAAGCTCCTTGTATGCCACTTCCCTCTTCTATACTCCAAAGGCTTGAAACCAATTTTTTATAGCTTTTCCCTCTTCATCCTCTTCCCTGCATTCACGTGCACAGTGAGAGGGGTTTTCCTTCTCACCCCTGCTTCCCCTGCCATGGGATGTTTGTGTTCTCCTTCACACACCCCTGTGCCAGAGCCATCCTTCTTGTCTAGGATATAATCTGGCATTTGGAAATATCAGAAATACATTTGAATACATTTGGAAATGTATTCACCCTCCTCAGGAAATATGTTTTTATAATTTAGTGCAACTTTTGCCCTCTCCATTACACAGTTTAAGTGAAATGGAAAAGAGCAGTGTCATTGGAATGGATGATTGCAGAGGTTCCTCCCTCAACAATTCTGTGATTCTACAAATGTTAAATATTTCACAATTCAGCACTAGTCATGAACAAACAAACAAAACCCCCCACTACTAACACATAGTACAGAGGGAATGGACTTAAATTGCTTTGACATTCTTTGACATAGTGAGAAATATATGAAATATTTCTGCTGAGAATTGATAGGATATAATCTGGCATTTGGAAATTGGTCAGGCACTTTGTTACTCCTTTGAGCAAAGGAGGTGGCAAATCTGTGCATGAAGCCTTGAAAACCTCATCATTCACATCAGAAGGGCTCAAATGGTGTCTTAAAACTTACAGCTGTGGTTGCCTTTCAGGGCAAGCAGGCAGCCCTGTGTCCTCTCCTGCCTGGCAGCCTGAACTACCACAGTATTCCCCCCATCCTGAGTCCTCCAGGAAAGTGTGTGGATGTATTTCTTTTCTTTTAGAGTCTGTGGCTTTTGAAGATGGGCAGCCAGTGGTGCTGGAGGATGGCAGCATGGCCTTCATACACAGCACAGCTAAAGGTAAAGCACTCCCTGCTCTTTCCCTGGCAGCTGGAGAGAAGCTTCTGAAGTCTCTCAGATTTCCAAGGCTAGGGAGTTGAAGCACTTTTTTTCTGCCTCACACTGAGCTTTTTTTCAGCTGAATTTTTTTCAGCTCCTTACCTGTGATGTTTCCTCTTGCAGACAGTTACGAGCCCGGCACATTCCAGGCCGTCCAGCTGGAGGATGGCTCCACTGCCTACATCCACCGTCCTGTCATCGTGGCACCTGGCAGCACCATCCTGGAAGTGCAGACAGAAACTGGGCTCGAGGAGTTGGCTGGGGAGGAGGAGGACGATGGCTTTGATGTGGACACCATTAATGCATTACAGCAGTATGGCAGGAAGGTGAGGGCACAGCATCTCTTGGCCTGAGTTTGTGTCATACCTTCAGCAGTTCTTGTGTGCTTCTGTCTGTCAGCAGCACCAGCTTTGAGAGAAGCAGCTGAACAGGGCTCCAGTGTGAGTGCCACTGGGTGAGGGGTGCCTGGCAGTTGGGGACCTAGAATGGGGCTGTTTGGTCCCGTGGAGTGCTGAGCCTGTCACCCTTAACCTGCTGCAGGCTCAGGTTTGGGAAGGGAGGAGAGCTGCTGTGATACAGCCTTTGGTGTGTCAGCAGTGGCTAAGCCATGGCCACTGTCCCCATGGTGACAAAGGCCTGAAAAACCAAAACAGCTTCAGATCCTGATGTGCTGTCACTGCAGTGTCTCACCTCAATTCCAGGTGCTGCCTTATCCTCCCATCTCCATAGTGCTGTGGAGAAGGGGCAGCCAGGAGTGTGCTGGCAGTGCTGAGCTGCCAGGCATAGACCTTCCTGCTGTGGCTCTTTGGGGAAGGGTGGGGTGGCACTGTGGCTGTCCCTGCCTTCCTGTTCCACGCTGGACTGGGAGGCACAGATAGTACCCATGCTTTTTCACTCACAGGGGTCTGACGAGGAAGAGGAGGGAGTGACAGACACCTGCCATATGAAGAGTAAGGACTCCAGCAATGTCCCTTCCCAGGTCTGAATTTTTTGGTGACTGGAACTAGGCTGAACTCTTGTTTCTCAGTAATTAAAAAAGCATTGTGGCTTCTCTGCTGAGTTAGCAAATACTAACTGCACGTATTTCAAATGAGCTGAGAAAGGGAGTTTCATGTCTGAGAACCCCCAGGAAGCTGGGAGGTGGGAGGGGGAAATGCAGGTTCCTAGAGCCCTGTCACCTGGGCTTCACCATGCGGGTATGAGCTGGTTTGTAGGAACATGTTTTTGGAGGATAACTGCAGGAGTGCATATGTATGGCAAGGAGGAAAATATTTGTGTGGGCTTGGTGAAGCTGTAGTGGCTTGCTGGATTGATTCCCGTGCTTGTCTCAGCAGGATTTGCAGGAGGAGGAGGTGCAAAACCACCGGAAGGGGCAGCAGGTCGGCAGCAGAGCTTTCCGCTGTGGGTACAAAGGCTGTGGCCGCCTCTACACCACTGCCCACCACCTCAAGGTAAAGCAGGTGACATGGCAGTGTGCAGGCCAGAGCTGTCCCAGGTTACACTGCCAGAGCAGAATGCTCCATTGTGTGCAGCTGAGTTATGTGCTGAGCTCCCCGAGAGGCCCAGATGTGTCAGTTGGCCAAGGTGAAATCCAACAGGGAACTTCAAATTCTCTCCACCAGCATTTTTCCACAGTTATCCTTCTTCCTTGCCTTGGACCTCATTTTAGGGACCTGTTCTTTCTGTTCCAGGTACATGAACGTGCTCACACAGGTGACCGGCCATACACATGTGACTTCCCAAGCTGTGGGAAAGCATTTGCTACAGGTAACAATTTCTCTTTTGAGCAGATTTTGTTTTCTGTCCAACCCAACCCCTGCTGAGCTTCAGTCCTTACTCTGGTGCAGTAGAGCACAATGTCCAGAGCATCTAAAGCAAGGGAATCACAGCACAGGAGCCTGCTGGGACTTCATTGATTGTGGGCAGATAGTGGTGGAAGCAAGGTTGGAAGTGGTGTTTGGGCTCTTTGGTTATTTCTTCCCCTTTAGCTTTGCAGACACAACACAGACACTCAAGTGGACTGAGGGGTGGTACCCAGCTAGATTGTCATGGTGTTTCCTTCTCATTACAAAATTAATTGTGGTCCCTGTCCTGGGCAGGGTACGGGCTGAAGAGCCATGTGAGAACACACACAGGTGAGAAACCCTACAAGTGTCCAGAAGACATGTGCAGCAAAGCCTTCAAAACCTCCGGGGACCTGCAGAAACACATCCGCACACACACAGGTGAGCAGCACGGGGGAAGAGCTGCACAGGGGGACAACCCAGTGAAAGGGTCTCCAGGGCACTCCAGGTGGCTGCGTGGTGGCAGGTCTCACCCACATCGCTCTGTCCATGCAGGTGAGCGTCCCTTCAAGTGTCCCTTCGTAGGCTGTGGCCGCTCCTTTACCACGTCCAACATCCGCAAGGTTCACATCCGGACACACACGGGCGAGCGGCCCTACATGTGTCCGGAGCCTGGCTGCGGCAGGGGCTTCACCAGCGCCACCAACTACAAGAACCACATGAGAATCCACACAGGTAGGAGGGGGCCAGCTCCCCCCAGCCAGCAGCAGGGAGATTGGTGGGGCTGGAATGGGCATTTCCAGGCTGCACGTCACAGGGGTGGATCTGGGGGTGGCCAGGGAGTTGGAGGAAATACTGGGAATTGCTTTATTGGATTGATTGTTGTTCCAGCAGTCTGTCTCCAGCTATTTGCTCTGGTGGGGAATCCCTCCCCAGAGCATGAAGAGGGTGAAGCTCAGCTCTGTGGCCTCTGCCCTAGGAGAGAAGCCGTACCTGTGCACCGTGCCAGGCTGTGGGAAGCGCTTCACAGAGTACTCCAGCCTATACAAGCACCACGTGGTGCACACACACTGCAAGCCCTACACGTGCAGCAGCTGTGGCAAGACCTACCGCCAGACCTCCACACTGGCCATGCACAAGCGCAGCAGCCACGGCGAGCTGGAGGCCACCGAGGAGAGCGAGCAGGCCCTCTACGAGCAGCAGCAGCTGGAGGGTGAGCAGCCACTCACTCCCCCATCAAGGTGTGGCAAAGGGGAGGGAGGTGACAGCAAGAGCAGCCACGCCCCTCTCAGACCCAAGCGTGTGCCGTGGCCTCCTGCCTCCCCATCAAATCCAGATCTATTGGAAGGTCCTTGCTGTAAGTCACAGGTTGGGAACAGGCTCCTGCCCGTTCTGTAGTACAGGGAGAGGTAAAGGCCTTCCTTCTAGTCCTCACTGGGCTGGTGTCATCATGATCTTGTGCTTTTTTGTGCTGGCCCTTGAGGCCACAGGCATATCCAGAGGCAGGGCATGTGCTTTCACACTCTGATAATGCTGCTCTTCCCCTTCTCTGATCCAGCTGCTGCAGCTGCTGACAGAGGCTCTCCACTGGAGAGTCAGCATATTGCTTTCCTGTCAGAGATGGAGGAAGACGAAGAGGAAGATGCTGTGCCTACACAGGTCTCACTTATCTCTCAGGATGGGACAGAGCAGGTATGGACACAGACAGCCTCCAGCATGTCAGGGACAGCCGTTATTATCTGAAGTGAAATTCTGTCTCTACTCAGCCGTTCTTTGCAGGGCCTTTTTCCAGCATTTTTTCAGACCTTGGAGCTTCCTGGCCTCTTCTGTCCTGAGGGCTCCCTCCTACAGCCTCACCCACTGCTGCAGTGTTGGTTTGGGGGGTCTCTGGTCCCGGCAGCCCCCCTTGCTGATGGGGTCTCAGGGTTTTTGTGTGGTGACTGGCAGCCCTTGGCTCCCTGCAGCTCCCAAGCTCTGCTGACCCAGGCTGGATTTGGAGATGTTTTGTCATCACTTGTATACAACAGTGCTTTTCTTGTACTTCCCTCCACCAGCTGCCCCTGTGCTGACTGGAAAAAACTTCCTTCTGTGGCACGGGGCAAAGGAAACAGCTGCCACAAGTGACCTGTTTCCTCTTAGCCTGAGATGCTCCTGCTGCTGCAATGCACAAGCTGTCCCCATCCAGTCTGGAGACAAGAGGCTGGAAGGGGAAGGGAGATGTGGTAGAAGGGGGAGGGCTGAAGACCCAAAGCTCTGAGTTCTCTATCATCAGTTTTATCCATGGCCCTGGGCAAACTCCTTGGAGTTCTCTGTGCCTTGAGTCTTGCAGAGACACTGTTTCCTCCTCGCCCAGACCGATGCCTTGCTAAACTCAGGAGTTGCCTAAGACTCCCTGAGCGTCTGCTGTCATCCCCAGGTCAGTCTGTCTCAGGAAGAGCTGCAGGCCCTGGGCAGTGCCATCAGCGTGGTGACACAGAGCGGGGCCCTCACCGTGCCCGAGGGAGAGCTGGTGGGTGGTGACACTGAGACCATGACTGTGGCCAACACCGATGGCACTGAGGCGCAGGAGGTACAGACAAAGCTGGGACCGTCCCTTCTTCCTCTGCCAGAAAAGAACTGCATTGTCTTTTAAAACATGATTATCTGAACTTTTCCCAGGTGACCATAGTCTCTTCTGGGGCAGTTGTGTCAGAGGAATCAGACATTGTCCCGCTCTGTCATCAGCAGGTGGCATTGCTGGCCACCTCCCACGGCACCCACATCGCTGTGCAGGTACCACACAGATCTTGCCACCATCCTCTTCACTCCCTGGCCACCCGCTGCCTGCAGCACTTGCCCTCTGGCCCTGCTGCATCACTGCTTGCCCAGGGAGCTTGCTCCTTAATTCCCAGATGCTTTGTATGCAGAGGACAGCAGGGACATCCTCCTGGGATTGCAGAATGCTCCTTTATAAACAGCCTTTCTGCATCACGGCCCTGTCTGCCCTTCTGCTTCACACTGCGTCACCCACCCCCTCATCCCTCTGTCCTGCTGGGAGCCACCCTGAGCTGCCTTTTGGGGGTTCAGCACTCATTCTCTCTCTCCCTTCCCTCCTCCAGCTGGAAGAGCAGCAGAGCCTGGAGGAAGCCCTCAGCATGGCCACAGCAGTCATCCAGTACGAGCCAGTGCCGCCTGACACAGCCCTGCCCGAGAAGGGGAGCTGAGGCCTGCGGAGCCACCAGGGCAGGGGGAGTGGCAGCCCCAGCCTGCTGTGTGCAGGGGTGGTGGGTGCTGCAGGTGGGCATGGGGCAGGGACGGTGTCTGAGTCAGTGCCAGTGCGTGCCCTGTGCCGGCCGGGACACTGACGGGGCAGCGTGGGGCCTGCTGGGGTGACCCTGTCTGAAGGGCTCTTCCCTCCAGGGAGGGAGGGCAAATACACTGGACTGCTGCCTTCTCCTGGGCTCTGAGCAGCAGCCCTGTTTTCAGAGGGGCACTTCCTGCCCTCTCCCTCTAGGAATGGTGCAACAGCTCCCCTTTCTTGCCCACCCCTCCAGCTCAGGGGCAAGTGGGCAGCACACGCACAGAAGCAATAAAGGCCCATCAGAGCAAGCCCAGGCTGTCCCAAGCTCAGTATGGAGGGTGACCAGTTCCTGCCATTGGAGCCAGCACTGGGATCGCTCCAACAGCAGTTCTCCCATCTCTTTGTCGTGCTCTGTTCTCAAAGCAAAGCTTCTGTGGCAGACTCCTTGGCTGTGGAGCAAAGCAGCCAGCACTTGCCAGGAGCCGAGCTAGACCTGGATGTAAATGCTGAGTTGAAATAAAAACAGATGTAAAATTTTGCTTTTAAAAGGAACCCCCCCCCTTCTTTTTGGGGGAGGCTGGAAGGGGGGGATCGATGTTGGTGTTCAGCAACTGTAGGAATTAAGGACATTGAGGAGATTGGAATTGATCAAACGTGTCCTGCCAAAGCAGCAACCGTCCCAGAGGAGCGCTGGGAGCAGGGTGAGCTGTACCCTCTGAGGCCTCAGCATGTGGCTTGGAGAGGCTAAGACGTGTCCCTGAAATCTCACGTCACGCCTTGGCTCTTCCAAGGACCCCTGCAAGCCTAGATTTAGGGAATTGTGTCTGTGAACACATCCTACATCCTTCCCTGACCTGGGGAGAGAGACCTGGGCTGGTGTCCTGCCCCCACAGGTGCCTTCAGCCCTTCCACTGCCCCGAGTGCTGGGTGGACGGAGCTGGAAAAGACCTTCGAGATCCTCGAGTCCGACTGTAAACCTGAGCCTGGTGCAGGCTGCCGGCAGTCACGTGGGTCGTTTTTTGGACATCCCAGAGGACGTTTGCAGAAGAAAAGGTTTCGGCGGGCACGGAACGGACACAACCCGAGAGGATGCCACAGGCTGAGTCTCCGCTCGCCTGGTGCGACCGATCCCTTCCAAAGGCAGCGCTCCTGCTGCGAGGGGAAGCTGCTGCTTGAGCCAGGGCGGGGATTTCTCTCCCCAAAACGCAAATTATGACGGAGCTTTTGATCTGTGCGCCGAGCTCAGCAAAGAGTCGAGGCTAGCCGCGGCCGTGCCGCCCCGGCCGTGCGGGGAGCGGCGATGGGGCCCGGGGGGTTCCCGGGGCGCCCCGAGCAGGCGGCGCTCCCGCCCCGCGTCCCGCCCGCCCGGGCGGCTCCAGGAACCGGATCCGCGGGCTCGGCAGAGCCGCCGCCGCCGCCGCCAGCCATGGACCTGCGAGCGGAGCTGCTCAAGTCCATCTGGTACGCCTTCACCGCCCTGGACGTGGAGAAGAGCGGCAAGGTCTCCAAATCCCAGCTCAAAGTGAGTCCCCGGGGAGCTCGGGCGGCTCCGGAGCACGGATGGAGGGTGGGCAGCGAGGGGCAGAGCAAGTCCGGGGCTGCTTTGCATCCCCTCGGGTTTCCACGGAGAAATTGTTAAATTTTAAGATCAAGAAGACCTTGTTGTTGCCTCCACGATAGTTCTGGTGAAGTTCTCAGGCTCTGTGGCATCTCCCTTTAAAAAAAAGACGGGGGGGGGGCGGGTGGAATTAATGCTCAAATGTGTTTTCTAGGTGAAAATGATAAGAAATCTAATTTTTAGTTGTTATCAATTTCTTATGCTTTTTATGGCGAACTAAGAGCCCAAACTGTTTACATTTTCTTGCTTGCCGGAGCACCTGTGTTTCTCCTTCTTGCTCAGCCAGTGGGTTGGGAGGGGTAGGGGCAGGTTGTTTTTAAACAAAAAGTCCTCAGTGATGTGACCAGAAATAACACAGTATTTTATAAACTCTCGGCTTTCCCCTCTTCCCACTCTTAACAGCTTTCAGACAGCTCATGCACTCAGCCCTTCATCAATAGCTTTAAAAGCCTTTTTGTCTGCCCCTAGGCCAGGGTTGCTGGAACCCACCAGGGAGCCCCTTGGCACTGAGAATAATGGATTTTTTAACCTTTGCACACGGTGGGAATCTTTCTTTTTCATCCATTTTGGTTCTTAGGCTGGCACTGCGGCTGGAAATGTTGGTTGGTACCAGGGTCTGAGATGAGAGAAGAGACCTGAGCATGAACATGCTGAGCATGGGGAGGTGTTGCGTCAGGACTTGGCAGCTGCTGCCAGTCTGCGAGACCAGTTTTGAGCCATTGCAAAAAGACCCACTTTTCTTCTACTCCCTCTGTTTTATAGGGCTTCCCCAGGACAGACTGCAGGGAAGGTGCTGGGCTTTGGGTGGGGAGGTGTGTTTTGCCCCAAAGAGAAGAGTTTTGTTTGCAGGGATCTGGAGGAGAAGCAGCAGGGAGGCAGATTCTTCCTGCTCAGCCTTTGCGGCTGAGAGCCTTTGGCTCCCCCCAGAACGCATGGCATGTGCCCTGTGAGCCACGTTCACCCACTAAAGCTGTAGAAATAGCTGAAGGAATTAAGGAAAATCCTAAAGTAGGCCAGAGATTAATTTGGTTTGCTAATCCCTGAGAGGGGCTGCTGTGCCCCCATCACAGCATCCCCTGCACCCATGCTCAGGATCCAGAGCCTGGCCCAGGCATGTGATGGACCCAAAAGCACCAGCCTGAACACATGCAGTGCTTGTCTTGAGAGATCTTTGTCACCAGTGACAATGCTGAGGCCACAGAGAATCTGATTTTAATGGCAGTTTCAGGGAGAGTTCATGCAGGGTCTGCAAACCATGGTGTAGGGGCTGTGGTGATGCTGGGGATGGCACCTCCACAGCGGCTTTATCCAGGGGGACATTCCAGAGGGGAAGGGATGTTCTCCCACGCACCTTCAGTGATGGGGTGGGCTGGTGGCAGGTCATTGAACAGCAAAGCTCAGCTCTGGATGACCTTCCACCTACCTCCAGGCCAGGGAGAGCTTGTTTGCCCCAGCCTACACAGGCCAGCCACGGTTCAGTGCGGAAGGAATCTGGGGTCTTGCAGCTCTGAGCAATAAAGTGTTAAAGTGGCTGAGCCCACTCCAAACTCCTCCAGGGCTGCTGAGCCCTGAGCCGGGCTGTGCTCTGCTCCCTCACCCGGGCGTGTTGCTACACGAAGGGTCTTGAACAGGGGTGGGAGAGACACCGGGTTTGCACCTACAGGACGGAACCAGCCCCAGAGCTGGGTGGGAGCGTCCTGGCAGAGTGGGAGCTGGGGCTGAGCTCCGGCCGCGCTCCAGGTGGTCGCTGTGAACGTGTCGGGGTTTCCAGCGTGGAGGCCCAGCTGTGGGAAGCCGTTGGGCTCCTTGCAGGGGCACTTGTGCACAGGCAGGCGCATGCAGATGCCGCTGTGAGTGTAGGTGTGTGTGTGCACAGGAAGGAAGGACAGTTTGCGGTCGGGTGCTGCGCACCCAGCGATGTCGGGTAGTTTTGTTCCCAGCCAGCTGTGCTCTTGGAAGAGTGTTTGTCCTCTCAGTGCCATTGCATCCCCCTTCCCGGCCAAGCTGGAGGAGCTGTGGATGTGGGATGGGATATGGGGTGTAGTCCTTCAGTGTGGCCGTGCGTGGCTGGGGCAGGAGGCAGGAAATACCGAGCACTGCCCTGGCGCTTTTGGGTGCCTCTTCTCACGGGTGATGGGTGTGACAGCGGTGGGAGAGGGTGGAGAATAGAAACAAGGTTGGTGCTCAGAGGAATCCAGGGCACGAGGAGGAGTCAGGCAGACCCCTGCCCCCCCGGCCATCCCTGGCATGCCCCAAGGGAAAGGTTGTACCAGCAAACTGCTTTCGTAGCATCCCTTTACTCTTATTTTCCTCCTCCCATCACTGTTTCAGAGGCTGCAAGGGTTTCCCACCTCTCCTGCCTCCAGTCACCCCACCATCGACCAGGCGAGGGCTTTCCTCCCCATTTTTCAGTGACAGCCCTGTGAGAGGAGGGGCTGCAGGTCACGGAGTGCTGGGATGGATGGAAGGGCTCAGGGTGTCCCCCACAGCTGGGGTCACAAGTGAGACCTCACAGAGCTTTTTAGGGGTGCTCTGGGAGGAGGGGTGAAGGATGGAGATGAGGGCCCATGTTGGAAACACGGAATGGGATACAATTCCCAGACTTTGAATTCATCCTGATGGATTTGTTACCATCCTGGAGGATGTTCATGATGTTCCCAGGCCTTTCCACCCTTGCGTGGACCCTGGGGCTGCACCGAGCCCCAAAAGGCACAGCCAAAGCAACAGTGCTTGGGGCTACAGCCCTGTTGTGTGAGCACAGGGTGGAGTCCTGCTGATCCCATTGGTCCAGAGGGTGGAAAAGAGAAAGAAAATCTGGTCAAGCAAGAACTGTCTCCAGCTGCAGCAGCCATCATGGCCTCCGGCGGCTCCTCTCCGGCTGGGAGGAAATTTCCAGCCCTGCACAGAGGAGCAGGGATGCTGTTCCATCTCCTCCATCCCCTCTCTTGAACCCTTGGCAAGCTGCATTGGCAGATCCTGGTGCAGTGGGGAGGTGTCAGTCTGGGACACTTGTTTAACCATCTCCTGCTTCTGGGATGTAAAGGCAAGGAGAGCACCACCTGCTAGAGATGCTGGTGGTGCTCATGGGCAGCCTTGTTCCAGGCTTTCCAGCACGTGGGAAATCCATGAGCTTCTAAATGTTTTATTTGGGGGGGATTTGAACAAAACAGGCTGTTGGCAAGTCTTGCTGAATATTTCTGGGGATGGTGTGTCTCTACATCTCTATTGTCTGCTTCCATTCCAGACAAAACCTTTGCTTAGTTTCTCACCAGTCTTTCCTAATTTCATGTTTCCATCTTTCTGTGCCCTGAGCAGACAGTGGCTGCTGCCAGGCTGGGCCATGCTTGTGCCAAATGCACAGCTTGAGGTGGCTTATCAGCTTTTCTAGATCAGAGTCCTGTTTGGTCTGAGAGGCTTGAAACAGCCCTTTGAAGAAAGAAGTTCCTCGTGTGCCAAGAAAAGAAACTAATGTGGAAAAATCCTCGAATTTTGCCTGTTTCTAAATGATTCTCTAAGGTTTGCATTTGGAAATTATGCCAAACCCAAACCTTGACTCGATGCTGTGGCTGCCAGGAGGTGACGCCATGCAGGGCACAGTCCCCAGGCGGTTGAGTGAGGGGGTGGCACCTTGGGGATGTGCTGGGGCAGGGCTGGAGGTTGTTCACCTTCTCACCACCCCTTGTGCCTGGCCAGGTTCTGTCTCACAACCTGTACACGGTGCTGTGCATCCCCCACGACCCCGTGGCACTGGAAGAGCATTTCCGTGATGATGATGACGGGCCAGTGTCCAGCCAGGGCTACATGCCCTACCTCAACAAGTACATCCTGGACAAGGTGAGTTCCTTGGTCATCCCCCAGACCTGCTAGTCCTCAAGTGAGGACATTGAGGGGAGCTCCCCTTAGCTCTTGGAGATCACGTGCCTTGGTGGGTGGAAAGAAGGTGCACAGAGATGGGGACTGCTCAGGTGAATGCCAAAATGGGTGAGAAATGTTTAATACTCAGCATCTGCCTGGCAAGGATGACGTCATCCCTTTACATCACGGCTCTGGACGGAGCAGCATCTCTGCCCACGTTTCCTGAAGGGCTCCGAGAGAAAAATCAGCCTCTTTTTTCCTCTCCAGCCATGATCAGATTTGAGGTGTGACCTCATTTGGCAAACAGGAGAGGGAGGAGGATGAGGTGCCAGGGCAGGAGCAGGAGTTGGGCAGGGGCATTCTCCCTTTTTTCCACGGTTCAAAGACACCTTTGTCTGGCACAACTAGAGGTTGCTCTGTGGGTGCTGTTTCCTCCAAGCATGTGAGGAGAGGAAGAATGACTGACATCTTTCTTCCACTGTGTGCTCACAGAGAGGGGCCAGAGCTGGGTGCAGTAACCCTTTGCTCCCCTGGCTCTCCCGGTGTTCTTTTCCCTGTGCCAGTCCCCGTGCCAGTCCCTGTGCCAGTCCCTATCCCTGTGCCCATCTTTGCCTTGCCCAGAGCTGGTCAGCAGCTGCCCAGCCTGGTCCAGCAATGCTAATCTTGGCTGCAGAGATCTGGTCTGCAGCAAGCAAGGACAAAGCTTTCCCCAGCTCCCTCGGCTCAGAGCAGGAGCTGCCCAAGGTCAGCCCAGCCCAATCTCCCCATCACAGAGTGGCCAAAATCCTTCCAGTTGCCCACATGGTTCTTTGGGAGGTGATCTTTAAACACACCTCTTCTGGTTTCACTATGGTTAGTAGAATCCCAGAGGCAGCCTGAAAAGGGAGAAGTGGGTTTTCCTAGTAAGAGAAGCTTTTGGCTTTTTACCATCCAGTTTTAAAACTGCTACAGGCCGCAGTTTGCTCCTGTGCTGGGATGGAGCACTCAGGGACAGCCAGAGCTCTTCTGATCCCCATCACAGGTCACCCTTCTGCAGCAAACTTGCTGCCTGGGGCAGCTCATGGTGCCAGGACATGATCACAGAACCGTGACAGCAGAAGGGATGAGGCTGGTGGAGGCACCATTCCTGCTGGCTGCCCTCGGGCCAGTACTTCCCTTCACTCCCCAGTTCCTCATTGTGATTGAATGGGATAACAAGAAACCCAAAACCATGGAGGGACTGGAGAGGTGGGCTTGGAAAGCTCCACACCGTCCTGCATGTGCTGCACCCCAGGGTTCCTGCTGGTGCTGCCAACCACCCCATGCTTCTCACTGGACAGATTTTAGGAGTGAAGGTTTCTTCTCTACAGCACTTCCTCCCCCAGAACTCCTTTCTGTAGCTCTTCAGCTCCCCACTCACTGCCTGCAGGTGGAGGAAGGTGCTTTTGTCAAAGAAAACTTTGATGAGCTTTGCTGGACCCTGACAGCAAAGAAGAACTACAAACCCGACCGGAATGGGAATAGCGTTGTGTCCCACCAGGACGCTTTCAAGCTTTGGTGTCTCTTCAACTTTCTGTCTGAAGACAAATACCCTCTCGTCATGGTGCCAGATGAGGTAAGACCTGCCTCTCCCCCCATTCCTGTCCTCCCAGGGCTCCATGTGCTGGCAGAGCCCCATTTGTGGGTGACATATCCCACTATTGCTTCCTGGCATGTCCCACTGCATCCTGCAAGTTGTGGTGCTCCAGGGGACAAGAGAAGGGAGGCTGGGGGTGGGACAAGGGGGCTCTCTGCCCTGGGCACCCCCGCTGTGCCCACAGCCACCCCCACTGCCCAGGGAGAAGAGGGGGACTTTAGAGGGGAGACCCCTTCAAAATGCTGCAGCCTCTCCTGCCTAGAGGGCAGTGGCAGAGCAGACCTGGCTGTCCGTCTCTGTGGCCACTGCCACCGGGTGCTCAGCCCCTGCCCAGCATGCAGAGTGTTAAGGGAAAGGTGCCAGCCAAAGAAAAGCCTCTGGCAGTAATCGCCAAATCTCCAAATTGCACAGCATTTAGAGGGGAAGGTTCTCCCTTTCTCTGGGGTCAGATTAAACCCCCATGAGAAGGGGGGCAGATCTGGGGAGAGCGCACAAGTGCAGAAGCCAGGAGTGGCCTCAGCAGAAGGAACTTGGCTGGGCAAATGGCTGCTGTTGCCTTCTACCCCTTCAATCTCCTGAGATCAGCAGAAAAGCTAAAATTAAAAAAAAAATAAAGGGGGGGAGAGAAAAAAGACAAGAAGCACCGTGCTGCGCAGACGTAGGAGGGTGACCGCACTTCCTGTGCCCTGGGAGAGGTGTTTCCTGTTCCCCAGACCATGAAAAACTGAATCATCCTGAGCAACTGCATTCAATTCTTGCCCTTCTCACAATTAAATGACATAAAAAACCCACCTGGGTGTGGGGACCCTGCTGTGTGTCACCTTCCTGCGTGGCTCCCTGCAGTCACCCACCAGTCTCAGTCCCCAGATCGTGGGCAGAGGAGAGCTGGCAGCAAAACTTGAGCTGTAATAAGTCTTCCCCACATCATGTCAACCACCTTGACTCTTTTAAAAGCACTTCATTTGCAGTTTTAAAACGATGCTCGTCTCCATAAGGACCTGTCCCCCTGTTCCTCCCCAGTGATTTTTGGAAAGCAGAGTGGTGCTGAGCTCACCGTGGCTCTGAGACAACAGTCCTGGATGGGGTTTAACAGTGCTGGCCTGTACTCCCTCAGGCTCTTGTCTGCTACAGAGTTTTCTTGCTCTGCAGACAAACCAGCCAAAGCATCCCATCCTTGGGGTTAAAAGGAAAAACCTCCCAGTAGTGGTCAAACTCTAACCCAGTTCCAGCTTCCTGAGCCAGCCCGCTGCCTGAAATGCCTCAACCATCACAAGGGGTGATCCCTCTGGGATCAGGGTCCTGCATCTCCAAGCTGGAGAGAGATGTGGCCTTGAGCTCTCCAAAATGGGTTGGTGGGGTGGGGACAGCTTCTTCCTGTCACTGAGTGTCCCCATCTCCACAGGTGGAGTACCTGCTGAAGAAGATCTGCACAGCCATGAACGTGGAGCTGAACTCCTGTGAGCTGGATGATTACCTGTCCCAGGAGCCACAGGGGCAGGGCGGGCTCACGGTCTGGCAGTTCCTGGACATGGTGAACTCGGGGCGGTTCCTGAGAGGCATCGAGCAGGAGGCCATCAGCATGGCCGTGGAGGAGGTGTACCAGGAGGTCATTGAGGATGTGCTCAAACAGGCAAGGAACCCACATATCCCAGTGCACAAGCTCCGTCCCATCCTCAGCACGGTTTTGATCTCTGTGTCTCTCGGGCACAGGGCTACCTCTGGAAGAGGGGCCAGCTGAGGAGGAACTGGTCGGAGCGGTGGTTCATGCTGAAGCCCAGTGTCCTGTCCTACTACATGAGCGAGGAACGGAAGGAGAAGAAGGGGAGCATCGCATTGGACAAGCACTGCTGCGTGGAGGTACAGCCCGGGCCATGCTCAGCTTGGGGAGAGCAGACCCTTCAGACTCCAGGAAGGGACACCCAAGAACACACAATTTCACATCCATGAGCATGGGACAGCCAGCCCTGTGGCTGAAGATGGGGGGATAAGGTGAGGTACAGGGGGTAATGCTGTACTGTGTCCTCTCCCTGCAGGTGTTGCCAGACAGGGATGGGAAGAGGTGCATGTTCTGTGTGAAGACTTTGTCCCGCACCTACGAGATGAGCGCCTCTGACACCCGGCAGCGCCAGGAGTGGACGCTTGGTCCGTGCCCACCCCACACCCCTTCCCCAGCTTCCCCATGCCCCCTGCACATCCCCACTGACCGTGCCCTCCCTCTCCAGCCATCCAGATGGCCATCCGGCTGCAGGCTGAGGGAAAGAAGTCCCTGCACAAGGACCTGAAGCAGAAGCGACGGGAGCAGCGGGAGCAGCGGGAGCAGCGCAAGGCGGCCAAGGAGGAGGAGACACAGCGGCTCAAGCAGCTGCAGGAGGAGAAGGAGAGGAAGCTGCAGGAGCTGGAGCTGCTCAAGGAGGCCCAGAGGCAGGCAGAGATCCTGCTACAGGAGGAGGAGCAGCGGCGGAGGCAGCAGCACGAGGAGATGCAGAGGACCCTGGAGATCCAGCTGCGGGAGGCTGAGCAGGTGGGTGCATCCCATGGTGTGTCTGCCATGGGCTGTGGTGCTCGCGGGGTGGTTGCTTCCTTCTCCTTCCCTTGCCCGGGGCATCCCAGGGGTTTGGATGTGCAGTGCTGCTGCCACCCATCACCTCTGGGCTCTGTTGTGCCTGAGATCCCTTTGAGCAGGACATGAGGACAATCTGCCTCGAGGGTCTTTAGCTGGGGGTCAGTGAGAGACAAGTGCTGGTGCCAGGTTGGACAGAGAGCCCATTTCTGACCTCACAGCCAGCACTGGCTCTGAATGACACAGCCTGGCTCCTGAGCAGGGAAACAGCTTTGCTTTGGACCTGTCACTATGGGCTGTCCCTGGTCTGGCCTGCTCCGCGCGGTGGGCCTGGGTTCTGGGGACGCTGGTGGTGGCCTGGCCAGCTGATGGCTCCTGTCCCCGCCGCAGGCTCGTGCCTCCATGCAGGCTGAGATGGTCCTGAAGGAGGCAGAGGCAGAGCGGCAGCGCAAGCGCATCCTGGAGCTGGAGGACATGCAGGAGAGGCTCCAGGAGGCCCTGCAGCAGGAAGTGAAAGCACGGCAGGACGAGGAGGCTGTGAGATATGCACAGGCCAGGTAGGACCAGGGCATCCCTCCCCCTGCTTGAGCAGCCCCGCTCCCAGGGCAGCAGCTGCACATGGGGATGTGCTCCCCAGGGCAGCTCAGTGTTCCCAGGTACTGGGGTGTGCTGGTGACTTCCCAGTATGCAGGCTGGGACAGAGAGAGCTGGTGGAAGAAGTGGCAGAGGGACATCCTCACCTCTTGCTCTTCATTGTCAGGCTACTGGCTGAGGAAGAGGAGAAGCTGAAACAGCTGATGAAGCTGAAGGAGGAGCAAGAAGAATATATCATCAAAACTCAGAGGGAGAAGCAAGTCCTCAAGCAGGAGATGGAGAACAAGAACAAGTTCCTGGAAGAGGCACAGAAGCAGCTGGAAGAAGTGAGAGTGAACAGGCAGCGGGTGGACCAAGATGTCATGGTGAGCATCACGTCAGTGCCACATCTCTTCACACGGCGAACACAGGGGACTTCCCAGCCCTCCCAGGGTCACCTCCATACTGGGGAGGACCAAGCTGGAATTGCCTTGGGGGTGTTTGAGCTGTGCCGTGTGTAGGCAGGGGATGATGCAGTGGCTCAGACAGGACAAGCGTGTCCTGCCCTGTGGACAAAGCACTGGTGTCCAAAGCGATGTTGACAGTGGGAGCGTGTGAAGGGGGGAGGTTTGGAGAGGGAGCAGAAGGTCTAGAGGAGGGTGAACTGGGTCTCCATCCCAGAGGGAACCTCCAATCCAGGCTTACTCATGGAAGGGAACAGAACAGGGGCAGTGGGGCACCAGCTCACCCCTTTCCTCCGTCCCCTGCCAGGCGGCCCAGCGGAAGCTGCGACAGGCCAGCACCAACGTCAAGCACTGGAATGTCCAGATGAACCGACTGATGCACCCCATCGGGCCAGGAGGTAGGAGACCAGCTGACCCAGCTGACCACCCTTCCCTGGACCTCCTGACCACAGCCATGCTGGGCCAGAGCCCACACCCCCACCCATCTTCCCCTTGGGGGGCCTCTGGTGGCTGGAAGGACTCCCAGAGAAGATACCCCAATGCCTCTTGCAAGGAGGGACTCTACAAACCTTTTTCTCATCTGAACAGTCAGTTTGGGCCCCAGGTAAACAACTCTCTTTTTCTGTCCACCCCCAGACAAGCGAACAAACGTGAGTGGAGGAGTCTTTGCTGGCTACCAGCCCCTTCTGTCCCGGAGAGATTCTTCCCTCAAGCTCAAGCAGAGGGTGGAGGATAAAGACAGTGACCCCACAAGAGAAAACAGCAAGGAAAACGTGAGCAACGGTGGGAACAGCAGCGTGCTGCCATCTCCAGATGTGGACACCATGGCCACAGAGCCCACCAATTAGCCCACCAGGATGGCAGAGTCCAGCTGGGAATGGCAGGGCTCAGCTTGTCCCTCTGGGTGGATAGTCAATGTGGCCACCTCTGGATGGACCAGCACAGAGCCTACAGGGGACTGCGTAAGGCAGAGGTGCTCCCATTTCCATCAGTAAAGGAGGCTCAGGCAGCCCAGTGCTGGGGAGGGGGCAGTGGGACCTTCTCTGGACTGCTGGACTCAACTCCTTGCGCTCTGTTTTACACCCTGTATTAAAAAAGAGCTGCTGGTGGGTCGGGACCCTGTGGCCTAGGGCTGCAGTTCCCCCTTGGTTTCTACAATAACCTTTCTGCATCACCCACTGTGCTCCAAGGTGTGGGGCCTTGCAATCATCCAAGGACGCCTGGACTGACCAAGTGGGGCCTTCTTGTCACCCTCACACCACGCCCGGGTGTCCCTAACTACAGCTACCCCCGTGTTTCCTGGCGGTGGTTGTCAGTACTGGATTCACTTAGCAGAAACTAACAAGCAATAAAGCTTTTGGAGCCACTGGCCACAGACCTCCTGCCCCACACACCAGTGGCCCTGCAGGCACCAGCCCTCTTTCCTTGGCAGTGCAGGGTTTGGATTCCCCCTGTGTGAAAGAGCCCTTTGAAAGGAAATCAGCCACAAGCTGTGGGAAGTGGCTCCACCAGCAGATTTTGGGTTGGTGTGTGGAGGGCCAAGAGGGACACAGAACTAAACAAAAAAGCCCCAATAACACACCATCATTTGGGTTAGTTTTTCAAGCACCTCTGTATAAATACAGTCCCAGCCACCTGTTCCTTTGGGGTTTTTATTGTCTGGGACATAGAGCCAGGGTCGCCTCTGGCACAGGCCCCGGGAGCAAGCTCTGCATCAACTCCACCTCTGCGCACTCGCTCGGAGATGAGCCGAGTTCAGTTAGGGAGATTATGATCTGTTTCCTCCCGGGCCTCGCACGGCGCTGCCCCCGGTCTCAGAGTGTTTCTCTCCCACAGCTTTTTTCCATCGTGGCCGAAGGCTCCGTGGGCCCCGGGACAAAGCGCTCAGTGTGCCCCGGGTGCGGGGCAGCCCCGGCCCAGGCCCGCGCTGACGCACAGCGGGGGCACGGCCAGGGCAGGAGCTGCAGGTCAAACGCGTCAGCTCTCCCCGCTTCGCTCGGCGCTGGGGCGCAGCGGGGCGGCCCTGAGCCCTGGGCCGTCCCCTTGTGGGGATCCCTGCCTGCTGCGCACCATCCTGGCCGCACCACTTGGACACAGGACCCCGCCATTCTGCACGGGCTTTCTGAGCACAGTGAGCCCTTCCCAGCTCTGCCCCGAGGCTGGGCTATTGTCTTCTATCGAGGCGCGAGGGGGGCCGCAGTGCGAATAGCTGTGGCCGATGGGTCACCGGCGCTGCTCGGGCTCCTCGGGCGCTGAGCCGCCCGCACGGAACCGCCGCCGCGGCCGCCGCCATATTGGGCCGCCCTCAGACCGCTCCGCCCGCCCTGCCCCGCCCCTAGAGCCCACCACGGGCAGCGCCTACACTTCCCATGAGGCCTTTCTCCCGCCGCGGGGTGCAGTGCGGGCGGCTCCCGGCAGGGGGCGATGCGGCGCGGAGGGGGGGGGGGGGCGGGGCCGTTGCCGTGGTGACGCGGCCGCGAGGCCCCCGGCGGCGGCGGCGATTGGCCGCGCGCGCGCGCGGGGTGCGGTGGCGTCAGGGCGTGCGCGGTGACGCGCGGGGCCGGGGGTGACGGGGGGGGCGACGACACGAGCGGGGCCGCGCGTGAGGTGAGCGGGACCGGGGGGAGGACGAGGGACGGGGGCTGTGAGGGAGCGGGGTCGTGAGGGAGCGGGGTCGTGAGGGGCCGGGGCTGTGAGGGACGGGGGCTGTGAGGGAGCGGGGTCGTGAAGGACGGGGGCTGTGAGGGGCAGGGCGTGTGCGGGACGGAATGTGTGAGGGACGGGGAGTGCGAGGGAGAGGGGCTGTGAGGGGCGGGGGGTGTGAGAGGCTGTGGGTGTGACAGGGTTTGGGGCAGGGGTTGGTGCAGAGGGGATATGGGTGCGAGGAGCTGGGGCGTGAGCGGCATCGGTGGCTTTAGGGTTCAGGCTGTAGTTCTTCTTGGGAAATCAAGGGAGACTGAGGACGGGACATGGCCCGCACGGGAGGAAGCTTAGGGGGACAGTGTGCCCGTCGTCTTTGCCAGGGTGGCGTGGTGGAGGGGGAATTCGCCAGGGGATTGAGGGTACCAGGCACTGCAGAGCTCTGGGGCTGGAAGGAGGAGAAGCAGGAGGATCAGGATGGACCTTTAGCAGAGCATCCGGTGAGGGGCTGCTGCAGGAGGAAGGATCTGAGAGTCCTTTCTCATCCCTCATATCTCCACGGTCTGCTCCCTCTTTCCCTGAGATCCCAGATGAAGGAGATGCCTGTGGGAAGGAATCGGATGTGCCATAGGGTCCGGACAGTGCCCATCATGGTGATGCAGAGGGGTCTGAGCGGTGGCTGCCCCACAAATCAGAGTCCCAGGGCTGGTTGCAGTGTTGGTCTCTAAACCAGTGACCTGTGGGTTGAGACAGCCCATGTCCTGTTTCTTGTTTCTGCCCCACTCTCCTCTCCTCCTGCCCTCTCCGTGCAAATCCCGTGTTGCCTTCAGCAGAGTATCCTTTTCTGTACAAACCTGCTCCAGGCTGAGGTGGGAGTTTTCCTGATGACTTGCCATGTGTCAGCCAGGGACAGCAGAGGAAGCATCCAGGTGGGATGTGCTGGCAGGTTCCCTCCATGCCCTGCCAAGCTGGTGCAAGTGTTGCCTTGTGTGTGGTGTGATGGGCATGTCCTGGCATTTAGCTGTGAGTGGGACAACGTGAGCCAATCATTTAGTTTTAATTCTCAGATCTCTGGCACCAACTGAGCACTCTGGTCTGCAATGGGAGAGAGCTCAGGGTGTGATTTGTGCACTCCCTGCATGTGATTCAGCCCTCGTTGACAGTGTCAAGGCTAATGCTGTGTTACCGAATCAGGATGAGCTTTATTGCTGGTGGACGTGAAGAAAGCCAACTCCTGGTGTGCCAGTGGGGTTGGAATGACTTTAATATTGTTCTTTGTCAGAGAGATTAAAGAGAAACTTTGCCAGGATTGTTTAGAAAAACTGTCTTCCATGTTGGGAGAGAAGGGATGAGGAACCTGCTCTGCTGTGAAAGTGAAGCTCCCGAGGGCACTTTTGTGGCCCCACTGAGGCAGAGGCTGGTGCTGGATCCACACTTGGCAGAGCTCTAGGCTGCCCTCAGCCCCCACCTCTAAACAAGGGCAATCACTGCCTTCAGGAGGATGTGACTTTGACATCACTGACCAGGCGATCCTGATGTGATTGATGCTCCAGTGCGAGGGACTTGGGTTGTATTTTTGGATCTCACACTTGTGCCCTCCTCTGGATGTGCCTTGATCCTGTAGGGAACACCCTCCACACTCAGGCCACTGGGATCCTCAGCTTTTGAGGTAGGGGATTCATGTTCTTTTTTCATCCTCTCCTGGGCAGCTGCAGCTGCTGCTGCCATGTCAGACCTGGAAGGATGTGCAGCACTCAGGGTTCACTCTCAGCGCAGCACTCGCAGGTTGCTGCTGAGCTGCCCGTCCTGCTAGGGGCTGGCGATGCTGGTTTCTTGCTGGTTTCTTGCTGGTTCTCAGCTGCCTCACAAGTTGTCCCATGTCAAGGGCAGCAATACAAGATGGGGCTTTTCCATCGGAGTGGGAGGAGCAGCTAAGCCTGGGTAATGTCAAGGAGGGTATGTGGGTGCAAACAGCATCATGTTCACAACATCTTTGTTTAATGTTTTAGTCCAGTTAGTCTGCATAACTGTCTAAAAATAGAACATGTTTTCTCTAAGTCCTCTAGTTCAAAGCCTCATAAGCCATTTTTTTTTCTGGCATTAGTCTCTTCCTTCTCTTTTGAGCCTGAAATTCATACAAGGCAAAGTTCTCAGGAAAACCAAGAAGAGTGAATGAACTCTGTTGAATCCTTAAGTTTCAGCCACCCAAGAGGAAGTTCATTAAAGTTGCAGGAACTTTCTGGCAGCCTCTTGAAGGTGGATTAAGCAAGCTGAGTAAACAAGCAGCCTTGTGGCCACCACAGACCTTTTTCTAGCATCAACTGTGCATTATCATAAGAGCTCAGGGTCATCAGCCTCTGGCTGCAGGTGACTTAAGGCAAAGGTGACATCCCTGGTGAGGGGATGGAGCTGTCTCTGCTGGACACCCCAGGGTTTGCTCTACCTCCTGGTCCTGGGACAGATGCTGCCTGTGGCAGCGGCCCCCTGGAGTCACCTTGGCCCAGGGCTGCAGCATACGAAAGAGGGAGTGTGTGTTTAAATTTCAGAGCTGCTGCTGGACCCAGCCCAGTGCTCCCAGCGGCATAAATATCTGGCCTTCGGCACAGCCGTGGAAACTTGCTCTCTGTCCTTCTGCAGATTGCTCCAGGTTTCGGCTGTCCATGCTGACATGGTGACCGAGCGGTGGCTTTCGGTGACAGGCAGACGGGGACAGCTGCTCCGCAGAGGTAACCCTTCCCCTTTGCATGTGGGCCACCAACCAAGGCACTTACCAGTGTTTCTAGAAACTTGGGGTAGGGAAGAGCCTGGGAAGAGCGGTTTGCTTCCAGCAAGTTTCACTTTGTCCATGAGCTTAAACTTTCTTAAATTTCATTTTAAATTTAAACTCTGTACCTTATTTTTGTTCGGTTTCTGAATATGATCTTATGGATTACTTCAGGGATACACTGTGAGGACCATGGTCTAATCCTGTTCTCCTCAGCTGGCTCTTGCTTTAGAAAACAAAGTGACATAACATTTCATTATTTAGCTGGTGTTTATGACTGAAATTGGCTCTTGTAGATGGGGAGGGCATATGAGATCCAGGGCTGCACGTGGGTAACTGATCACCCAACAGTCCCACACACGACCCGGCAGTGGGGCCGATGCTGTCTGTCGGTGTCAGACAAAGCTGGGCAGATCGTGGCAGAGGCAGGACAGGGGTTTGGAGGAGGTGGTCAGCAGGGACATGGGCGGGCACCATCCTACCTGCAGACCCTTGAAGTGATTCCTGGAATCAGCGGTGCTGAGGCTGTCTGCATGTGGCTGTGGGTGTGTGTTTGCCACAACACAGGTCTGAGGCGTTGAGCTGTTGTGGGTTTCTGTGTCATGTTGGTGCAACTGTTACGCTGTCTCTGTTCTGGTATTCAAGACACAGACTTCCAAGGATCTTCACAGCATGTGGAGAGGATTTTATAATGAGCCCCATGAGGCTTTGCTGATCAGAAGAGCATTGTTGTACAGAATTGCTTTCTGGTGTTTATGGGCTCTGTCTTTCTTGCGTGATGCCTTTTGACAAATACGTATTTTTGTACAGTACATCTTGTTGCCCTTTGGGGAATATTTCATCTGTGGCTATTGAATTATGGACTGGAAATCTGCAAATGATCTTGGAGACTGAGGGATTGGCACAACAAGAGACTCTTGGGCTCCTCTGAACAACAGAACCTGACATACAAATGATGTTTTAATTGGGTGAGATGATGTTACAGTGCTTATGCCTGAAAGGTTATTTGCTGTCAGATCCCAGCCTGGCTTGCCCTGGCTATGACATTTTAGATGTCAGGGGTTTTGTGGCTTGTACTGACTCTTTTGCTTAGAGCAGGAACAAACTGATAACCGCAGATTTGTTGGGCTCTGTTGCTGCTTCTCATCAGGTGCTGCAGAGTAATCTCTGCTTTTTCTAGAGGTGCACTGCTGCAGTAATTTTGGAGAGTCTGGGAAAGTCTGGACAAACAGAAGTGAATTCCATAGTGAGGACAAGTAAGATTTTTCTGTAGAGCTAGTTTTATTTTTTTTTTAATACTCTGAAATGTGCTTGCCTCGGCAGAATGCCTGGGAAATTACTTTCCCAAAGCGAGGTTTAGAGTGGAATGATTGATGCCAGTATGAATCCTTTTGGTCAAGGAGGTTGTGAAATGCATTCTCCCCAAAATATATGTTTTGGGATGACATTCACTGGAGCCCTGCTTGATTGCAGGAAGGGTTCAGAGCAGAACTGACTCGAGATGTATCTTAGTTTCATTATGACTTCTTGAAATGCTTTAATATTCACTGTTTCAGTCATAATGTCTGGAAAATGTCTGTGTTTTCCAAGGCTTAGCCAAGAGCTTGCGAACATCTGGGATCGTTTTGGTCAGGTCTTTCTATTTGGCTTTGCAAAGGGCTCTGAAATGTGTGTGTGGATGTTGGGGGGCTTTCCTGGGAACCTCATGGACAGGCTCTGCTTGAAGTTTTGAGTTTTGGGGAGTCTGTGGTTTGCAGGGGAATCCTGACCATGGAGGAGGAAGTGGCAGGATGAAAGCACAAGCCAGAAACACAAGTGTTTGTTACGGTGCTGGATCAAGCCAGAACCCATCTCAGGGGCTGGGGTATGGCCACAGCCTGGTAATCTCCATGTTACCAGAAGTTGTTGCCATCATGCTGCATTTCCTGATTTGCCCTAGTCTGGGAACTGGAGCTTGAAATAGCAAAAACCAGAACATGCATGTTCAACCCTTAACAGAGATGTGGGATCTAGACAGGGAATGGTTCTGGTGATTTGAAAGGGCCGATGAGCTGATAGGGAAGCATTTCTTTGATGGGCTGTTAAGACAGACTTTACTGCGGAAACACATGCCTATCTCATTAGGACAGGCTTTGTCAGGCCTTTCCTGGCAGAGGTTGTGTGAGATGGCTTCAAAATAGGCAATGCTTTGTGCAGTCATCTTGTTGATGGGAACCTAAGCTCAAATCCTTATCCTTCCTGACTTGTTACAAACATTTTTCAGTGGAACTCTTGATTTCATCATAATGCAATCTAGGATATTTCTGAAAATGCCCAAATCAGCTTTTCACCTTTAAGTTGTTCATATGGATTCTACTAGAGATGTTGGCCCTTGAAAGCTGTTAACTCCACAAGGGCTGATGTTCAGAGACCCACATCTCTGAAAATATCCGTGGGTTCTCATGTCTCTGGGGTAGGCCTTATGTTGTGGAACTTAGGGACATGGGGATCTCTGGAAAAGGGTTGTTGGTGAGCATGAACTTGAGGAGCCTGCTGAGCTGCCAGCAGCTGGCTGTGTCAGGAAGCAGTAGCTGTTGGCTCACCATGAGCTCTGTGGCTCACCCTGTACCCCCAAGACAGTGCCAAAGGCATGAGGATGTTACAAAAAGTGTGAATGCTTTGCTCAAGGGTTTTGTTTTCTGGGAGCTGAGGCAGAAATCCAAACGGTCAGAGCACACTGTGAGTCTTGGCAGGATCACACTGACATGGTCGCTGCTCCTTTCCCTGCTGAAAAGGCAGGGAAATCTCTGTTCTCCAGGCAGCTATTGCTGTGTGAATGTGGCCAAAAATAGTAAGGAAACAGCATTCCCATCTAGTTCCCTGAGAGGGTGTTGTACTAGTTTGTGTGGAAAAGTGATTCTGGTGTTCTCTGGAGATTTTCCTACGGAGATGTGTGCAGTCAGACTGGGACCCCTCTGTTTTCCTGGCTGAAGGGGAGCTGCAGCAGACACAGCAATCTGCTCGATCCATCTCGCTGCGCATGTTCCTGGCCCTGCTGAATCATCGGAACTTGTGCCTGGGCACAGTTGCTCTCTGTCAGCTGCATCCTGGGATCAGAGCAGCGTGGCTGGTGCCCAGGATATTTTGCTAAAGTCTACAAAACCAAGTAGCACTTCTCTGGGAGTCCAAGTGTAAACATAACAAAACTTACAGGCTGATGGATTTTTTTTTTTTTCCTGATTAGTTCAACAGATCTAAACAGATCCAACAGATATAAAATCTGTTGCTGCAAAGAGGAGGAGGCTTGCTACTGGTTTTGTGGGCATTTTCCTGGATCTGGGAGCACTGGCAACGTAGCAATAAAACCTAGGGGCCTGCTGGATGTTTGGCTCCAGACAGAAGGCTGCATGCATGTGTGTGATCCTAAGTGACTCATCGGCTCACTGCTGCTTTTCTGCCCCCATTGCTTTTCTGGGGAGCTGATTGCCCCTTCCAGAGCAGGGGTGGCACTTGTTGGTGTCCCAGTGACCCTGAAACTTTGGGGAAATCTAACCTGGGTCCTGGTGTGTGCAGCACTGCCAAACTTGGCCTCCCTGACCGCCAGCGGTGCTGAGCCACAGCTTGTCCCACTCACCACTTTCCTGGAGTTCCATTTCGGTGCTGCTCTGGGTCTGTAACACCCTGTGCCCACTGTTTGCCTTGGGAAGTGGTGTTGCTGTTTCTGTGAGCTCCTCCCTCACCAGCCCTGTTCTATAATTACTGATGTTCCTGAAACCCGATCCTTCCATGTGTCCTGCTCAGGTTCGGGAGGACAAGGGGTCCCTAAGCAAACCGACTGCCCTGGAGTACAGCCAAGAGGACTTCAGCAGTTTGGGATAGCATCATCTTACAGTGGTTCAGTGAGTTCTGAGCTTCCAACCTCCTCACCTTTGGGATGGTAAAGGAAGGGGGAATACATCCCAGACAGCTTCTCTGGTGTGAGTGCCAGGTTTGCAGCGTGATCCCAAAGCATTGCCACAGTTTCACAGCCACCTCTGCTGTGCGCTGGGCTGTGGGGGGATGATCCTCTCTCCTTGCCAGACTTAACGATCTTCTCAAATAGCAGCACTTCTGTGCCATTTCCAGCACTGAGAAGGCCCAGTGGTGTCACCTTTCCAATACCTGCTTGTTTCCTGGCTGCTGTCCTTGTTCCAGTGGGTGAGACCCACGTGCCCCTCCTGGCCATAGGTACTTCGGGCTGTCCTGAGTTGACCGCAAAACACAAATACCAGTCAGCAGTTGGCAGAATGAGATGTGCCAGTTTATTTCCTGCAAGTCATCCTGGAAATGCCTTGTACAGGAATGTACGACAGGAGAAGATGGTCACAAGCAGTGCAGGGAGCTGACCAGGGGCCGGGCAGGCCAGACCTGCAAGTGTGACTGCGAACAGGTGTCAAAATCTGCAATACAGGAATAAACAATGACACTTAGCACTGATCTATTGCTCTGCACTTCCAAAACATACCGTCTCCATGAGCTAACGCAGCCAGGGAAGGATCAGGAAGGAAGCACTGTAAAAATCCTGGGTTTGTTTCTTTGTGGTGGATTTTGGTTTTGGTTGAGGTTTTTTTGATGATAAAGGAAATGGAGGTATGGGACTTGACCAGATTTGCTGAAGGTCATGGAGCAGCACTACAAGTAAGAGCTAACAACTGCACAGCTCTTCACAGCCTGCCCTGCTGCTGCCCTTCCAGCAGCATCAGCCACGGAGCCTCACAAGGGCAGGGAGTCCCTCTGCTGGGAAGCTGTGGAGGGATGACTCCTCTGTCTTCCAGTATCTCAAGATTTTGAAGCACATCTCATGCATGCTTGGAGCTGCTGGAGCCAGGGAGGGCTGCAACTCTTGGAGAACGAGCAGCGCGGCAGACCCTGCTTTGCACATGGCTGAGAGTTCAGTGCCCAAAGTCTGCTTTTTTCCTGTGTCTGCAATACCTCTTGCACTCTGAACAAAGCCAGCAGCAAGTTCCTTTTGGAGGAAAATGTCATGACCTGGTTTTGGGTACAGCATCAATCATGGTACAAAAAGAGAAGAATCCAGCAAGTTTTGTAACCTTTTTTAATGAGCTGGGTTTTTTTTTTTCCCCCTCAGTGCCCAGGAAGTGGGTGAGTTAAAACATGCAGTAGAGGTGTGATTCATTTTGGCAAGCCTGGCTGCACAAGGCAGCTGAGGGAAATCTCCTGCACCCTGTGTCACATGTCCCTGAGTAATTAGCAGCAGCTATGGTAATGGCAGCTCTGGCAGCACCCCACTGCTTAGTGAGCCCAGCTCACTCTTGGGGAAGCACAGGTGGTCCACACCGAGCAGCCTTGGAGAGAGAATCACAGGACTGGACTCTGGGGCATGGAACAACATCTACGCAGATGCTTCAAGGGGAAGAATCTGGCCCAGAATGTCCGTCCTGGTCAGTGCTGTGTGGGAGGGCTCTTCCTTGCTAGCTCTAGTAGTTTATTTTTGTGTGTAGCCTGCCTTGCGGCCAAGACTTTGAGTAAGGGAGGAAACACTCGGCTACTAAGTACTGCTGAGATCTCATTGGCTAATATGGGGGTATGCTGATCTTCCAGGAGCAAACACAAACATGTTTTCAGTGTTCGTCTCTCCTGTTTTGTACTCTTAGTTACCTTTCCTGTATTGCAGCATCTGCTTAGCTCTTATTTGGCTTTTATTAGTAGTAGCTGACGTATAGGAGGAGGAACAGAAACTGGTACTTGGTCAGCAGATCTTGGAAGCAGTGACACAACCCGAGGGAAGTCTGCAAAAGGTGGTCAACCAGCAGCAATCACATCTCCTTGATGGATTCAGGTCAGTTTTCAATTGTGGATTTCAAAATGTGCTGCGCATCACAGTGCTGCCCTACGGAGGGCTGAGTTCTCATCTCACCCCTCCTGTTTCTTTTGGCTGTGAATTTGGTGAACATTCTTATCCAGAGGAATAAAAACACGAGCCAGGAATGCTCCCATGGTATATTGGTTTCCTTTTGCCATTCCTGATGACCTCTTTTACAGTAACTTGAACAGCTACTTTGAGCGGATCAGCTCTGTGACTTGACTCTTGGGAGGTTTGGACCTTTCTTTGGTGCTTTGCTTTGCCTGGAAACTCTGAGCTTGGCTCCAGGGTCTACGTGCTAATCAGCAGTATTAGCTGCCAGGGGAACTGCCAGGCCACAGGGGCACAGGCTGCTGGTTGATGAACTGGAGGCTCTTGGTCAGCTGTACTGCCTTCTTGCAGGGAATCCACACTGAAGGTTTATCTCCTTTTAACTTCTATTCCTGTTTTTTTCCTCTTCTGGTTTTGCCACGTCTCTCTCCCTGTTCCCACTGATGGTTTAGCTTGGCGTAGATGCCAGCTTCTAGGAAAGACAAACCTGTTGCCCAAGCTGTTTGCAGCCAGCAGGCATCAGCCCAAGCCCAGAGCCAGCAAACAAACCCTCCCTGCCCTGGCTGCAGAGGAAGCTGCTGGCTCAGCCAGGGTTACCAAAGCTCCTTGAAACAGGGATTGAGGCAAGGGCAGAGCAAGTCATGAGATGCTTGCCCTCTTGCTCATTCCCATCCTGTGGGAAGAGGAAGGAAAACATCTTTGCTAGATTCTCTGGATATGCTTAGGAAGAAATTCACAATCTCCATCCTTGTTTCCATCAGCGTCCTGTGACAGCTGCCAAACGGAAAAAAAGGGGTGGGTGTCCACGGCAGGCAGAAATCTCTGCAAGTCTTCCTGCAGCTCGAAGTTTGTGTGCTGCGCTCTGGTACAGGACTCAGCCAAGAGGAGCAGACCACGTTATCCCTGCTCCGGCAACTTGGCCACTGGATGTGGCGGCACCAAATGGCTTGAGAGGTCCTGGGGTGGAGATGGGCCCTTTGGCTGTCCTTTGTCACCCACAGTGCTGTCCCACAAAGATTCCGGGCTGCGGTGCTGGCTGGGCAGGTCCCTCCTTGCGCTCAGATGGAGAGACTTTGGACAAACCTCTGGAGAGCGCCAGCTTCCCAGGACCCCCATTCCCACTGAAGGGCTTGCAGGGGAACAGAGGGAAGCATGTGAATCCTTGGTGAATCTCCACAGTCTCTGCCTGCTGCCTCCCTGCTATACCTGGCACGGGGGTGAGGGCTGAGGTCCCTCTCCTGCTGGGGGCTCTGCCCAGCTGGCTGGCTCCTCCAAGGGGTGCACAGGCACGGCCCACGCCTGGCCCTTTACCCAGGCAGCGACTGCCTTGGCCCTTCATCTGCCAAAGGCTGGGGCTGCAGCCTCCCATGTGAGATCAATCCTCTTTTCCAGTCCTCTCCCTCTATCCCAGTTGTTTAGAAAACAGGAAGGGCTAAGGGAGAGGCAGGTGTGCAAAGAGCTCCTGCAGCTCCCCTCTGCCCAGGCCCCTGAACTCTTGGCCTGCAAGGAGATATTCAAGCAACACATTTGGAGCCTTCTGGTAAAAGCTTTTCTCTCTCTGGCTCTCTAGCCACTCTCAAAGGGTGGGATTCACATCCATATCCTTTCTGTAATGCCTGCGTGCACGAGCAGCCTTAGCTGGGGCCCTCTGGAGCTGTCTGTCCATGTCTCATCCTCTGTTTTCCCCCTCCTCACACCCATCCAAGCCCGACTCCAAGCACAGTTTTGGAGTTGCTTTTTTGGGTTTTGGGGAGAAAACTGCATGCCAAAAACTTGCTGCTGCCCTGGGTGCACATGGCCCTGAGTAGACCCAGCAGATGCAGGACAGCATGTCAGGGATGTACCCAAATTATTCCAACATGTCCCATGAGACATCTGGGGCAAAGCAGAGAGCTCTGTCTGCAGTGGGTTTAAAGCAAGGGGCTTGTGCTGGATGCCAGGGACGAAGGGAATTTAATGAGCTGCTCATTAAGCTCCTGCAGGATCGATTTTCCACTGTAGATGAGCTGCTCCTGCCACAAGCTTCCCCTGCTAACTGCTCTTCCAGGCAAAAGTGTTTCCCTGATGTTGTGTGATCATTTATATATAACCCTGAAAAGGATGAAGTTCATTACCCTCCATCTCCAGTGAATAGGTTTTCCTGCCTGTCTGCCGTGTCCCACCACGTGGGATGTGTGAGCAGAGGCCAAGGATAACACAGCCCTTCAATGGTCCCTCAGTGCTCATGTGGAGGCATGGGAAGGGAGCACCCCCCTGCCTGCTCCTGCTGCCAAGGAGCACAGGCCAGTGTGCTCGCTGTTGCCACTAATGTACCTCTTCTGGAAACAAAGCCACCTGTCCTGCAGTCTGAATTCCCAGTGTGGAGGGAAAAAACAAAGCCCCCTCAGCCACAGGAGACCCAGGCTCTGGTGCAGCACCAGCTCCAGGGGTGACTTGTGTCCTGGCTTTGTAACGTGTTTGTGTTCACCCTCCCACCTGCAGGTTTTGTTCTCTCCCTGAGCTGCTTCCTTGCTCTTTCAGGGAGCTCTGACCTTGATGGCTTTCCAGCAATCCAAGGAGCTGGCTGCAGCTCAAGTTCGAAGTGCCAGGTGTGAGGGTCTGCTGCGGGAGGGCAAACAAATCCAGGGAGTTCTGGGTCACTGCCCTCCCCCAGCAAGCCCTGAGCTGTGCTGTGGCCTTGGGCACAGGGCACAGACCATCCCAGAGCTTGGGGTTGCTCTTATACGAGGCCCCTGCAAGATCCTGCATTAGTTTAATTTGGGTTTGCAAATTGAAGCTTTCTTGGTTGAACCTGGATTTCAGTGGCTTTCCTGATGGGTATTTCTCCACTTAAAAATTGCTCTCTTAAGGAAGTGGATGGAACTTTACATAAGCTGGGCTTGAGATATTAATTATTCAAGCAAGAGTCATTTTAGGAATCAAGATGTGGCATGGTTGGGAGGGAGGTGGGAATGGCTCTGCCATAGCCACGGTACCGGTGCTGCATCGTTTGGACGGCTGGAGCTCTTTGTGGGCTCTTTGGGATGGAGTAAGGCAAACAAGGAGCGGAAGTGCATGGGGGAGGATGGGGCCATTCCTCCCACAGGAAACCCAGGATTAAGACACTGGTTGGATTGTGTGGCCGTTGGGATCGCACTGCTGGACCCCGTGGCTGAGCACGGCCCAGCAGCTGCGCAGAGCAACAGCAACACATTCAACCCTGCTCTTGGCAGAGGAGCCAAGTGAAAACAAACACAAAGGCTGTAACTGGCAGCACTCTGACGGGAAGGAGTGTGAGTGCAGGGCCGACAGGAAGCCATCAGTCTTGCAGATGGCTTGCACGGGCCAGGCACTTCTAGCCTCTGCCTGCTGCTGCACTGAGCCCTGCTCCCCCAGTATCTTCCACCCACGGGCAAGGCACGCCCTGATCAGCTGCTGCTCCCAACCCAAGCTCTGCTGTGGCTGGGCAGGGACAGAGGGTGAAGCCAGCCCTGCTTTGATTCTTCTGGAGATGCTGGCTCTGTCAGACCCTGGCCCTGGCTGTCACCATCACATCCCAGGTCACTGGCAGCTCTGGGGGACATTGTCTGGAGCAGTGTTTCTGCTACGGGACTTGCAAGCTGGGTCCCTTGGTGGCATCTGAGCTGGTTTGTGATCTGCTGGGCTTTAAGAACAATTCTGTGAGCTTTTGCTTGCTTGAGTCCTACAGAATGTTTATTCCAGAGTGCAAAGGGATCTTTAAATGGCCCCGGCTCTGCGTGTCTCACTGGCCAAGGAGCAAGCACAGAGCAGGACTGGTGTGGTTGGTGACACTGCCCTGCTGCTGAGCTGCTCCATGCAGGCACTCAGTGTCCTCTCTCCCATGTCCTGCAGGCTAGCAGGAACAGCCTGGTGGGGTCCATCTTGGATAGACGCGGATGATGCCAGAGCTATGACAGGGATTGCAGTCTTGGCACTGAGGGGTGATCAATTATGGAACAACTACAGGAGGAAGTACCTGAGGTCAAGGAAGAGGAAGAGGAAGAGGCAGTGATGGTGACAAGCGGAGCCTCAGACTCAACTGGAGGACCAGACGGCTCGCTGCCTTCAAGCAGCTACACAGGTGAGTGGAGCCACAGGTGCTCATCCTGTGGAGCATCCAGGCACCCACAGCCCCCAGGCAGCATGCTCAGCTGCAAGGGCAGAGAATCTGTCCCTGAATGGAGTTCAGCTGGTTTTAATCTCTTCCCTTTGAGAAATAATGCTCCAAGTTATGGAGAGCTTATTTCTTCCTCTGAGATCACTGCACAGCTGTTGGCAATTGAAATTAAAAGGACAGGTAGGTAACATTGTGCTTGGGAGCAAGGGGCCTCCCAGGGTGCTTGGGAACGCTTCCTTGGACACTTCTTGAAGTCCTCAGTGCAAAGTGGTTGTAGGAGGTAGGAGAGAAGGTTTGTGGATGCAGAGGCTCCTCCAGAGGCCTTGATGTTCCAGCTGGGATGTCCTGTGCCAGCAGCCAGCCAACCAGGGATTATAAAATCTGCTGGTTGGGGTTTCATTGCCAGGACATGAATGCCAGAGGGAATAAAGAAGCATTGATGTGGAGTCTGAGCTGCTGGGGTAGTCTTGGCTCTGCGCACGGCATTTGCCTGCAGCCAGTGCCAGATTCCAGATGTGATACCAGGGACAGGCAGGACAGGGCTAGAAATCCCTCCTCAGCCCCATGGCTGGAGGAGCTGGCCACACCAGGAGCTGGGCCCGTGGCTGTGACATGGAAGGACGTGTCCCTGTGTGTGTTTGCAGACCTGTCACAGAGCTCCTCTCCCTCGCTGTCGGACCAGCTGCAGATGGGCTGCGAGGAGGCGGCGCTGGGAGCGCTGAACGTGGAGTGCAGGGTCTGCGGAGACAAAGCCTCGGGGTTCCACTACGGCGTGCACGCCTGCGAGGGCTGCAAGGTGAGAACCAGGGAGGGCTGGGTTCAGCAGCACCAAGCAGGGCTTAGACCCCAGGGACTGGGCTGCCTCCTCACACAAGCAGATTTGCAGCAAAACAGGGATTCGGGATTGATTGTAAAAAACTCAATTGAACCTGTCTAGAATGTGGCAAGTACAGGCAGGCAGCAAATGCTGCCCTGGGAAGGTGGCTGAGACCTGTATGGCCCAAACCTTGCCTTGTCATGCTTTGCTGTATAAGGCAAATCCATCTGTCCCCACAGGGACCCTGAGTTTGCTTTTAAAAATGGTTTCTGTGCTGCAGATCAGCAGTGAGCTGTATATTTATCCCCCTGGGATCATTGGCTGCAGCTTGGATGTTCCTGGAATTCTGGAATTCTTTCCCCTGCAGCAGATCCAGCAGGGTTGCATTAGCAGCCCAGGTCCTGCCAGACATTCCTGCAGGCTGGGGTTGGCCCATGGCTTATTCCTCCATCCCTCCTTGTGGGCTGCTGGCAGTCACACAGCACCAGGCATGGATTGCCCCCCACACTTCTTCCTCTGCAGCCCCTTTCTCCATAGAGACTCTGCTTGCATCAGAGAGACCAGGGCTCCCCTTCCTCACCCCCCTGAACCTCCCTGAAGCTCCTGGGGATAACAAACCAGCCTGGTCCCAAACCACAGGCACTGCTGCTCCATGTCCCCCTGCTCCCTGCCTGCAGGGTTTCTTCCGCCGGACGATCCGCATGAAGCTGGAGTACGAGAAGTGTGAGAGGAGCTGCAAGATTCAGAAGAAGAACCGAAACAAGTGCCAGTACTGCCGCTTCCAGAAATGCCTCTCGCTGGGCATGTCACACAATGGTGAGTGTCACTGCTGCCCACAGGCCTGGCCAGCTGGGTGACACAGGGCCAGCTGCCCTCCTGTGAAGGGAGGCCTCCCATGGCCTGCTGTGCTGTAGCCTATGGCTCTTCTTGCTAGGGGATCATTCAAACCCAATGCTTCAAGTATTTGACTCTTCGTCCCCTTTTTCTGTATGAGAAGGGGCTGTTTATTCCCACCGTGCAGTACAGCTGCTGGCATGTGACTGTCCCTTACGGACTGGCCCAGAGGGAACTGGCATGCAGATTGTTCTTCTGTGCTGGCATTTTCAGACTTCAGGTGTAAGAATCTTGGATCCAGACAAGCAAAGGTGTTTTATGTGGGAATCGGGGTTTGTGCAAGAGCCCAGAGGAGTGGGATGGGAGTCTGGTGTGAGGAAGCAGCAGTGGCTGGTTCATGGTGTTGATGCTGGAGGAGCTGCAGCCTGGAGAAGCATTGTGTTGTGTAGCTGCAGGTGTTCTCCAGCAGACCTGTCTGTCTGCAGCAGCAGAACAAACTCCTGCCTCTCTGGATGCATCTTCTGGGGTCCCCCCGCTGTCCTGACCCCCAGTTTTGCCTCCCCAGCAATCCGCTTCGGGCGCATGCCAGAGGCAGAGAAGAGGAAGTTGGTGGCAGGGCTGACAGCGAGCGAGATCGGCTGCCAGAACCCGCAGGTGGCTGACCTGAAAGCTTTCTCCAAGCACATCTACAACGCCTACCTGAAGAATTTCAACATGACCAAAAAGAAGGCAAGAGGTATCCTGACCGGGAAGGCCAGCAGCACCCCAGTAAGTTCCCCCCCAGGGCAGGTGGGGCTGGCCATGGCCAGCACAGGGGACTGTTCCCTGGGAGATGCTGCACATCTCCCTGCTGCCGTAGCTGTTCCATATGCACCATTCCCACCTGTGGCCAGGTGGGTTCTGCATGTCCTGCCCTTTGCTGGGAAAAATCCCATTGCTCTGCAGACTTGTGCTGTGGTGGGTGGGTGCAGACTGCCTGGGCACTGTCAGCCCCAGAGGCAGGGCACAGCACAGGGACAGGCAGACAGGACTGTCCTGGGCAGAGCTAGCACCTCGAGTCCCCGCAGCAGACTCCTAACTTGCTTCTTGTTCAAGCAGCCTTTTGTGATCCATGACATGGACACCTTGTGGCAGGCAGAGAAGGGGCTGGTGTGGAAGCAGCTGGTGAATGGTATCCCCCCCTACAAGGAGATCGGGGTGCACGTCTTCTACCGCTGCCAGTGCACCACGGTGGAGACCGTGCGGGAGCTCACCGAGTTCGCCAAGAGCATCCCCAGCTTCATCGGCCTCTACTTGAACGACCAAGTGACTCTGCTCAAGTACGGGGTGCACGAGGCCATCTTCGCCATGCTGGCCTCCATCATGAACAAGGATGGGCTGCTGGTGGCCAACGGGAACGGCTTCGTGACCCGCGAGTTCCTGCGCAGCCTGCGCAAGCCCTTCAATGAGATCATGGAGCCCAAATTTGAGTTTGCTGTGAAGTTCAACGCGCTGGAGCTGGATGACAGTGACCTGTCCCTGTTTGTGGCTGCCATCATCCTGTGTGGAGGTGAGCGGGTGCCCTCGGCCGTGCCAGGGTCAGGAAGAGTTCTGCCTCCTTAGAGGTGGTTCAGAGGGGGCTAGGGGAGCTGAGCTGCAGCTGGCCCTGAGGTCAGCCAGGGATGTCTCAGGGGCGTGAGAGAAGAACTGAACACTTCCAAAACCAAAGTTTCTCTGTGGCGGTGATGCCTGGCGAGCTTGGACCAACAGCAAGCAATGTAGAAGTGGCATCTCCTCCTCATGTGCTGTTGTGGGATACGTTGCCCAAGGGCACACTTCTCCCCTTTCTAGCTGATGAGGTTGAAGTCCCGGTGGGTGGGTTACAGTCCCCAGCTCCCTTTCCCCAGGAGGAGCGTGTACTTTGGAAGGCTGCACCATGACCCTGCAGCTACCATGCTTCCTCTCCACAGACCGCCCTGGCCTGATGAACGTGAAGCAGGTGGAGGAGATCCAGGACAACATCCTGCGAGCACTGGAGTTCCACCTGCAGTCCAACCACCCAGATGCCCAGTACCTCTTCCCCAAGCTGCTGCAGAAGATGGCTGACCTGCGGCAGCTGGTGACAGAGCACGCCCAGCTGGTGCAGAAGATCAAGAAGACAGAGACAGAGACATCTCTGCACCCGCTTCTGCAGGAGATCTACAAGGACATGTACTAAGGACCTGTTATTTATGAGAATGAAGCCATGGATTCCCATCACGACTCTGTACAGAAACAAAGAAAACCCTTCCCAGTGTCTTCCATTTCTCCTACTGGAAACTCTTTTCTACATGACCCTGACATACGGTACATAGGGTGAGATGCCGTCAGGATTTGCAGCTGCCTCCTGCTCGGCCAGAGCTTCCGTTAACACACACTAACAAATCTGCAAAGCTGCTGTTCCCGTTCCTACGGCCCAGCTCTGGCTGCTCCCAGAGCAGAGCGGCCTCCCAGTTTACATGGCTCAGGCAGCGAGGTTCCTGTGGCACCCCGGGTCCCCAGGGTGGGGAGCTCAGGTCCTTGGGAGGGCCAAGGGGGTGCAGGGGCCAGCGGGGCCGACAGCAGCACTCACAGTGTGTCTGTATTCTCTTGTTCCTTTGCACTCCGAAGACGTGAGCCGTGAAGTCTGGGACAGTGTGATGAAAGGATGTTTCTCTCTTACCCAAAGAACAGCCCCAGAGTCTTTGAACACGGGTAGGGGCTGTCCCAGCAGAGACCCTCAGCTGCAGCCCCGCTGTGCTCTGCAGTGCGTTCCTGTCTCCCAGCAGGACTGTGTGAGCTCTGCCTTCCTGGGTGCTGTGTGCAAGCCTTTGCTCCTGGTGCCCTCGTTCCATAGGGAATGTGTCCCTTGGCACCTCAGTATGAGAGAGGTTGGGATGGGGAAGTGGGAGGGAAAGGATCTGACTCCTTAAAGTTCACCTTCAGAGCAGAGGCACAGAATCCATGGCTTCCACAGGCTGTTCTGCACAGACGTGAGTTACAAAAAAGGTGCGCAGAGGGTCAGGGGCCTTGAGCTCCTCGGGGTTTGGTGTCCTGCCTCAGTTTCCCCTCTGTGAAAGGGACCTGGATTGTCACCTGCTCTCTGCTCAGAGCAGGAGCACGGGGATCTGTTAGTGCATTGGCTGCAGAGAGCTTTGCAGCTGCTTTATAAACAGGGAGGGGATGGTTGGGATGCTCACAATGGGCAGCAGCTTCCCAGCGAGCGTGGCTGTGTCAGGGAAGCTGCCAGTCCTCCTCTGCCACTGCTCCCAAGAGTGGGAACAGGTCCAGGCTTCGGGGTCTGCCTGAACCCAGCACCATTCTGGGACTTTACCTCACAACTTCTCACAGCTGTAGTGAAACACCACGGTGCCACCTGGGCCAGGCCAGGCCCTTGGTGTGGGGGGCTGTGTCGCTTGGGCTCAGGGTGGGGGGGAGGATGGACCTGGGAAGGGCTCACTTTCCCTTTCAGGATAATGGTGTCTGACCTAAGAAGCAACACTTCCCTGTCTGCAGCTCGTAGTCCCGTGTGTCCTGAGCAGCCTTATTAAAATACTGGTATTCCCAAGGAGGGGTTGTGGGAGCAAATTATTCAGTTTTATTTTACTTTCCTCCTCTTCAGGATAGCAGATTTCCCTGGTGCAATAATTCCTTTAAAACCCAAAGGGGAAGAGCACTGGGCTTTCCCTCCCCGTCACAGGGCTGGCCGGTCCCAAACCTCCCCCTGCTGCCACACTCCGCTCCTTTTGCCGTGCCTCAGTTTCCCCGCCCACCCCCTCCCCTCCCTACCTCGCAGGGGTGTTGGGAATTACCGTTTCTGAAGCACTTTGAAGCCCTCTGGGGGAAGGCACTGGAGACGTGTGTGTGCTGGTCGGAGCCTGGGGGATTTGCCCTTCCCAAAGCCCCGGTGGTGTCCCCACCGGGGCCACAATGCAGGACTCGTGCCCATCACCTGGGAAACTTTTTGCTCTTCCTTCCTCGACAGCATAACAACCCTCAAACTGAAATGTATATTTTTGCTAGAAGTACAAACCTCCAAGTGTTTTTAATAATATAAATAGTGTCCACAAACTGACTTGACTTTAAATAAATCTGAACTAAATATTTAAGAACCTTTTAGCGTCCAGCCTGTATTTGTGGGATTTCTCTCAGCACCTGGGGGCTGTCCGTGGGAGGATTTCCAGCAGAGGCTATGGCATTTGCTGTGATTTCCAGGGATTTGCCATGATTCCTGGGGCTCTGTAATTCCCAGATCTCATACCTGCTGTGGTTTTCCTGCTTGCAAACCTAAAGCAGTAGAAAGAGCCAGTCCTGAGCAGGATCCCAACCTCAGAGCTGGGTGTGTCCTGCCCCAAATGCTGCGGGCGGAGCTGGAAATGAGGTGAAAACGGCCCGAAATGGGGAAGAATGAGCTCCAGGGCAGTCACGTACTGGCACCTGGCGCTGCCCTTGGCTGTGCCGTAGCACCTGAGAATTTGCAGGGAGCAGCTGCAGATCCCCGGGCTCCCCTCTGCCCGGCTTGAGTGCCCTGGGGGAAGCTGTTCCAGTGCTCGCTGCCTCTCCCGTGCAGCTGGCGGCACACGGAGCCGTGGTGCTGCTGGGCAGGGGGCCCAGGGTACCTGGCTGGGGACCCTGTGTGGTTTACCCCAGCAGGCAACGAAACATCACCCACCCGTTCACTCCCTCCCTTCCCAGTGGGATGGGGGAGAGAACTGAGAAGTGAAATCCACAGTGTTATAAACATATAGTATTGGCTTCTCGCAAAGTATTAAAGTAGATATTATATAACGTTAGAAATGCTTTTTGCTGTGTGGATGTAGTTTTCTCTCGTTTTAGCAAGAATGTTAGCAAGTGTGAGCAAGTAAGATAACCTCCAAGGGAGCAGAGGATGAGAGGTGCTAATCAACACTTTGTCCAGAGAACAAAAGGGCCCAAAGGCTACTCCACCCGGGGAATGGGCAGCCAGGAGGGTCCGAGAGCCGCTATCACCGCTCTGCCCGGGGGACAAAGAGGCCCAAAGCTGCAATCAGCCCTGACTGGAGAATTAAGAGATCCACCCCACCATCGACTCTTACCTAGCGGGCCCAACCCCAAGAATCAAAAGAAATAAAACCACAAGGCAGAAGACTACGCATGCTCTAAAAAGGCGGACCCAAGCAGTGGCCATGCAGATCAATTCCTGGAAAAGTTTTAATATGAATAAAGAACAGACAGTAAAAATGGTATAAAAAGGACTCACCTCGAGCATCAGGTGTGCTCTTGGCAGAGCGCCAAGGCACCCGGCCGTTATCCCTTTGCTTTATTTTATGTGTCTCTTATTGTCTTTCTATTAAACTCTTTAAATTCTAACAGGAGAGTGAACCTCGTTTTTCACAACAGGCTGAGTTAAAGGCAGTTTAATAAGACTGGAAAGGAAGGGGAAATAATAATGATAAAAGAATTATAATTTAGTGATGCACACTGGAGCGGTGCCCCCGTCCAGGCTCCTCACCGCGGGAGCAGCAGGAGCTGCAAAGTCCTTGACTCAGTGTAAACAGTGCTCACGCACCCGGCTGCTATCAGCCAGCCCGGGCTTGTCCTCCGCCCAAAATACGTGTCCCCGACTACTAGGAGAGAATTATCCCAGCCGGGCCCGGGACTCACCGAGGCCATAAATAGCCCTGGGAAGTGGCCCAGCCCTCTTCGCTGCTGGGGAAGAGATGGAGTCAGGCTCGCTGATGGCATCTGGGCCGTTCGGGGCCGGGGGAAGCTGCCTGAGACCCCTGTGCAGGTAAAGGCCTGGGGACGGGGCGGCTGGGAGCAGATTTGGGAGAAGATAGACTGGAGATGGGGCCCCGCGCTGTGGGGGTAGAGAGTGGATTGAGATGGCCTTGATCCACCCTCCCACCCATTTCCCCATCCCCCCTCCGGAGCTGGGATCGGCGGCAGGACTCCGGCCAGGCCCCCTCTTCCTGCCAGCCCCAAGCCAAGGGCTCCCGTCCTTCTCCGTGCCCCTGCCCTCGGTCCCCCTGCTCCCGCAGTCCCGAGGAGAGCCCCCAGACAGTCCCTGTCCTGGGCTTCCTTTGCTTTGCAATTAACCAGGAAATTCGGCAGGATGGGGCTGGGAGAGCCCTGGCTCCCCTGGGCTCTGCCCTTAGCAAAGGCTCCTGAGCCCAGACACCAGCCAGAGGGGCTTCCAAAATATATCCCCACCCAGACAAAGCTGGTACTGGGGGGTACGTTAGGGCAAGGCTGAAGCAGGGCCTGACCCCAGCCATACGGCTCCTCTGGCTAACAGGAATTTTGCCCGTGGGTCCTGTCGGTGGGGCCAGAGCTGCCGCTTCTCACATGACAGAAAATCAGCCCAGGTGTGCAGGTACTTCCAGCGTGGGTTTTGCCGTTATGGAGAGCAGTGCAGGTAAGGAAGGGGCTGTGAGGAGGGGCCTGATGCCATGAGGATGGGCCGGGAGCCTAGAGGAGTCATGCTGCACTGATGGGATGCTCTGTCTCTGTCCCTGGGCTCCTCCAGCTACCAGCATGTCCAGGAGGAGCCAGCACCAGTAGGGACACAGTATGGTCTGGTGCCCCACCACCACTGGAGCCTGGAGCCTGACACTGAGCCCACAGCCATGGACCGGGACCAGGGAGGAGCCCAGTGCACCTCGGTCCACCCTGCCCGCAGCGTGACACGTGTGGCCTTCAAATTCCCGAAAGTGGAGGTTGAAGTGGAAGAGAAAGGCAAGAAGAACATCCCAGCACTTGGTAACGTTCCCCTTGGGGCCATCGGTGGAGAATTTGTCCCTGCAAAAGCTCGGGGTGCCTCAGGTAGGTGTTAGGCTGCCCAGGGGACCAGTGGGGTGAAGATACTGGGGTGGTTCTGGTGAAGCAGCCTGTGCATGTTTCTGCCTGTGACCCAAGCCCGGGCCAAGCTGGGGCTGTGGAGAGCTCTCCAGTGTGGGGACTGTCACTGCTGAAGCTGCACGCTCCCAGCAGCCCACCCAGCTCTCTGATGATGGGCCAGGATGTGCTTTTCCCCTCTAAAAACTCTCCTCCTGCAGGCTTCCAACCACAAGGGCCAGCACTGGATCCAGACTCCTCTGACCCCAGAGGGGCAGTTATGGAGACGGCAACATGGACTGACCCTGCAAAGGTGGGTTTGGGGTCTCCCTGTGGTGCTCCCCGAGGCCAGGGCAGTGACAGAGCCAGGGGTTGCCACACTGTGCTGCTCTGCTTGCAGGTCCCTGCAGAGCCAGCCCTGGTCAGCACCGCAGCACTGAGAGCCCAGAGCGAGGCCGTGGTGTGTGGCATCTGTATGGACAGGGTGTACGAGAAGCCGCTGCCAGAGGAGCGGCTCTTCGGGATCCTCCCGAACTGCAGCCACGCGTACTGCGTGGGGTGCATCCGCAAGTGGCGGCGCAGCCGCGACTTCCAAAGCACGGTCATAAAGTGAGTGGGGATGGGGACGTGGGAGGGTCATCACCGTTCCCCCTTCTGTGCCCTGAAGTTCTTCCCTGGGTCTGGTGATGTGGCTTTGGATTGGTGTGACTTTCCTTTAGGAACAGGCACTTGGGAGTGGTGATGGGTATGGGGGTGCTGGATGAGGCAGCAGGACCACCCAGTGTGGGTGCTGAGCTCATGCTCCCTGCGTCCTTTTTTGGTACACCCATCTGCATCTGTGACCCTCAGAGCCTGCCCAGAGTGCCGGATCACCTCCAGTTACTACATCCCCCACAAATACTGGATCTCAGACGTGGGTGAGAAGGAGAAGCTCATCAGAACCTTCAAGGCACGGACAGGGTGAGTGCGTGGCGCTGCTGCGGGTGGCAGGGCTGTGGGCTCTGTGCTGCTCTGGGAGCTACACTCACAACTGTGCTTGGAATCCCACAGGAAAATCAGGTGCAAATTCTTCATCCGTGGCCACTGCCCTTTCAGATCAGAGTGCATCTACCTGCATGAGCTGCCTGCCCGCCGGCTGCTGCGGCACAGGCGGCAGCGGCCGAGGATGCCCGCTGTAAGTGGGGTAGCACGTCCTGGGACTGGGCTGGGCACCAAGAGGCCGTGGCTTATCCTCCCTCCTCTGCTGCAGGTGTTCATCCCTTCTTCCTCGGAGAGCTCTGATGAGGAGGATGAGGAGTTCTGCACACTCGAGTGGGCCCTTACCCTGGCCATGCTGGAGACAGAATTTCGCTACTCCAATTCTGGCCACGAGATGCTTCTCATTGACTTCAGCGATTCTGACTGAGCCTTGGGGGCCACGCTGGGTCTGGGTGCTGCTGATGGCCAGACACATCTCCGGGAGGCGGAAGCATCTGCTTTTGACTCCTGCCATTGTTCTGGGGTGGCTCCAGCCGTGGGGGTGTTGCAGGGATGGAGTGGGATGGGGAAGCAGTCTGGCTGGCATTTATGGGTGCAGTGGGGGTGGCTCAGGGCACAGCCCCCCTGCTCTTGCCCGAGACCCACGGGTGGGGCTGGGCTGGGTGCTGGGGGGCAGCGGGGGGCTCTGACATCCACCGGGGGGGCCGGGCAGCGTGGGGAGTGGGGGGGGGGGGGGGGGAGCACCGTTTTAAACTGTTTTTAGCCAAATCCGGGAATAACTAAATAAAACCGGTTGTGTAACGTCACGCTTCCGGGGGCCTCTATCTGTGGGCTGGGGGATCCACCCCGGGGGGGGGGGGGCGAAGGCGGTGTTTGGGTTGGAATTTAAGGGTATTTGCATAAAGAGCTCGTTTGCGCGCGGTCGATTCGCATTTCCCGGAGGCGGGGCCGGAAGCGGCGCCTTGGGGCCCGGGGGCAGCGGGCGGAGCCCGGCGGGGACGCGGCGACATCCGTGAGTGTTGCCGGGACTGCCCCGGGGGCTGGCGGCGGTGCCTGGGGCAGGGCAGTGCCTGGGGCAGGGCAGTGCCTGGGGCAGGGCTTGGGGCCGGGAGCCGCAGCGGGGCGGGGGGAGCCCCGCCAGCAACGACCCCCGGGAGGGCAGCGGGGCTCGAGCTGGGGATGCGGGCGCTGCCAGCCCCCGGGTTCTGGAGGGCACGGAGGGACTGGCGGTGCTGCCGCCCGGCTGCGACCGCAGGGACGCTCCCGCACCCTCGGGTGGGGAGGGCGGGTAAAGGCAGGCCCTAAAGCTGGTGCCGAGGTCGGCGCGGAGCACGGGCAGGCAGGTTGTGATCGTCCCGGGCCTCCCCGGTGTTACCCGTGCCCGGTTCTCCCCGGTGTGACTGCGTTCGGCTGTCCCGGGTGTGACCCGTGTGCGGCTCTCTCCCTTGTGTGTCACCCGTGTCCGGTTCTCCTCGGTATGCGTGCCCCTTGTTCAGCTCTCCCCCGTGTGTGTGACCGTGTCCGGTCTCTCCGTGTCTCGCAGGCAGCTGTGCAGCCCCCGCCGCAGCGATGGAGCCGCGGTGCCCGCCCTGGCTGCAGAGCTCCCCCCGGCCGTGCCGCCTCCTGCTCCACGCTCTGTCCTCGGGCCCCGCCGGGGCGATGGCCGCGCTGCGGGTGCTGCAGCGGGGCCAGCCCCGCGAGGGACCGGGGCAGGCGTTCCCCTGGCAGGCTCTCACCGCAGCCGTGTGCGCCGAGGAGCCCGCGCTGGAGGGGCCGCAGGACACCCTGGCTGTGTGAGTCGGAAGTGCTTCTAAAGCTCGGTGTTTTGCTGGAGTTGTGGGTGTCAGGTGCACAGTTTGGGAGAGCGCATCTGCTTTCCCCGGTGGAGCGGTTCGTACATGAAGTTGGGATCATAGCAGCGACCCACCGGTGTCCCGGCTTGTGTCTGCAAAAGCTGGTGAAGGCATTAGGTGCCTCCTCTTGCTCCCTGCTAGTGCTGTGAGACTCTGCTCCACGGGGCGGGTTGGAGTCAGGACACGGGGATTTGCTCTGACAAGTCACCTCTCCTTTTCTCCCCTTACCCAGCAAGCCACGGCTGCTGCTGCTGCCCGTTTTGTGCCAGAGAAACCTCCTCTCCCTGCTCCTCGTGGTGCGGGATGCGGTGCCGGGGGACTGCCTGGACCGGCTGCTCCAGGCATTGGAGCAAGATTCCCACGTGGATCCCTGGGTGCAGACACTGGGGGATCTGCTCCGGCAGGGACCAAGGGTAGAGGAGGGCTTCCCACCTCCCACTTCCCTGTCTTCTGCGTGTCAGCAGCAGCTTAGGGACCTGTGCCAGAAAATTGGCCAGAAGAAACCAGAGGGGCAAAGAAAACTGAACTGGTGCTTCAGCAAGCAGCTTGATGCCCCTGATTCTGTGCCTCAAGGTGAGAAGCGCAAGAAAGTGTTGGAGGAGAGCCTGGAGTTGGACAATGAGAGAGAGGGGAAGAGGGTGTTGCTGGAGGAGGTGGCATTTGAGCCCCTGGGGCCCCAGGAATGTGGGGATGTGGCAGGGGTAGAAGAGGAGGTGCTCCAGGAGCCTTCAGGGGGCACATCTGCTCAGAGCACAGATCAGGCTGCTCCGGACAGCTCCCAGCAGGATGCAGTTGGGGAGCTCAGGAAGATTTCCCAGACGGAGCTGGCAGCGGAGGTCCAGTCCTTTGTCCAGGTACTGGGTAGGGTTTGCTGTCCCCTTCCAGCCAATGAGCCTTTACAGCCTGATGCCCATTCCTTCATCTCATTTCCCTCAGATGCATGGACAGAGGCTGAAAATGCTGCTGCTGCAGGAGTCCAGTGTAAGTGGTTGCTTCTGTCTCTCTCTCTTGGAGCTGATGCTCTAAACAGGCTTGTGCCAGGGCCTTGGAAGGGGTGGAAAAGGAGGTGGATTTCACAGGGCCAGCTGGACAGGGATAAAAAACCCTGTTGTCACGTCCTCTGGGCTGGGATACAGACACCTGCCTGCACCTTGCAGGTGTGAGGGGCCGCCCGTGGGCTCAATGCTGACAGAATGGAGGGAAGGCAAAAGCCCTGGACCTGTATTTTGTTGATTTGTTGATATTTGGTTGATTTGGTGCATTACTCAGGACTCTGTTTCCCTCCAGCACTCTGAGCTGCGCACCCCACCTGAGCTGAGCATCCTGAACAACTGCTCCCCCAGCCAGGTGAGCCCCAGCATCCCTGCTGCAGCCACTGTGGGGGGCCTGCTGCTGTCCCTAATGTCCCTTCCCCTCTGCCATCCCCAGCTCCAGGGGCTGTGCTCCTTCCTCCAGCTCTCCACGTGCCCCGAGCCATTCCTGGTGTGTTTCTGTAGCTGGCTGTTGGCTCTGACCCCTGACCTCAGCTACACCAGCGCAGCCATCCTGGCAGAGCAGCTCTTCCTCAGGCGAGTACGTGCCAGGGCAGCAGAGGTTTCCTGCTCCCCGTTTCCCTCTCCACTGTCCCCACCTCCTGCCTTTTCCGTCCCTAGGTCCTGTCCCTCACCCAGCCGCCTTCCCGACACCTCATGGCTGCCCTCGCTTCGTTTTGCTCCAAGTATTCCCATCCCTTCTGCCGTGTGCTGGTGGCTGCGGTGCTGCAGGAGCCAGGGGAAGGTGTGGTGGGTTTGTGGGAGGCGTGGCTGCCTCTGGGAGCTGGAGAGGGGCCCAGCTGCAGGGTGCTGTCTCCTGGGAGGCATTTGTCATGTGGAACGTGTGTTAGGAACCACGGAGGCATGGGGCTGTTTTTTTCTGGGCAGGTGAACACTTGGGGGCTGGGATGGGAGATGGGTTTACAGATGCCTGAGATGGAGTGGGAGGGCTGGCTAGGCTGGCTTGGGGCTTAATTTTTCCCAAAGGACAGCTGCCATACCTCCATGATTGGAGGGCTCCTGACAGCTCCTAATGCTCGGGCCAGAACTGCCCCAGGGTGGCTATGCTGGCATGAGGAGGGGGTGAACCCCTGCCGCAGTAGCATCCCCTTTTCCCAGAGACTGGTGCTGTTTAAACCCTTGCTGCAGCTGGGCAAAGGAAGCAGGATTATCCTGGGCAGCAGAAGGAGGCACTGCATGGTTTCTGCCTGTCCTGACTGGGTCATACACCTGGGTGAAGGGGTGCCAGGAAGGGCCAGGCACATCCCCATGGATTTGGCAGCCTCTGGAGGCTCTTCCCTGCTGCTTTGCCCTTTCAGGTGCTGAGCAGACCAAGCTGATGTGTGAGCTGGTGGAGGAGTGCCTGGAGCCACACTCTGTGCAGCTGGTGCTAAGGTGAGGGGTTACGGGGTTGACAGCTCTGCTTTGGCCTCACACCCACCTGGATGGGTCCAGCTGGCTCCAGCCATTTGGGAGCACCAGCAAGGCCGTGGGGCAGCACCTTTCTTCTTCGCTGTCTTTCCAGCCAAGTCTTGGAGGTGCCTTTGTCAGAGAAACTCCTGCCAGTACTGCAGGCTGTGCTGGGGCGGCAGGTGAGGGGCCCACCTTGTCCCACGGGTTTCCTTGACGACTCCAGCAGTGCTGGAGAAAGGACCCACTCTCCTACCTGCTCCTGGGTCTTTTCCAGGAGGTGCTGCCCCCTGAGCTCTTGGATCTCCTGGTCCTGACTCTGTGCCAGCAGGCCCCAGCCTTCGCCACGTCGCTCAACTACGCCAAGCTGGTGACGGCCGTGCTCACGGCATATCAGAGCCAGGTGAGCGAGGCCAGGCTCAGGTCCTGCAGCTCCTGGTGAGCCACCAGCCAGGGCTGCAGCTGGCCTGGGAACCAGGCCCAGAGGTCTCAGGTGGGCTCCTGGCAGGGCAGCACCCTGAGCTCGTGCTGCCTCCATCCCAGGTCACCCCAGCTCACCGGAGCAGTCTGGCTGCAGTCCTGGATCGGAGCAACGCGGCGCTGAAGAAATCACTGCAGGCTGTGCTGGAAGGGGCCAGGTGAGGTGGGGACAGGGGTCCCTGTTGTGGGGGATGGCAGGCTCTGCACCCTAGGCTGCCCCAGGGGTGGGGAACCAGAAGGTGCCACGGCTGCTGTGCCAGAGCTGTGCCAGAGCCATGATGGAGCTGTGCCGTGGTGTGCATGGCAGTGGCTTTCCTCTTCTTGATTTCTTTTTCTTTTCTCAGGTGAGCACCAAAAGGAATCAGGAGGTGACAGCTTCCTTGCAAGGAGGACACTCATTGCACAGCAGCAACCACAGACCCACCCCTCACTGGGTTCCCCCTGGTGAGGTGGGACCCTGCAAGCAGCATCTGTTCCCCACAGAGCACCCGGGGCCTCCTGGCAGCACCTTGTGTGAGGGGGCTCTTGCTGGGCAGTGCCATCCCACACTCCCTGGGGCTCAGAGGTGTATTGGTTGAACAATTAATGTGTTTCCAGGTGTTTCTGTATCTCCCTCAGGCCTGCCGTGCTCAGCCTGGCCCTCCTGTGATGGGGGCAGGGCAGGGCTGTGGGGGCCAGGCAGGACACAACCCGTGGGGGAGTTCCTGAGTTCTTACTGCCCAAAACACGTCACTGAACCAGGACAGACATTGATTTGAGGCTGCACGAAGTTGATAATTCTGGACTTAATTTGCTATCTTGATTCTACCTCAGCTCATTCCAAGCTCTGTGCACGTCCACATTCCTCCCCAGCAGCCAAGCCATTTTTCGGAGTGGTGCAGGCGGGGCTGCTGTTTTGTGTATCTGATCTGCTGGGATTTACAGATCTCTGGGTGCAGGAGAGTGGGATTTAGCTGAATTCCAGCTGAACTTAGCTGGAAAATTTGGATGTTCTGCTTTATATCCACCTTTCTTCCCCATTTGCCAGGTCTGCTAGGGGCCCTGCTGTGTGTGACACATTTCTGGTGATGATGACACTTCTCATTGCCCTAAGGGAAAGTGCTTGTATGGCATGACTGTGCTCAAAGTTCTATCCTGCATTCTTGAAAGTACCCACTGGAAACCTCATCTAGGCACCTCCTGGTTTGAGAACTGGGAAGAAAAGGATGGGAGAGAGTGGATACTCAGAGGCAGAGCTAGGGTTTCAGTGGAGGTTTTGAAGCATTGCATACTTCAGGAGCTATTTAAAAATCCATAAACATCTACAAAGGGAGAAGGAGAATCATAACACTTGCAGGTGTGACATGTGACTGCTTCAGGTTTGCTTGTTAATATTTAGAGCCCAGCCAGAGGAGGGGAACTCTGAAGCATTAGGTGACACTCTTAGGGCTGAGAGCACAGATTTCTTTATATAAAGAATCTCTTAAGCTATTTTAGGTGACAGTGGACTGATGAGGCTTCAAAGGCCACATTAGCTGGAGGACAGAAACCTCCAGGGAGCCAGATTGTTGATGTGTTTGCATTCCAGAGAGTTAATGGCTGAGTAGAGTGAAGCTATTGTAGGGCTGCCCAAAACACGACATAAATAGAAATTGTGCCATGATCACCAAGGTCTAAGCCTGCTCTTGTGGCTTTATTAGGTAGCAGGCTCTGATCTTTGCAGTTTCCCTGCAGAGCTTCTACTGAGTGACCTCGGTGTTATTGTCCTCAGTGCTCCGTCTGGCCGTGGCTGTCAGTCACATGGAGATGGCCACTGGCTTGTGGAAAGAGCCTTCTTAGCCCTGGTTTTGCTCCTGGCTGCAGCTTATCAGCTGTGGGTTCCTTTGAGGTGTGCATGCAGATAACAATCACATAAGGAGAATTGGGAGCAAACCCTGGGAACACTGCACATGCTGGTGGAAGACTGCTTGTTTATATGGAGGTTGGCAGCAGCTGCACAGAGCTCTGCTTTTGACTCTCTTGACCCTTTCAAGAACTTTAAAATCCATCCTGAACAGTGCAGAGAGGTGGATGCAGCATAAAACATCAGTCAGATTTTGTAGTTCAGCAGAACCTTGGCCAAGGGTGGTGGGAGTGCCAGGACTGGCTCTGTCCTTGTCCTGATTTAATAGCGGTGTGTGTGAAGGGAATGGTCTGGAGCTTTGTCCAAGACCTTTCCTAGGCTGGAGGTAGAAGGCAGTGTGGGATTTTCAGCCAGTTTATTTGTGATACTTGGCAGTGGTTCCTTACCTGCTTCCTCTTCTGCTTGTGGAGTTTTACTTCATGGTACAGAGGGGAATTCCCTTTTTGGCCTAGTAGTTCTCGGGTTTTTTTGAAGGAAATTCATCACATACAATTGCATGGGTTGCTTGTCCACTCTGCTGCCTCCACACCCTCCACAGGGATTTTTGAACCAGTTTCATGACAAGATGATTCCTCCACTCCCCAAGTGCCTTCGTGGGGCTGTTATCAGACAGCAAAGAACCTCTTTGGGGTGAGCAGAGGTGTGGGGTCGGTGGATGTTAAACACCAGACATCAGAGCCATGTAGGAGCCTTGGGCCGTGCAGCAGCTTGTTGGAAGGGGCTGAAACTGCCCCTCTGCTGCCCCTCTCCAAGCAGGAGCTCCAGGTTGTTGCTGTGTCCCCTCTTGCAGTAGTGCTGGGGGTCACCCCACTTCTCCCCGGAGGTAGCTGCATGTTCAGTGACAGCCTGTTAATCTCATGTGTGTAATCCCCGACATGCTGATGCAGTTCTCCCTGGAAACCTGGGGGCTGTGACACCCAAATGTGAGGCTGAACTGCTTGGGGGATGCTCAGCAATATTTATTTTTTTCACTTGGGATTTAAAACTGAATAAAAAGAGGGATTTTCCTTCCCATCTGTTTGGGTTGTTTGGGGTTTTTTTGCCAACAACCTTTTAATCCTAAAACAGATCGGGTTCTTTCTTGGGTAGCCTGGTGGCTGCCAGGTCCCTGTCAGCTGGGGGAGCCAGGGCCACTGAAAGGTGAATTTGCAGGAGGGCTGGGGTGCTGCTTTGTGGTTGGGCCCCTGCATAGACCTGTAAGTCGTGCTTGCCACATCAGTGGCACCAGTCAGTGTCAGCCTGAGCAGCTTTCTTCCAAGAAGTGGATAATCCAGATGACCAGATGACCACACTCTGTGATCTGAGCTGCAAGTTCAGCTCAACTACAGGTGCCCTGGAAGGTGCTGTTGCTGTAGCTGCTGTGAGGGACCTCGCTGGAAGGAGGACAGGGGACAAAGCCAGAGCCCGCAGCAACGTGCTGCCACTCGACCCTCTGGGCTGGAGATCTCCCAGCAGGGTCTTGTTCATCCCTGCTGAACAGGTCTGTGTGAGGGGAACTGGGCTGCTTTTCCGTGTTTGAGGCTCTGTGATACCTAGATTGCAGTCACGATTTAGCTGCTCCCAGGTTAAAAATAAGAGTGCCTAAAAATCCCTGCATGCTTTTAGTAAATGCTTGTGGAGGCTTTTGAACGGGATGGTTTGTGAACAGGGGCATTGCCTCTTGTTAACCCTCGCCTGGGTGTGGGAGGGAATAGAGGCACCTGTGTAATGGTGTCCTTAGGTCTGTATCCTCCAGGGGCAGCCCTGGGCCTGCCAGGACACCGGAGCAGAGGCCATGGAGCCTCAGCTGCTGCCTGGTGCCAGCTGCTGCTCCTGGGGAAGAAGCTGGAGCTCTGCAAAGGTGTCCATCCTCCACTCCCCTTGTTTGGTAACCCCTGGGGCTGCGTTCTGGGCTCTCACTCTGGCAGGGGGGTCAGAGCCTGGGCCAATCGTGCCCCAGCACTGGGAGATGCTGTCTGCCCTCTCAGGGCTTACAAGGTCTGCAGACCCCAAGGGGTCCACTGGGGTCCCTGGGCAAAGGGGGAGCAACAGCAGCTGCCTCCTGGTAGTGCTGGGCATCGAGCCCGACTCCCTGTAAGCTCCTTAGGGGAAGAAAGCGGCTTTAGAGGATGTGATGGATTTCAGCAAACGGATTGGGGCCGGGGCTGAGGCAGTGGGGTGATGGCTGGGGGGAAAGTGAGGCTGCTGAGAGGGGCAGGAGGGATGGGGGTCCTGGGCAGAGTGGCTTCCCTGCATCACCAAAGATGCTACTGGGACTCCTCATCAGCCATCCTGGTTTAGCCTGGTGCTGTGCCCCCCACGAAAGCACGGAGGGCTTCCCCCATCTCTCCTGACCGCCACCACCCTGCCCTGAGCCTCCTGCCAGGGAGACGCTGAGGCTCTGCTCCGCTCCGCAGACGCCGGGCACGGAGGGAGCAGTCCTGGTCTGTTCAGCTCTGTCACCTCCTCAGCCTGCGGGTGCAAGCTCTGGCCCCGCACCAAAAGCAGAGGTTTCCTGGCCACCTGCAGACCACTCTGCCCGCCCTGGCCCGCGCGGGGAGCTCCCAGCCGCCCTCATGCATCTCCTTTAAAGGCCTTCTCTCATCGGGCTCGTCCCCGGCAGCTCCGTCTGCCGCAGATGCGGTTGCTCTGCCCCTCGGGGAGGCTCCGCCGCCGGCAGCGAGCGCCGTGCGGGGCCCCAGCACCGCGGCCCCACCGACTGCCGGCCACGCCGTGCCCCTGCCCCCCTCCCGGGGCTGATGGGGGCCCAGCAGAGCTGAGCGCCGGCTCCGGGCTGGGTGGCCCCAGCATCTGCCTTCGGCTGCTTGAGAGGAGTTCGGGCAGGTAATGATGACCCGGGGAGCGTTTGGTCGTCGCCGAGTTGAGGGAAAGCGCCCGGTCTGGCATCCCAGGGGGTTCCTTATGCTAAACCAGCTGCGTGCGTCGTATCTTTTCCATCTGTAACACAAAGATAAGGAGCGAGTGTCTGTGAGGCTGTCAGAGCTGTGGGAAGGCAGCAGCCTGCAGGGTCTGCCGTGGCTGTGATGGATTGAGCACTTTGTAGCAGGGACCATCCCTCCAGAGGACTTTGATGGTGTGATGAGTTTGGCTGATCCCTGCTGGCTGGGGGCGCCTGAGCCCCTGGGTGGAGGTGTCAGCGACAATTCCCACTGTATAGGCGTGAAATGGGCTGGCTTTGACAGGTGCCAAGTGCTGCTTTTTACACCTTCATCAGCGCTGAACAGGCTCTTCGAGCTGGGTGATGGCCCTGCTTGGTTCTGGGGTGACCTAGACTGAGCTTGGCCAAGGCTTTGCACACGCACGTGAGGCTTCAAGCAGTCCCTGCTCTCTGTCCCCCTAGATCTCTCCTGAATTTCCTGTCCTGGACAAAAAATTCTCCTTCTGTCCCATATGTGCATGTCCATGGGCACAGCCTGCGAGGAGTCACTGCAGGACAGTCCCTTGTGCACAGCGACTTTACCCTGGGCTGGGAGAGGCTCTGTGGACTTTGTGCATCTGTGATTCTTTCAACATTGTAAAACAGCTTCAACGGGTTGTCCAAGTTCCTTTAGATTTGAAAATCTTTTACATTTGTGTCTCTGGGAGCTCAGGGATTGCCCTGTCTGCAAGAACAGGGGGTTGCTCCCACTCTGCACTGGGTGCTCACAGTGTGGGGTGGGTGCAAATCGACCTCCCCCCATGAAGTTGACCCACATCACAAGCCCAGAACGAGCATTGCCCTGGGGGAAGGAAATGGGGATGGCAAGCAGGAAAACCCACCCTCAGCACTGCCCAGAAATGAGGCTTCCATTGAATTTCTCATTTGCCTTGCTCTGTGCCCATCCGAATCTCACCAGCCTCCTCCTGAATCACAGCGGGCCTCCCCACCTCTTTTCCCACAGATGCCTCCACGCTAAGCAGAGGAGCTCGAAGCTCCTGCTGGGTGAGAAAACGCTTTAAAAATACAACATTTAGAGGCGTTCTCCATCTGCGCGCAGCTAATGTGGGTCTCTCGTGATAGGTGTGCTGGTCCTGGAGCCTCTGCACTTCACAAATGAAGCCACTCGAAGGGACCTCGCTGGGACAGGGCAAGGAGGAGGCGCAGGGACCGGCCCAGGGACGCCGGCGACGGCAGCGGCAGAGGACAAGCTGCCCACCCAGCCCCTCACCTCAGAGGTATGTGCACAAAAAGCTCACCCAGCGGCTCTCGGGGTGCTAGCAAGGATGGGACAGTGATGGCAGTGCCAGGCAAGGGACACTGAGCATCGTTTTGGCATGGTGGCCCCTTCTCCTGCAGCCTCTGCGCTCAGGCTTGCCAGGAGGTGAGGGAAGAGCCCTTTCCAGAGCCAGGGGTAAAAGTTTGGGGGTTCAAACCCTCTCCCAGTTGGGTGCTGGGCTCCAGCGTGGGCTGCAGAGGGCTCTTTGCACAGCAGCCCGTGTCTCCACGCGCTGGTGACCTGCCACCCCTGGTGGCCTCCAACATAATCGAGCAGGGATGCTACAGAGCTGCCAGACTTTCTGGCACCCGGGACTAAGGTTTTGGGGTGATGAACCCGTCCCCGCCCACTTTTAGGGGGGCCTGCCATCCCCATGGGGGTGCTGTGAGGGTGCCTGGGCTCTGTCGGCGGCTGCATTTGTTGTGGTGCTGGAAGAGGGCGGCTCGCAGCGAGGTCCGCTTGGCAGCCAGAGGGGAAAAAAAAAAAAAAAAAAGACAGTGCTGAAGCAAAGCTGGTGACTCACTGCTGGCTGGGAACGGCCTCGGCGGGTCCTCTGTGGGGCTCTGCGGCGGCGGCAGGAGCGGCAGGAGCGGAGGGGGCGGCTCGCCCGGGGCAGGCAGAGCGGGACAGGGACGGAGCAGGCTGTGGAGGATGCTCGGGAGGGACCCAGGTCCTGAGCAGCCCCATCGAGGGAGCTGGGGGAGCGTGGGGGGTGGGATGCTGCCGATGCTTCCTGAGTTTCTTTAGGGATTACCCGGGATTCCCTCCACAGGGAGCAGCAGGCAGAGCTGTGCGGGCTCCTCACATCTCCGGATGAAGGTAAGGGCAGCCCAGGGGGTGGTGGGGTCAAAAGGGTGGGTTTTCCACCCTCCCTCCCTGAGCAGCAGGAGGGTGTCCCCTGGTCTGGCAGCACCTGCCTGCAACCCCTTCCAGCCCTGGGACCCCAGCCCCATCCCCTGGATTTGCCTCACCAGCTGTAACCCACGCTCTGCACTGGATCCCTTGCCCTCCTCCCCCTGCCCTGCCCAGCTGAGCTCCAGCTCCCTCAAACCCACGGGGATATTTTGGGAAGTACCTGGCAGCTCGTGTCCCTGGCAGCCCGCAGGCTGCAGAAGTGCCAGTGGCAGTTTTGGGGGTGTCTCCTGAAGTGGTGTCAGGCTGGAGAGGGGACCCTGCTGCCCACCACTCTCTCTGTCCCCAGGCAGGATGAGCAGTCCCCAGGGACACCCAGGCCGGGTTTTGGCCGGGAGCAAGCAGATCGTGGAGCAAGTCAGCCAGGTGAGAGGGAGGGGAGGCCAACAGGTGGGGGGGCCTTCCCTGCCTGGTTCCTTGGGCTCAGCCAGGCCCCCAGCCCCTCTGTGCTGGTCTTTTCGGGATGCTGTGCAGCACCAGGGAGAGGTCTGCTCCAACAGCACTCTTGTGCCTCTCAGGAGCCAGGCAGGGCCGTGCAGGAGCAGGCTGTGCACCCTGGGGTCAGTGACAGGACTGAAGAAGGTGAGTGAGTCCCCATCTCCCCATCCCACATCCCAGCTGGGTCCCCTTAGGGGAAGGCTTGAAGCAGTTGGGGATGAGCATGGGAACACGTTCTGATGGGGGTCATCTCCCTTGGTGGGGACACGGGGAAGGGGAGACTTGGCCTGGGGGGACCTAAAGTCCCCTGATGCTGGGGGAAGGATTGGGATGGTTCCACAACATGGGCACCTACCCCTGCTAAGACAGGAGGGCAGAGGGAGGAGGGAAGGCCAAGCAGAAGCCCTCATGTGTGGTCTCTGTGGCCCCACTGCCTTCCTGCAGGTGCAGAAACACTGCAGGAGCCGCTGCTGAGTCTCCCCAGTGAGCTCTCAGTGCTGGACAGACTTGGCTTGCACAGGTAAGACCAGTGAGCACCTGCATCCCTCCGGGGGCTACAGGACAGGGGGGTCCCAGGGCACAGCACAGTTCAGATTGGACTTTGCTCCTTTTCCACTGCACAAGAGCTGCTGTCCACACAATGGGCACTTGGCTTCTCACTTCTCATGGTGGCTGGCACCCCTGGGAGCAGAACAAGGGCATTTTCATCATGCAGCCCCCATGATGCCTCCATCCCTGACAGCACTTCTCTTTCTGCAGGGTGGCTTTGACAGAGCAGGATCTGGAGGTGAGGGCTCCGGGTGGGCTGGGGAAGGGGGACAGAAGGACAGACACCTTGCTGGCTCACAGTGCCAGGGCTGTGCCCTGCTCCTGCAGGCACCGCAGTCCCCTGGCAGCCACCTTATAAACCCTTTCCCAGAGATGCTTTTGGCATTTGGAGGCAGCTGCATTTCCATGAGTCGGTCCTCTGAGCTCCCGGCAATCCCACAAAGTGCTCTGCAGCTGTTGAAGAGCGCCCTTAGCCGGGGAGGCAGCAGGAGCCACACTAATAAAAATAATTTCCCTGCGAGTGCCAGGGCTGAGTCAGGCTCAGCCGTCAGCCGGGACCCGCAGCGAGGGCTGGCGTCTGCCCGGCGCGTGCTCTTGCCAGGAGGGCTCAAGATTTCCATGTGTTATCGGCTGCCTGGGGGACGTGTCTCCTTGGGCTGGCATCTCAAGGGACTGTCCCCAGCATGCAGCAGCCTAACGGGTGCTGGGGCCAAACAAATGCTGATTAACTTTAGCACTGCCCTGTTTGGTGGCACGCTGGGAGGTCTGTCTGTGCCTTGGGGACAGCAGCACACGGCCCCGGTGGCTTCCCTTCTGCCCCCATGTCACACCTCTCACCTTCCCACCCCACAGGCAGCCTTTGCCCACCTTGCCCTGGCTTTTCGCTGCGATATGTTCACCCTGCAGCAACGGGTGGAGGTGGAGAAACGGGCAAGGGATGCAGCAGAGGAAAACATCCAGGAGGAGCTGGGGCAGTGCCAAGCTGCCCTGGAGGTAGGTGGGCACCAGGGCAGGGGGCTGGCACGTGCTGGGAACACCCAGCCCCAGAGGGATTTGGACGACTCAAAGTGCCAGCTCCAGCAGTTCCATCCTATCCCCCCACAGAGGTTGGGTCGATCCTCTGCCAATGCAGGCTGCAAGGAGGTGCTGGAGCAGCTGCAGCACAACCTGGCTGTGCTGTCAGCAGCTGTTGAGCGGGCAACCAGTGCCGCGGAGAAGCTGGGGGCTGTACACCAGGTATGTCCACAGCCCAGGGCTGGGAGTGATGGAGGGTGCTACACACAGGCCTGGGGACTCATCCCTGGGCTTGCTGGGGCTTGTCCCTCCTCTCATGGCGCTGGCCTTGACCTCATGTTTGCACTTAGGAGAGTGCAAGGGATCCATGCGCCTGCCCTGGGGAGCAGGAAGGGGATGCAGCTGCACTCCCTGGGTGGAGGCACCATGGGATGCTCAGGGAGGGACCGGCAGAGACCTGGCTCCTTAGGAGATGGGGGCCCTGACCCCCATCCTGCCTGGCTGCAGGAGGCCCGGATGAGCCGAGCAGCAGAGGTGATGGTGCAGCACGTGGAGAACCTGAAGCGGCACCACATGCGGGAGCACGCGGAGCTGGAGGAGATGAAGCGCCTGATCCAGCAAAACTCCCGCAACCGGCAGCTGGCGGAGATCCAGGGTGAGGTGGGCTCTGCCGCCGGGGCCTCTGCGGGGTTTGCACGGAGCAACCCTGCAGGATTTGGTCCCAAGTCCCTCTGGAGGGTCAGTGTGACCCTGCACCACAGAGCCAGTGGGTGGTGTGAGTTGAGGACCAGTGGTGGGGAACAGCTGATGGATGGGGTGGTGAAGGGAACAGCTGATGACAGTTGTGAGGGGACAGTGGAACAGCAGATCGGCGTGGGAGCAGGTGCTGGTGGCCGGAGAGCCGTAACCCAGCTGGGAATGCGGGGCAGTGGGGCCCCATGCACAAAAAGGACTCTGTTCCTGAACACCAAGCCCCACATGTGCCATTGCTGTGCATGTGACAGGTCCCCCTGCCTGGGGCACCACCTGTGCCACACACAGAGCACATGGCCAGGACAGCTTTCAATGGCAGGGAGGTTTGTGACCGTCTGTGCATCAGCCCCATCTTAGTGTTGGGGGACGATGTAAGGCAGCTTCTCTTTGCTCCCAGATGATGTGGAGCCACGGCTGAGACCTCACCCCCTGAAGAGAACTTTCCAGCAGGTAACTGGTCCCGGTTCAAGAGCCTCGGAGTCAGTGCCTCCCCATGCCCTGCTGCCCTCGCTCAGCTGGCTGCCCCCACACATCCACTAGGCCCCAAGCAATGTTACTCCAGCCAGCTGCTTGCTGCAGGGAAGATCTGCTGGAAGTGCCAGGGATGAGGCAAAATGCAGGGGCAGCCTCGGAGGACTGCTGGTAGACAGCAAGCTGGGGGCTGCCTGTCCAAGAGATCTCAGGCAGATCCTTCTTCCGTTGCAGGGTCACAGTGCAAGAGCCACAGGCTTGGCTGTTCTCTAGCACCAGCTTGAATGCGGCACTGATTCCCCTATAGCTCCAGAGGTAGGGGAGGGGGTTAGGCAGCCCCACCAGAACAGCTTGCAGCAGTAATGACAGGCATAAACCTCTTGGCTTTGACCTTCCCTGGCTTTCCAGCTTCCCCTCTTAGCTCCAGGGCCAGTGGGAGTTGGCAATGCCCCTTCTCCTTGAAGTCCCTTGCCTGTGCTGGGGAGGTGATGGGAAGGAGGAGGTGAGAAGCAGCCCCACAGCTCACCCCCAGCCCCTCTGTTGCAGGGGTCTGCCCGCCGCAGAGTCAGCATCGCCGTCATCCCCAAGCAGCTCTTGGTAAGGACGTGTTTGGTGGGGACAGTCAGGAGCTGTGTCCCCAGGCTCGGTGCTGCTGGGGCTCTGGGTCCCCACTGATGCTCCCACCTTCGGTGCCCAGCCAGGTGCCAGCCCCGACAGCCGAGCAGCCCCAGCAGGTGACTCGGAGCCAGAGGGGGCCCAGCGCTGGCCCAGCATCCAGAGGTAACTGCACTGGGTGGCCGGGCAGCCATGGCACTGGCTCCACTAGCCCACGTGGGACAGCGCCAACCCTGTCCTCACCCTTCCCAGGAGTGAACTGGAGCCACAGGGCCAGGACAGCGCCGTGACCGGGAAGCTGGTGGCTGAGGCAGATGGCAGAGGCTCAAGTGCAGGGGACGAGGAGCCGGAGCAGCTTGGGCTGACGTGAGCAGCACCCTGCATGTGCCCAGCATCCCCCCCATGGCTGCTGGCCTCTCTCCGGTCCCCAGGTGGCCAGCACTTGGGCAGGGGCTGGGGGATTTAGTGGTGGAAGGCTGGGATTTTGCTGTGCCTCAGTTTTGCGGGTTGCCCACGCTCTCCCAGGCTTGTTGCATTTGTGTTTGTAAAAGGGCCAGTGAGGTTCGGGGCTAAGTTAAACATCCTCCTTGTCCCCCACTGGGGTGGAGGTGGGATGTGCTTTCTCCCACGGATGACAAGTGTCCCTGGTCACTTTCTCCCCAGGTCCAAAGGGTCTGCAGCAGAGCTGTGGCGTCCGTGGCTCTTCTTCCCGCAGCACTACTGGGTTATCTTCTGGCTGCTTCTCCTGAGCATCGCCTTCCTCCTCCTCATCCGTGTCCTCGAGTTGCAGCGGCTGCAGTCTGCAGCGTCATCCAAGGCCTAGCTGGACCGGGGAGGGGGAGCTGAGAGGCATCTCTGCTCCTTCCCCACGTCCTAAAACACCAAAACCCTAGAATAATAAAACGGAAGGAAAAGTGGGGGAATTGTAATGACGGAGCAGGGGGAACATCCTGTGGCGGGATCTAAGGTATGGCTGGCACATCCATATAATCATGAAGGGTTCAGGGAGCTGCAGAAGCTCTCACTGATGCTCTGAGTTGCCTGTTCTCAGCACATCAAGGGGTGCAGGTATGTTCCCACATGTCGCCTGTGCTGGGGACAGCCCGGGCTGCCCACAGCGGTGGGTTTGCAGTAGAGCCGCGTCCCTCAGTGCCACCACGTGCCCTCAGTCCCTGCTGTAATTCACATCTAATGCTCCTTTGCTGCTGCCCGGGGGACAAGGCTGGGGCTGGAAGGCGCAGGTCCGTGCTCAGCCTTTCCCACGGCACCACAAAGTGCTCACAAACAGAGGGAGCTCTTTCCGACCGCTGGGGAAAAGCGCCTGGTTTGACACAGACACCCCGTTTCCGTGTCCGCCCCAGCCTCTCGCGGCCCCGGAACACGGGTGGGCTTCACTGCACCCGCACCCAGCAGCTTTGCAGGGGCCAGAACAGCCCGTCCGAGCTGCCACGGTGGGGGTTTCTGCACCAGGGTCCCCAGGAAGGGGCCGGAGGGGGCTGCAGAAGGGGAGGGACGGAGGTGCTGGGCTGGTCACCCCGCTTGCCGTAGCCGCCGGCAGTGCCACGGGTGACTCAGGGTGGCCGGCGTAACCAACGCCCGTTTGCCAGCTCGCCCCGTGTCCCTGAGTCACCGTCCCCAGTCTCGTGGCAAGTTGTCACCGCGCGTCACAGCACGCGAGCCCCTTTGCCGTGACGCCCGTCCCAGCACAGGGCGAATGTCCAGCAGCACCCCGAGGTCATCGCCACCAGAAACCCCCAAAAGCACCCGGCCAGCAGAGATCTTCGGTGACCCCGGGGGCTCCCCCCCACCCCTCCCCCAGGTACCTTCGCCCCACTGGGACCATTCCCACCCGTGGGACCCAGGTGGAAACGTAATCCCAGAAGTTCCCACGCGAGCTGTGGCGGGAGGGGTCCGGAGCTGGCACTGGGTGGGTCCCCCCGCCCTGGACCCTGCGGTGCCCCCAGCTCCCTCCTGGCCGGGTTCTGGCTGCGGGGGGAGCAGCACAGCGCCGGGGGCGGAGTGTGAAGCGGTTTGGCTTCATCGCCGGAGTCTTTTTGTTTGCTTAGCGAAAAGTCCGGTTTCTCATCCTAAAATACAAAAAATCCCAGCTGGGGTTGCGCTGTGCCGCTCGTCCCGCTCTCCAAACCCCCCGGCGCAGTATCTGCAGCAGCACAGAGCGGGGGTGGCCCGGGGCCGCCCCTCTCCCGGCACCGCCCGGCCTGGGTCGCCCCGGTCGCGGGGGAGGGTCGGGCAGGCGAGGGGAGGGGAAGGCCGAGGAGGGGAGGGCAAACAAGAGGAGGGCCGGGCCGGGCGGCAGCTGCTGCTTGCGGAGCCGGAGGTCGTTTCCTGCTCGCTGTCGCCCGGCTGCGCCCAGCGCCGGTCCCTCCCCACGCCCCGGTCCGTGCCTCAGTTTCCCCCGCCGAGGGGCTGTGGAGGTGAGTGGGGGGTGAAGATGGGCAGAGCATCCCTGGGCGTGGGGGGGCCGGGCTCTGCTGCCCCCCCAGCCCCGTGTCCTCCAGCATCCCGACCGCCGGTGCCCTCCGCCCGCCCCGCTGAGAGCATCGCTGCGCAGGGCGGGGACGGGGGGTGACAAAACCGAGGGGTGGTTCTGCGGGGCTGGGGGGGGCTCGGCCGCTCCGAACCCCTGTCCTGCGTGTCCCTGGGACGCTCCGTGGCAGGGTAGCGCTTTTTCTCCGGCAGACCCCTCCGCACAGCCTCTCCCGGGGGCAGCGGGGTCCTCCCCGCTCCATCCTCGCTGCTTTTGCCCTCCAGCCTCTGACCTCTGCTGCTCCCGGGACAAAGGGAAAAGAGAGGGGTCCCTGCTCCTCCTCCTCCATTCCCAGAGCCACCAGTGCTCCAGTGATGAGTAGGATGGGGTGGGAAGAGCTTTGCTAAGATCCATGAGGGATGCTCTGTGGCATCATCGCAGAGATGTCTTTGTCATGGATGCGGTTTGGAGTAAAGGAGAAACAGGAAGAGAAAAATGATGTGGGGTGTGAAGCCTGGCTGTGACCTGACTTCCTCTTTTTACCAAAATTCAGCTGCAAGCGGGAGGTCCCTCCATGTGCTGGTGCTGGCTGGGGGGGCAGGCTGAGCAGCAAAAATAGGGGGGCACGTTTACTCCTCCCTAAGTGTTGTCTGTGCCCAGGGCTCCCTGGGACATGGCCAGGCTGTGGCTTGTGGATCCCCGGCAAAGGGCGACTCAGGTTTGTCCCCTCTCCTCAGCCCATCTCCCCATAGCTCCATGCTGGGGCCTTGCAAAGCTGGGCTGTGCTCATGCACCCACATCCCTGCCTCAAACCAGAGCAGCTGACAGGGATTTTTCCCTCCCTCCAAGGATTAAAACCCACCCAAATCAAGGCAAGTTTCCGTGGCAGTGGCCAGGGTGGTCTCCCTGCCCAGTGCCATACCTGGGATGTTTCTCCTGAGCACAATAATGCTTGTAAGAGCTTCCAGTGCCTTCACCCCTTCCTGATACCCTCTCAGATCAGCTGGTGGTTGAAAGCAAGGCCAAGCTGTTGGGTGGTCAAAAGAAACCCTCCATCCTGCCCACTGGCCTTTTGCTGGAAGGGCTTTCATGGGGTCCATCCCAGCTCAGCAGCCTGGCCTGCAGTCTCCAGGCTGGATCCCAGACCCAGAACAGCCTGTCCACGCCTGGAGCCAGCGCAGCAGCGGCGAGGCGATCTGCTGAAATTCTTCCCAGCTTTCATTAGCTCTGGAGCCATGTCCTTTCCCACCCTATTTCCATGTGCCTGCAAGACACGTGAGCTCCCGAGCAGCTTCCCCCACGTTCTCCCAAGAGGCTGCTTCTCTGCATGCAAGGGCAAGAGGGACACCCTGACCTGCAAAGCGGGATGGGGTGTCCCAGCTCCCGGGATGCTCCCCATGTGTGGGGCCCGGGTGATGTCCCCACAGGCAGGTCTGCAGCCAACCAAAGCCGACATGAGATGAGTCAGGGCTGGCCGCAACCCCCCCCTCCTCCCTCCTGCTTGCAGGAACAGTGTAAAGGGAAGAAAAGGCTTTGATGGGGAGAGCAGAGCCTGGCTCAGACTGCACCCTCCTCCACTGCCACTGGCCTTTGTGGGCTGAAAGCTGGGTTTTTGTATCAACCCTGCAGGAACTGAGTTTTCCTAGGAGTTTCTGACCTTGCTTGCAGTTGTCAAGGCGGGTTGAGTGTGCCAGAATGCTGGCAGGATAATCCTTTCTGTAGGAAGCTGTGTAACACAAGGCTTGTTGTTCTGCCTCCTCTGAGCCTCCCTGCCAAAGCGTAGGGGCTGGAAAGCTTTCCCGGGCAGCACGCTTGTCCTGGCATCATGTCCAGTGGGAATCAAGGCCGAGAGAGGGGCTTTTTTCAGAGCCGGGGCTGCTGAGGCTGGAGTAGATGCTCCCAGCCTGAGCAGCTGCCTTTGCCCCGTCTCCCTGGGGTTGCTGTGTGGTGACCTTGGCAGGTGCCAGGGCAGTGACATGAGCTCCTGTGGGGCAACCCAGGATGGGGCACTGGCCAGCCAGTGCTGCCTGGGCAGCCTCTGTGGTAGGAGGACAGGGGGGAGCACTGCAAATTCTCCAGGGAGGTTCGCAGCGCTGCCTCAGTTTCCCCAGGCTCATCCTGTCCCGCTCACAGCGCTCAGGGGAAGAGCAGAAATCTGTCCCCAGGTCTCACAGCCCTGTCAGGAAGGCATAGGCCATGTCCTCTGTCCCCACGCTGCCACTCAGGTGGGTGCCAGCCCCTGCTCTGCCCCGCTGGGTGCCTTATCTTCTGCCCAGGAAGGAAGTGGTTAAAATGCCCGGATTTCCTGACTGTGGTGATGGAAGGGAAGGTGACCTGCAGAACTGCTTCGCAAGGCAATTTCTGGTGTCGGGAAAGTCCTGAGTGAGACTGAACTTGAAATCCAGCTAGAATTCGGTCTTCCCAGCCGAAATTTAAGCGCACGCTTAAATAACTCCTTTCTCCGCCCACCCCCAGCCCCCTCCTCCTGAGGACAGCTTAATTTATTCACGGCATGCTTGTCCCACTGCAGGGGTGGCCGCCACTTTGCGGGTGCTGCCACGTGCCCGCGGTAACACTCGGGGCGAGAGGGCAAAGAGCGGTGGTTCAAAGGTAGGAGCTCTGCGTCTTCCCGAGCCTTTCCACCGGATCCTCCTTGGCAGCACCGTGTCTCCGCCAGCTGCTTTGCCGGGCTGGGGGAGCCTTTCACAGCCCCGGGGCTTGGCGACAGTGGCCGGAAAAGGCAAAACTTTGTTCTTCGTGCTCGGGCTGGCAAGACAGAGGATGGCCCAGGCGGGTGCTCGGGGCAGTGCTGGGAGTGGGAGACAGATGCAAGGAGAGCTGGTCCCCCGGGAGATGCCAGGGGCAGGGGGTTTTGGGATGCCCAGGGGGAATGTGCTGCACCCCTCCTTCCACGGCTTCTGTGGCATGATGAGGCTGTTTGCGGGGTGATTTGACTTTTATTTGATTTCCTCACCGCTGCTTCCTCTGTGCTAATCTGCTTCCACCTGCTCCAGGAGTGGTAGAAGGGGAGGTGGGGGAAAAGTTCACCCCACTCCGGCTGCAGAAGCCAGGCTGGTGGGATGGATCCAGTCCTCCTCCCTACAGCCCTAGGGCCGGTCTTGCTGGTTTTTGCAGCAGATGTGGCTGATTCCTAAAGCCAGGCGCTCCCTCCCATCCCCCCTGTAGTGAGGCCAGGGCTGCAGAGGAAGGAAGCGATGTCTTTGCTCCAAAACAACTCGCTCTGCTCTTGGCTGTTGCAGGTACCTTCTGTATGGAGGAAGCCACTTGCTGCTGCCACAGCCCTCCACATCCCCTCCCCTGACGCCACCGTGGCAGGGTGACACCGTGGCTCTCTGGGTGCAGCATCTGGGGACGGCTCCACCAGCTGCTGCCACAAAGTGTGCCAATTTGGACAGTGCCATCACCACCCAACAGCACCTGCAGCTGCGAAAGCTGGCACTGAGACACCAGGTCTGGTACTGGATGTGTTTGGGGGTGGGGATCCAGGAGGGTCCCCTCCCTGCTGACCTCTGCTGTCCCTCTGCCAGGCTTCTGGGTGACACGGGATGAGTGTGCCGGCCGACGAGCCGGGCAACCCAGCCCATGCCATCTTTGAGAGGTTCCTGCGTGCTGGGGAGTGCCGGGAGGTGCTGGGCTGCTTTGTGGAGCTGTGCCAGCAGCTGGGGCTGCAGGGCAGTGGGCTGCAGCTCTACCACGGCCTCAAGGCTGCCCTCAACTATTGGAATGCCAAGGCTCTGTGGAGCAAGCTGGATAAGAAAGCCGGGCACAAGGACTACGACCAGGGCACAGCCTGTGCTGGCACCAAGGTACCCGGGATGTGGGGTGAGGGGTTTGGGTCCCTCCCTGCCCCGTGTCCTTGTCTCCAGGGTGAGAACATCCCTTGGGACACTCTGGCTCTCATCCCAGGAGGATGCAGGATGTGCCAAGCGGGAGGTTGATGGAGTTTAATGGGACAGGATGTTAATTAGCACTGCTCAGCTCCCCATGGCATGATGCCGCCTCAGTGCCACGCAGCCAGCAGCGTCCTTCCTCCTCCCAGCTGCTTCTCGCTGGGGACATCTCATGGCGGGGCTGAGGGACCTGTCAAGTCCTTTCTGGGAGACAGGAACATCCCAAGTAGGATTTCCCCTTGGGGACATCTGTTCCCTGTCCCACAGATGATGGCTTTTGTCCTGACTGCTGTGCCCTGTTGTCCCAGCCCCGTGCAGAAGCCGTCAGGAGACAAAACCCGTGTCAGGCCTGCAGCAGACCTGCACCTTATCTCATCCAGTGCTTTAATTGCTGCCATTCCCCTGACTGCCATTGCCCTGGGTGAAGGCAAGGTTCAGGGGGCGGGGGGCACCCCGATTTGCAGGGAGAATCAGTGAGAAAAAGGCAGTAGCGGGGAGGGCCAGATCCTGACCCAGCGAGCGGGGAGGTGCTGCCTTTGGGAGTGCTGGGGGGTTCACCCAAACCCCGCTCTGGGGCTGCCCACCCCCTTGACCCTGCCTGTCCTGTGCCATGGCAGTGCTTGGTGGTGGGCGCCGGGCCCTGCGGGCTGCGGGCGGCCATCGAGCTGGCGCTGCTGGGTGCCCGCGTGGTGCTGCTGGAGAAGCGCGACTCCTTCTCCCGCAACAACGTCCTGCACCTCTGGCCCTTCACCATCCACGACCTGCGGGCGCTGGGCGCCAAGAAGTTCTATGGGCGCTTCTGCACTGGCACGCTGGACCACATCAGTGAGTTTTAGGAGACCCAGGCTCTGGGGTTCCTGACTGTGGGGAGTCTAGGGACCCAGGGGTGCAGCCCTGAATACCCCTCTGTCCTCCCAGGTATTCGGCAGCTCCAGCTGATCCTGCTGAAGGTGGCTTTGCTCCTGGGGGTTGAGGTGCACATCAATGTGCGGTTTGAGGGCCTTGTTCCCCCCACAAGCAAGGCAGGTACGGTATCTGTGCAGGGCGGGTGGCATTCCTGGGGACAAGGACAGGGCTGTGCGTGGCCACTCTGAGCTCCCCAATCCTTCTGCTAGCCCAAGGCATGCCTTTTTGGGGGGAATGAGATGCAACCCTTTCCCTGCTCCCTGGGAACCAGCACATTCATGACCCCCCTTCTCCCTGCAGGTGGCTGGCAGGCTGTGCTGCAGCCCAGCTCCTCTCCCCTCACCCACTACGAGTTTGACGTCCTCATCTCAGCTGGCGGTGGCAGATTTGTCCCTGAAGGTGACATCAGGTGTCCCTGCAGCCCCAGGACCAATGTGGGGGGCTGGGTGGGGGCTCACGCCTCTCCCCTCCTGCAGGGTTCAAGCGGAAGGAGACGCGTGGGAAGTTGGCCATTGGCATCACCACCAACTTCATCAACCGCCACAGCCGGGCCGAGGTGGAGGTGGCTGAGATCAGCGGCGTGGCCCGAATCTACAACCAGAAGTTCTTCCAGAACCTCTACAACAAAACAGGTCAGTGGTCCCAGCCCCCACATGGGAGGTGCTGGGGGCTCCTGTCCCCTCCTGAGGGAGCTGGAGGCTCAGCCCCAGGATGTCGCCGGTGATGGGCTGCATTTCCCTACATGGTACCCCACTGCAGGGGACATTTGGTGTCTGAGCCCAGTGCTGGGGCACCCTGTGGCCCTGGCTCAGCCCCTTCCCCATCACCAGGCATCGACCTGGAAAACATCGTGTACTACAAGGATGACACTCACTATTTCGTCATGACGGCCAAGAAGCAGAGCCTGCTCAAGAAGGGGGTCATCCTCCAGGTGAGAAGGGCAGGATCTGGCCCTGGGATCCCACAGCAATGGGCAGCTGAAAGCCTTGAAAGCAGGATGCAAATCGTGGGTGCTGGTTTGACTGCACACCCCTGGGGTGGTGGAGGCTGCAGCAGCTGTTGCCTGTGCCACAGGAAAAATCCTTCCAGGGTTCTCAGAGTGCAGTGGCACAGCTGCACCCCAGAGCTGCGTGCTCCTGGGCTGAGGGACAAACAGCACCTCCCACACCCCAGCCAGCTTCACCCCATCTCCGCAGGACAAAGCAGACATCGAGAGCCTCCTGTCCCCAGACAATGTGAACTGGGACGCCCTCCTTAGCTATGCCAAAGAAGCTGCCAACTTCTCCACCAACTACTGCCTGCCCGAACTGGAGTTTGCCCTCAACCACCGGGACCTGCCGGATGTTGACATGTTCGACTTCACCTGCATGACGCGCTCGGAGAACGCGGCGCTGGTGCGGGAGCACAACGGGAGCCGGCTGCTCCTGGGGCTGGTGGGCGACTGCTTGGTGGAGGTGAGAGATTCCCCTGCAGCACCACCTCATGCCTCCACTTCCCTCTGCCTGTAAGATGCATTGGTTGCAATATATTTCTCCTCCCTAAGTGCTTCTCATCCCAGTTGCCCAGTGCACCCCATCCTTTGGCAGGCTCCCAGTAGTGGCATGCTTTGGGGAGGTTATCCCCCTTCTCCAGCCCCACCAGAGATTTGGGGTTGGTTCAGGATGGAGGAGCAGCCCAGCCCCCCCCAGAAGCAGCTGTGCTGGCTAGGGAGGAGACGGCCACCCATCCTCTCCGTGCGCGTCCTGCCGCCACTCCCTCTTTCATCCCTGGCCAAGCCTGGCAGCTCTCAGCCTCCTCCCAGCTGCCCTGACCAGCCATGCAACTCCAGTTCCAGCTCTGCCTTTCCCTTTGCAGCCCTTCTGGCCGCTGGGCACCGGGGTGGCCAGGGGCTTCCTCGCCGCCTTCGACGCAGCGTGGATGGTGCGGCGATGGGCGGCCGGGACACCCCCACTGGAGGTGCTGGCCGAGAGGTGAGTGTCCCCATCCCGCTGGGCTGGGTCTGGAGCACGTGAGGATGGTGGCAGCGATGCCAGCCCTGTCCCTTGCACCCAGGGAGAGCATCTACCAGCGCCTCTCGCAGACGTCCCCAGACAACACCAACAAGAACATCAGTCAGTACAGCATCGACCCGGCCACGCGCTACCCCAACATCAACCTGCAGGCCATCAAAGCCAGCCAGGTACCTGGCCAGGTCCTGCCATGGGACAGCCAGCCAGCCCAGCCTCCCTGGCTGTCAGGTGACACTAATTTGCCTGGTCCCCTGTCCCCAAAGGGTGTGAGACTGAAGCTATTAGTCCCCAGGACATTGTGGATGGCAGAGGGTTCTGGAGAGTTGTGTGGGGGTGTCCCGGTGTCCCCCTTGCTGGGGCCAGCTCCCTGCGCAGTGCCATTGGCTCTGTACAGGTGGTGACCACCACTGGCATGTCCCCATTGGCAGGTCAAGGACCTCTACCTCGTGGGCACGGTGGAGGTGGACCACAAGAGGAAGAGCGACAACCGGCTCAGCACCGGTAGGAGCAACCAGTCCTGCCCAGCAGCCCATGCCCAAGTGACTCCTGCCTTGATTTTCCTCCCCCTCCTTGTTTCTTGTGCCCTGGCCTGTGTCCAGCAGGCTGTCCTGGTGACACCACTGGTTTCTATGCCCTCTGCTTGTGGCCCACGTTGGGTCACGTCCCCCTGCTGCCTTCTGGGGAGGAGACTGTGCCTCTCCAGCCTGCACTGATGCTGAGCCATGAAATATTGACAGATGCTTTATCAACCCATTTATTGAGACTTGCGGGGATGGTTGCAGGGGGGAGAGGAGGTGTCTCAGGTCACTCCCATGGGATCCCTTTCCTGTTAAAGCACTGATGCTGAGGCAGGAGGTGGGCCGGGGGAGTTGTCCCCTGTCTCTGTGGAATGGGGACACACAGGCTGCCTCCCCAGCAGCGCCTGGAGACGTCTACGAAGAGCTGCTGAGCTGGTGCCAGGCCAGCACGGCTGGATACCCTGGCGTGGCCGTGAGCAACTTCACCACCTCCTGGACCAGTGGCTTGGCCCTCTGCGCCCTCATCCACCACTTCCGCCCAGACCTGGTGTGAGTGCCTGGGACCCCCCCGGAACCCTCCACTCTGCAGAGCCCACCCTGATGGCAGCTGTGTCTCCCCTCAGGGACTTGGACTCAGTGGACCCTCAGAATGCCATTCGGACCCACCAGATGATGCTGGACATAGCAGAGCAGGAGCTGGGCATCCAGCCTGTACTCTCCAGTGCTGAGATGGCCACCATGGCAGAGCCTGACCGCCTGGGCCTCATCACCTACCTCAGCCAGTTCTATGAAGTTTTCAGGACCTCTTCAGGTGTGAGATTTTGGGGGGATTTGTCCTGTCCTGAGGCCCACTGGGGCTGGCTGGGTGCTCTCCTCTTTGTTGGGTGGGTCTCACCAAAATGGCCATGTCCTGTGCAGAGGTGGAGGTCAGCAAGAAGCCACTGTCTCCCTGTGGCACGCGAGGGGCCATCCTCTTCCTCAGCAAACTGCAGAGGAGCCGGAACCTGACACACAAACGTGCCCAGGTGAGGGACCCCCACCCAGACCCTCGTGACACACCAAAGCCCTGTCCCCTTCCCCACCCAAACCACCCCATTTGCATTTGCAGGACAGTGCCCAGAAGGACACTGAGGCCAAGAGGAGCCACAGGGACACCGAGGTGGGTCTGCCCCAGGCACCCCAAGGGGTGTTCTGCTGGGGTGCAGCAGTCCTGGGGGGAGAGTGGGGGGCTGACCCTCCCCTTGGGTCACTTGTAGCTGGACACGGGGCTGGATGGAGACACTCCGGACAGTGCCCATGAGCTGCCGCAAACCACTGTGATGGACCCAGGGCAGGTTGGTCCTTGTGTCACCTTGGGATGGAGGGTCCTGCTCAGGGCTGGTGGGCACTGGAGGGGCACCAGTGGCTGGCAGGGCCAAGCCAAGGGCTGGGACCAGGGCAGCTCAAGCAGACGCCTACAGGCTCCCAGCTCCTCCCTGCCTGTTTCCTGACCCAACTGGTTTTCCGGAGCCAAGTCTTGCCACTCCCTCACCCATCCCGAGCACCCAGACCTGGTGCTGCAAGAGGGGCAGAGCCCTGCCCCGTGCCCCCATGGCTGCCTGCACAGCCACAGGGCAGGGTGGGTGCCAGGCCCCCGGTGCCACCCCAGCCTGTCCTCTCTCCCTGCAGCCGGTGAGGGAGAGGACAGGGGAGAACAGTGACGCCTGCTACTTCTGTGGCTGCCGTGTCTACATCCTGGAGCGAGCCAGTGCCGAGGGACGCTTCTTCCACCGCGGCTGCTTCCAGTGCCGGCGCTGCGGGGCCACCCTGCGCCTGGGCGACTACGCCTTCGACGAGGAGGAAGGTGAGGTGGCTTTTGGGGAGCGGGAATGCTCGGGGCACGACTTCTCCACCTTGCAGGTTGTCACATGAGTTCGCCCCCCCTCCCCCCAGGTCATTTTTACTGCTCGCTGCACTACCCCAATCCACCCAGCGTGGACCTGCCCCGGGATGAGGCTTCAGCACTGCCTGATGGGGTAAATCATCCTAAGTCCCTGTAGGTGATGGTGGAAAGGCAAAGTGTGGAGGGGGTGCTTGGGCGTGGCCCTGCGGTGCATCACTCCTGTGCTCTGGCTCTGCTGTAGGATGCTGATGCTGCTGCCCACCCACCCTCAGAAGCTGGAAGCCCACGTGTGTCCCCCATGGAGCGGGCACCCAGTCCACCTCAGCCCACTCCAGCAGCCCCACAGCCAGGGGAAGAGCCTGGGGAAGTTGAGGACACTGCAGATGCTGGTGACATGGAGGAGCAGGAGCTGCTGGCACAGCCTGGGAGGGATGTGAGGGAAGAGGAGGTTCCCAGAGCAGAGCCCCGAGGGACAGCAGAGGAGGGCGAGGAGAGTGGGGGCAGGAGGAAGATCATCCTTACACCACTGGAGAAGCTCAGTCTGTCCACGCTGAACCTCACCAGTGAAGCAGAGCCTGAGCCTCCACTGAAGCCAGCTCGTCTGCGGCCCCAGGCAGCACCTGAGGCCCTCCCTGCCCTGGGGCAGGGACAAGGCGCCTGGAAGCAGAAGGAGGGGAAAATTGACATGGAGAAAGGTAGGTGGTACAAACTGGAGTGTCCAGACAAGCAGAGCTCTCAGTCCCTCCAGGACGTGCTGTACCCACATCTTGCTCATGAGGAACCAGCCTGAAACGGCTCTTTCCTTGGGCAGATTTGGAGGAGAGTGACAGCGAGGAGGATGAGGAGGAGGAGGATGAGGAGGAGAAAGAGGAGGAGGAGGAAGGCAGAGGCCTTGGCATCATGAAAGAGTTGGTGAGGATTTTCCCCAAGTGCTGGTGGCCCCACCAGCACACGTGGTAGCCGGGGCTCTTGCTCCTTTCACAGAGGCACTGGGTCTGGCTCAGCTGTGGCTGCCAAGGCAGGAGGTGCCTGGTGCAGGGCCTGTGCCTCCGTCCTTTCACAGTACCCAGACCCGAGGGAAGAGGAGAAATATCCCACCTGGAAGCGCACGTTGGCTCGCCGGGCCAGGGAGTCCCAGGTGAAGCGGTTCTGCAGAGCCCAGGTAACCCACAGGGGAGACCCAGGTCCCCAGCGTGGCACTGTCCCCTCCATCTGTCCCCCTGCTGCTGGTGGCCACATGTTGGCAGGTGCTGGCCTGCAGGTGAGTGCTGCCTTTCTCTTCCAGGCCATCCAGAGACGGCTGGAGGAGATCGAGGTGACATTCCGGGAACTGGAGCAGCAGGGCATCAAGCTGGAGAAGCTACTCCGGGATGAGAATGGTAAGGCCAGGGTGGGTGGAGCACTGTGACCCTGTGATAGGGGTCTGCACCCCACTCACCATTCCCCTGTCCTGCAGAGAGCCTGGCTGACCAGCAGACACGGTGGACAAACCAGCTGCTGTACCTGGTCCAGAAGAAGAACAATCTGATGAGCGAGGAGTCGGACCTCATGATCGCGTAAGGCTTGGGGGATGCTCCCTGGTTGGTGTGAGGGCTCAGCTCAGCCCAGTCCCCTGCGAACCCTGTACCCAGCACACCCTTTTCCTCCCCACAGGGTGCAGGAACTAAAGCTGGAGGAGCAGCAGTGTCAGCTTGACCAGAAGCTCCGGAGTTACATGAACAAGCAGGGTGAGTGCCAGCACGTGCCAGGGCGAGGATGCCTTTGCATGGTGTGGGGAGCAGCTCAGGGTTTGTGGCCTTCCCAGCCCTACTCTGGCCCCCTGCACCCACAGAAACCCTGAAGACACCTGAGGATGAGAAGGCTGAGCAGGAGATCCTGAAGCAGCTGCTGGAGGTGGTGAATAAGCGCAACGTCCTCATCCAAATGCAGGAGGAGAAGCGACTCAGTGAGCTGCGGCCTTGATCCTCACAGCCCCCGGAGCCACGGGATCCTCCCTGGGGGACAAGCAGAGTGTGTGAGTGTGTGTGTGTGTGTGTGTGTGTGAGTCCCTCTGAGCATCCCTCTGAGCATCACTCTGAGCTACCTCTGGAGGTGGTGATGCCCCAGCTGCCCGCAGGTGCTGGCAGCCAATCCAGCTCCCTGCTTGCCAAAGTCTGTCACTGAGGGGCCAGACCTGCTGGGAGATGCTCACGTGAGGAGACACTGAGAAGCACTCAGCTTTGGGGTGCTGAGAGGACATTCCTGTGTGTGGCTGGATGGCCTTTGCCTTGCGCTTGTTGGAAAATGAGACTCGCAGGGGGCTGCAAAAGGGCGCTGTGGTGACTCCCAGCAGCAAGGAAGTGACTGTGGCCACCAGAGGCAGCCCACAGGGCAGATGCCATATGTGCAAGGGCACCATCAGGAGTGGTCTCTGGAAGCCACCCTGGGACATCCTGAGGTCTGAGGGCATTCATCCCAGCCTGGACCCTCTATCTCAAGGGACATCTGGCTGTACACGTGGGGGCCAGTGACAGACAGATTGGGCTGATCAGCCGCTCTGCACCACTGCTTTTGGATGCCACATCCATGCTGTCCCCAGCTGCTGCAGGAAACCAGGGTCAGAACCCTGCCATGAGCCCCTTGGGCAAGGGAAGGGCTTTTTGTCCAGTAGCTCCTAAGGGAATTCTGCTCAGGGCCAGTACTCTAACACCGAGGACAAGGGACACCAGCGGCTGTCCCTCCTTGCCCCTTTGGGATTTCTTCTGCTTGGCAATGCCATAGTGGTCTTTGCACAGACCTCAGATGCCCTTGGAGTCCCTTGCTGTTGCAGGGTGGCCTCTGTGGCCAAATGGCAGCCCCAGATGTGTTGGGATGGGGGTCCCAGGCATAGGTTCTTCTCTTAGCAACACCACCCTGTGTTCAGCCCTCATCCTGCCATTCCCCTCAGCACCTCCTCCAGCCCTCCCAATCCTGCTGCAAATCCACTCCCTTCAAATAAAGCCCCCCTGACCCGGCGCCAAAGGTTAAAATACAGCCTTTATTTTCCATCTGAGTCAAAACTGGTTGCCAGAACAGCCACCAGCAGAAACTTTGAGGCCACCCCAGGCAAGGGGAGCCTCAGCCTCTCAAGTCTTCCAGCCAGGCCAGTGGGTCCCTCCATGTACAAAAGGGTGTGTTTAAAAAGACAGCAATAAAAATCTGCCTCCATCGTGGTTTTCACAGGGGTCAATGCAATAAATCTACTCCAAAAATCTTAGTTTTCACCCGGAGGCAGCTGTCAAACCTGCATGACTGCACTGGCTGCAGTGCTGCTCTCCTAAAATCTGAAGTCAGCTAAAAACAAGGATCAAAAAGGGGACACGGTGGAGCCAAGGGGACAATTGTGGAACACCCACAGCCTCAGCTCAGCCTTCGCTGGGACGCTCCTGCAGCGCCCGCAGTGCCATCCACATCTGGTCCTTGGTGCCGTGCAGCATCTTCACCTCCATGGTGTGAAACAGGTGGAGACCGGTGGCGAGGACAAGGACGCCGAGGGCGAGGAAGGCCAGCAGGCAGAAGGAGAGCTTGGGGAAGGGCTGCTCTGTGCCCAGTCCGGCCAGTATGCCCAGTGCAGCCGCAGCCTGGAGCAGCAGCAGCAGCAAGGCCAGCACGGCCATCCTGCCCGAGGAGTAGCGCTGCCGCTGTGCCGCCTGCAGCCCCACACCCACCTCTGTCCGTGCCTCTGTCACCACGTCCGCCAGTGCCAGGTCTGCGGGGACAGGGGCCCTCAGCGGGGTGGGACCTCCATATCCCATTCCTATGCCCCCCATACCACCCCAATACCCTTCTCCCCGTCTCCGCCTCTCTGCAGCCCTCCACAAGCAGCACCGCAAGGGGAAACATCCCCAACAAGCTCCGTCCAACTCCACCAGTCCCCCCAGCACATGGTGGATGCTGGCAGCAGCCCCCAGACTTACCAGCTGCGCCAAGGGCGGCACCCACAGGCTGTCCCCGCCTCTGGATGTGCAGTGTTGCCATCACAGCTTCATGATCTGAGAAGGGGATGTCTGTGCCCAGGGCTGGCCCTGTGGTGGTCTTCAGCTCTTCACACTTCACTGTGAAGCTGGAGATGGCCTGGGTGAGGGGACAAGGGGGTCACACCAGTGCCTCACCCCCACCCCTCACAGCTGGTGGCCAACGCTCCCCGTACCTTGTAGAGGATGTAGTCAATGCGGATGCCCAGCGGGAAGGGCAGCAGCTCCGACTTGTCAATGAAGCAGTTGTCAGGGACAAGGGTGCAGCCATTCTTGCAGCCCTGAGACAAGAGCCTGGGTGAGTGGGGGGCTCTTGGAGTGCCCTGGGACCCTGCTCAGCCCCCCAGCTCACCTCAAAGCGCATGGCCTCAGCAAAGGCATCCCGCAGCCCTGTCCAGCCACGCAGCAGCCGGATGCCCACATCTTCAGGGTGCATGTTCAGGTCCCCTCCCAGCAGCACCACGTCTGCTGCCTTTGAGGTGTGTCTGTGGGGACAGGGATGGCTGTCCTGCCCTGCCCTGCACCAGACTGGAGTGACTGGGACCTGCCCAGTGCTCCTCAGCCTTATTCCTGACTGGGATTGGTGCAAGTGGGAGCTCTCTGCAGTGCAAGCCCCGGGGGCAGGGGTGACCACACACGTCCTGGGGACCCGCAGGGGGACACCGTGCAGCTGCTCACCGGATGAACTGTGCCAGCTCCCAGGCCTGCACCAGGCGGTGGGGCAGGTAGGCGTCCTTCTCCCGGCAGTACTCGGCATGCAGCTGGAGAGAGAGGGAAAGGAAGCACAGGGGCTGTGGCTCCCATGCTAACACCTGCCCTGCCCCCAGGCTCCCTGCAAACCCACCCAACCCCTCTGAACAGTCCCTGCCAACACCTCTGTCTTTATGTCACCGCCACTGGGGAGAGCCTGGGATGCTCGCCCCACTGCACAACCAGGTTGTGGGTCCCTGCCCCCCCCAAGCAATATTTTATTAAATCAGTGCATAGTCCAGGGCAGAGTGGAGAGCAGTGCTTAAGCAAGGGGACAGTAAAAGAGGGGTACAGCCACTCATTCCCCTCCTCCCCACTGTCCCCCCCATGCTGGGTTCTTCCCTGGGGTGCTCACGTGGGTGACGTAGACATTGAAGGTGATCCCTGAGATCTTAATAATGACGAGACCAACGGACTTGCCGCAGAACCAGTCCCCATGCTGGAGCTGCCAGAGGGGAAGGAGAGCAGGTCAGGGCTACTGAGGCTCTGTGGGAATGGACACCATGGTGCCACGTGCCCCCCACCCTGCTTACCATGTAGGGGTACCCGTTCAGTGAGTACTGGTAGAGTAAGGTGTCCAGGATGGGGAACCTGGAGAAGACGCAGAGGCCACTGCCGATCACCCCGCTGTGGGAGGGAAATGGCACAGTGAGGAAACGTGGTTCCCAAAACCTCTGCCTCCCCCTAGCCCTGAGCCAGGAGGATTCCCTGGATGCCTGGATCCTAGTGTGCTCCTGTGAGCATCCCACTACCCAGGCATGGGGTCTCCCACAGCGACAGAGGTGGCCTAAAGCACCTGCACCGGTCTCTACAAGTGCTAAACCCCAAGGACACGGCACAGCCCTGGCACTGCTCCACAGACAGCCCCAGGGGGGTGACCTTGCCCTTCTCACCTGCGGAAGTAATGGGAGAAGGGGTAGCAGCCTGCTAGTTTCACCCTCAGGTCACTGTAGTCCTGCTCGCTCCACACCTGGAGAACAGTGGGATAGGCTGAGAACAGTCACGCTCATCTCCCAGGCTGGGAATGGCTGCACTTGGCTCACAAACTGCCCTCACCTCCTGGAGCAGCACCAGGTCAAAGCCCTCCCGGCGCAGCATGTCCCCGATGAGCCGGACGCGCTCCTGCCGCCGCTTGCTCAGGTAGCGGATGGCCCTGCCAGAGAGGGGTGACAGTCACAGCCTGGTGGGGACAGGTGATGGGGGCTGTCAGGGCCCACTGTGACCCAAAGCGAGGGAGGGAAAGAGGGCTCCAGTACCCATAGAAGCAGGATGCAGATGGGAAAGGTGGGAGGGGGAAAGGGCCATGTGAGGACATGGGGACAAGAGGGATATGCAGGGAGGCTGTCTGGGGACAGCTTCTCCTGCCTGCAGAATTGAGGCAGCTCATCCTTGCTTGAGGTGCAAATGAGGGGTATTTCTGGGGCTAACAAGCACAGAGGGGACAGGAGGCACGACCCAGCCAAGTACCTCATGACCCTCTGGGGCTGGGAGAGTGGTGTGACCCCAAAATGAAGGGGACATGAAGGTAACCCCAAGGTGGGACCCCTCTCCCAGTGCAGTGTTCCCATCTCCACCCACACAGCCTGGTGCAGACCCAGCAAACTCTGGACTCACCAGCAGTTGAGGTCAAAGATACGGAGGCGCAGGGTGGGCTCTCCCTCCATCGCTTGTCGGGGCTTTGCAGGGGCCAGAGGGCAACACCGAGCAGAGGGGAGGACCTGCAGGGAACGGGTTGGAGTGACAGCCCCGGGAAGCCGGTGCAGGGTGCAGGACAGAGCCAAGGAGCCAGGCTGGGAAGGCGGAAGGGCTGAGCTGGAGCAAAGGCCAGGAAGGAAGGAAGGAAGAGCGCTCAGAGTGCTCCAGGACTTTTCCCTCCCCCTCTGCGGGCAAGGCCCACCCCGAACCCCAAACTGCCCCCATACAGCGATCCATATACCCAAACATGGATCCATATGACTCTTCATCCAGTGGCTGGGCACACCGGTGGGCCAGGGGTGGGGTACAGGGCTCAACCCCTCTGCCTGTCAGTGAGTTGCGTTCCAGGATGGACTTTCACCCTGGTTTCAGAGTGAATCCACGAGCTACGGGCATGGGACACCATCACACACCTCCCCACTCGGGAAGCCCATGGGTCCTCTTTGAGACCCCAAACCCCGGTGGAGCCAGCAGCTCCGGAGCAGCCCCAGCGCTCCGCCAGCCCCACTTCTCCCATGCCTGACCCCGTGAGATCGTCCAGTTTCCGGTTTAGAAGCGAAAAAGAGCAACCCCGGAGCTCCAGGATGCCGGTGCGGGCAGCCGGGCTCTGCCTGCCCCGGCGAGATTACCGAGCGCCTCACCCCGTTCCTGAGCCGCGCTAATTAATGCCGGCGGCTTCTACCAAGCCTAAACCCAGAGGGACGCTCCCCGCTGCCGGAGGGATGGGGCGGGCGGCGGGGACAGCAGCGGGACAAGGAGCGGGACAGCGGCAACAGGTGGAGCGGGGACAGCAGCGGGGCAAGCGGGGGAGTGGGGAAACAGGAGCGGGGGGACAGGAGCGGGGCAAGCGGAGGAGCGGGGGGACAGGAGCATCGGAGCGACAGGAGGAGCGGGGACGGCAGCGGGACAGCCGGGGGAGCGGAGCAATAGAGGAGCGGAGCTACAGGAGCAGGGGAGCTACAGGAGCAGCGGGGCCGGGAGCAGCGGGGCCGGGAGCAGCGGGGCGCGGAGCGATCGGCGGAGCCGAGAGCGGACCTGCAGCGGGCCGGGAGCGGCGCGGGGCCGCGGGACTACGCGTCCCGGCAGGCAGCGGAGCGGGGCGGAAGGGGCAGGACCGGCGCCGGGGCAGGGGCGGTGAACGGGGCCGGGAACGGGGCCGGGTGTGGTGGGTGTAACGGGGCGCGCCGGGGTGCGGGTGGGATAGTGGGGTACGGGCGGCTCGCAGGACGGGGGAAAGCGGGCGGTGGTGAAACACGTCGCCTGTGTCCCCTGCGTGTAGGACGGGGTGTGTGTAGCGAACAGCGAGCAGGGCTTGGAGGGGTGGTGGTGACTGGTGGGACAGACCAGCGCTCTGCCACCTGCTGCTGTGGGCCCCGCGTGTTCCTGAGCCCAGCGATGCTGCGGGGAAGCACAGCGGGAGCGTCTGCCATGGCCAGCCCGACCTTTCCCCACCAAACCCTGCAGTACTGATGCAACCTAGAGCAAAACACAGCTGGATGTGGCATCCTGGTACCCAGAACTGGGGTCTCAGGAGAAGCGTCACCCAGCCAAGGGGTTACATGGGACACAGCAGCTCTCACAGTCCTGGCTGTTGAAGAAAATCCCAAGAAATAAAATAGGAACTTCAGAACTGCTTGAGCCAACCCATGAACAAATAATTTTAATGTTTTTTTTCAGCAGACCGTAGTTTTCTCGGAGCTCCACAGTCTCCTCTCTTTGAAGTTGGACAGATACAGTAAACACAACAAATATATGATACAACCCATCACAGCTGGATTAAAAAAAATACACAAAAAATATAATACATAAAAAAATGGATTTTTAACATTGTGGACTGACGCAGCTCTAAAAATGGTGATTGTAACCCTGGTAAGCTTTACAAAGTCTTTAAAAAAATAAAACAGTACTTCATGTGAAATTCATAAATACACTGGAGGAGAACGGAGGGGCTGGGGAGCAGGGGAGTTGAGAAAGTGTCTCGGATCATGACTAAACCCCGGCCAGGGCTGCTGGGGGCACCAGTCTGTGTGCGTGGGGTGCAGTGTGAGCCCTGGGCTCGGTGCAGGCAGGAGGGAGGGGGGGATGGAGGGATGGAGGCACAAACCGGTCCAGTTAACGAAGAGCTTCGTCCCCCATCAGGGCTGAGAGCGGGGCACACCTGTGTTTTATGTGGGGAAGTTTTGAGTTTTCATTCCCAGAGTTTTTAGATCAGTGAGTGAAACAGAAGAAGAAGAAAAAAAAAAACCCAAAACCTACGAAACAACAAACAAACATGCTACATATGAGAACTTGGCCAGAGAGCCCCAGCACAACCCTGGGATGGTATGCCAGTGCCTGGCCTTGGATTTTTCCCTCTCTTTCCCCCCTGCTCCATCTGCCCTGCTCACAGCAGCCGCCTCAGTCCAGTCCCTGAGCCCTTGGCCTGGCACGGGGCCAGGGTGGCTCTGCCCTGTCCCACAGGGATGGGTGGCTTTTCCCAGCAGCAAGAGGTCGAAGTCCCCATGCCTCACAGGACACGTGGCATCAAGGTGGCAGCCAAGGCACTCTCCTGAGCTCTGGGGCTGTTCCTGTTCCTTGCACTGGCAACATTGGGCCTAAACCTGCCCTGTCCCCCTCCCTAAAGGGCTGCAGTGCCCCTCAAAACACTCCTGCCCTCCTTCCCCCTGCCTTCACTCCCCTGACAACATGAGAAACCCATTCAGACCTGGCCACCTCAGGCTCCCTGTCCCTCTGCCAGCCTCCTGCCACCCTGCTCCCTGCCACCTCTGTCCCTCTGTGACCCTCCTGCACTTTGGAGATGCTTTCCCCAGACTCTGCCCTTGCAGCCTCAGGACTGGGCACACTGCCTTGGCTTACTTTGGGCTGCAGCCACAAAAATACCTCCAAGCTGACCCAGTCTCTTATCCTGGCATCCCTCCTGTTCTCTGTCCCCTGTCTCTCTCCTCTCTGTCCCGAACTCTGTCCACTGACAGCTTGGCCCTGGCATTGCTCAATATGTTTTTCCCTGCACAAGTCACCTCCCTGGCCACTTCCCACAGGATGCAGGCAAGCGGACGGAGCAGTCTGGAACAGTCATCGCAGAAAAAAGGCAAAAAAAAAGGTGAAGGAACAACAAAAAAACAAAGAAACAAGGAAAATATACATATGCAAAGTAAATCAGGCAAATCTGCCCTCACTGCTCTCTACTCCTGACTCCTCAGCAAGCAACCACAGTGGGGACACTGAGCCTGGGCCACCCCTAAGTGCAATTCCTGAAAGCGCACGCAGAGCTCAGGGGATCCCACACAAAACCCAGCCAGAGATGGAGACATCCCAAACCTTTCCCTAAACAAGACACTTCCCGTGCAGGGTGGGAGGGGAGCACCTGGGCACTGCAGAGGGTCATCAGCCTGATTACAAGCATGGTGTCTTTTTAAAAAGCACTTTAATTAAAAAAAAAAGGGGGAAAAAAGGAGCCATAAAACCCCATGGTTTGCATTGTCGATGCCCTCATGCCTTCACTGCCACTGGGCATAGAGAAGGAGCATCCCTGGGGAGGTGGCAGTGTCCCCTCCTCCATTCTGCCCTGCCCTGCTCCTGCCCTGCACATCTGTCCCCACAGCCCCCTGGGCTGTGCCACGCGCTGCCAACGCCGCTGTCGCTGCCATGCCCATCGGTGTCGGACCAGACCTGGCACGGTGCTACATCCTCCTGACCATCAGTGCTCGCTCCTCTCCACTCAGGACCGGGGCCACTTCTGAGCGAGGGCGGGGGTGAAAGGAGGGAGGAGTCATTCTCTGCTCCAACGTCCCGCTGCTGCTGCTGCTGCTGCTGCTGGTGGCACGGTGGGGTCCTGGCCTTCATCAGCAACACCGAGGGCCGGTCTCTCCCTCTCCAGCGCCGGATGTGGGTTTCCTTTCTCCCTACGCTTCCTTTCCCATCCTTCTTCTTCTTTTTTTTTTTTTTTGGTAATTTTATTTATTTATTTAAAAAAAAAAAAAAAGAAACTGTTCCTAAGTAGAAAACATCTGCGATCACAAGTCAGTCTTTTTTGGCTATTGTTTTTCTTCCTCCTCCTTCTCCTTCTGTCTTCAAATGGTTTCTCGCAAGGCAACAGGCACGGGTGGCTTTTCTGCACGGCCTTCTCCCTCCCCTGCACGCCCCTTGTGCCCCTGCCTGTCCCCAAGGGCCCCTAGTCCTTGACCAACTTGTACACGTGGTGCTGGGCGCCGTGCTCGCTGGTGGAGACCTCGAAAACGAAGGCAATGCAGAGCAAGGTTTCCTGGGTATCCCTGTTCGTAACAACCTGCAGCAGGAGCAGAATGTGTCAGGGGAGTGCTGTGCCCATGGACAGATGCTGTTATCTGGGGGAGGTTGCATGGGCTCAGGCAAAGCCACTTTGCACCATGAGAAAATCTGCTACCCATTATTTGTAGGGTCGCACAGGCAGTAGCACAGCCAATTTAATGGCATTAATTGCCAGTTTAATTGAAATTTAACTACCCAGTTTTGGGGAAGTTGCACAGGCTCAGGAACAGCCTGAACTGCACCACCAAAAATTTGTTTGGGGGAGGCTGCATTGGCTCAGGCACAGCTACTGCACCAAAAACTGCTACCCATTATTTGGGTAATTTTGGTGAAGCCAAACAGTCAGGCACAGCCAATTTAATCGCACCATGAAAATTCTGCTCCCCGTTATCCAGTAGATTTGTCCAGGCTTGGGCACAGCCCCTTTGTTTGCACCACCAAGATCTGCTCCCTGGAATTCAGGGGCTGTGTGGGCTCAGGCACAGCCAGGTGTGTGTGGGGCCAGCAGGGTTGATGCAAGTGCGGGCTCCACACTCCTGGTGGGACACACCCCCTAGAAAAGGAGGGGAGGTACCTGCAGGATGGTGAAATTCTCCAGGACACTGTTCATCATGTACTTCTCCGGGAGGTGCTTGAGTTTGTGGATGAAGTTGATCATGTACTCGCACATGGGAGACCGGTGGATGCGGTAGACGAAGCGGCCGTTCTCCAGCCGTGCATACTCCGTCTGCAGGGGACAGCCAGGATGAGTAGGATGAGCAGCTGTCCCATGGGTGGTGGTGGCCAACTGGGACAGGGCTATGTCCTCTCCACTCCACCCATAAACATGCTACAGGCACCCATGTATCCTACACCCAGCTCCGGGACTTTCTCCATCCCAGGACCCGTCATGGAGCAACTCCCACCCCTGCCTGATGCAGTGGGGCATGGAACTCACCTCCACCTTCTCCACGACCTGCTTCCCAAAGGAGCACACCTTGGTGGAGACTGTGATGGTCATGTTCTCTGCACTGCTGTACTGGCTGCTGACACCATAGAAGGTCCCTGGCCCATCCTGGATCGTGCTGTTCAGATCCGCCTGGAGAGAGGAGAGGGTCCCATGAGGCCCCACCACACCCAGCCCTCCATGGGGATGAGGGACACCAGCTTTCAGAGCTGCCCAGGACGCTCCCACTCTGCCAGCGGAGTGCCCGACCCACAATGAACCTGCAGCTCGAGGAAGACCCTCCCCACCCTAACCCTCCCGGCAGCATACCCAAAATTTGACAAGGAAGAAGGAGTTCTGGGGCCCACGCTCATAGAGCTCCTTGAGGCCGCCTTTCTTCTCAGGAAACTTGTCATAGATCTGGCGGATGTCCACAGCCTCCAGCAGCGGGTCGCTGTACGAGGGGTTCGTCTGGCCGATGTGCACGAAGAGGTGTTTGCTGTACTGTAGGGAGCGGGGTGGGGACAGCAGCAGGAGAGGTCAGGCAAGAGCAAGATGCCACCAGGCACGGGGATGGACGGGCACCATCCCACGTGGGTGGTGGGCATGCGGAGGGGACCGTTACCGTTTCGGCATCCCGGGGCACCTCCATGAAGGCGGAGTACTCGAGGAGCCGGAGCTTGGCGGAGGCGATGGTGCGGTCCTGCCAGACCGGCACGGCCGAGGCAGCTGGCGGGAGCGGAGCCAGGGGCTCGTAACCTGGGGCAGGGGGAGTGACATGGGGGTGGAGGGGCAGCCAGAAAATGGGGTGAGCCCCCCCTGCAATGCTGCTGTCCCCACTGCATCCCCCACCCTCCTGTATCGCCCTGTATCGGCTAAAACATGGGATGTACTGAGTAGAAAGGGACTGGAGGGGACCCAGCTGGGAGCAGCACAGTCCTGCTCACTGTGGAGCTTTTTGCTGGATTTAAATTCAGGCTTTTCCCCCAGTAGGGCTGGGGAGGAGACACAGTGGGTGGGAGGGGACAGAGGACAAATATGACCTGGCAGGGGCACGGGGTCCCCTCCAAGGGGGTAAGGACATGACTTACTGGCTAGTGATGGAGGCATGGGTGGCTGGATGGGGTAAGCTGGTTGTGCAAACGGTTTAATGCTGGAAAGGAAAAAGCATCATCAGGTTACCAAGCCCGGGATGCTCCAGCCCCTTGCCAAGGTGGGGTCCTGCCTGGTGCAAGGTGTGGAGGGGTCTGTACTTACTCCTGAGAGGGTCCAGGCTGTCCTGGGATAGGCCCACTCCAAAACTGGGGAAACAGCACAGGGAAGAGTCAGTGGCTTCTGACTCTCCCCACTCCCAAAATTTCCCTCCTCACCTGCTGCAAACAGCAGGGAGCCCCTGCATTGCCACCACGGCTGAGAACGGCTGTTGATCATCTCCCCCTGCCTCTTGTGTGGCTCATGGTGTCCCCACCACCCTGGGGTGTCCCTGTGGGGGGGGGGGGGGTGTGGGACTGTCCTCACCCTGGGGGCAGCAGAGAAGACGGCCTGAGGAAGAGGAGGGGGGGGGCTGAGCTTGTTCTGCAGGACGCTGGCCGACACAATCTGCGCCGAGGACATGGAAGCCATGCTCTGCAGAGCCTTATCCTTCGAGACCTGGTCCTGAGGGGAAAAGGGGGGACAGGAGGGAAGCGGGGTTACAGGGGCACACTGAGCCCCCTCAATCCGAGCGTGCCTGACAGGTTTTGCAAAGCCAGCAGCCAATCCCACAGCCCAGCCGAGGGACCGGTGCAGAGTGATCCCCCCACCCCCTCTCAAATGTTAATTAACATTTGAAGCTTGCCAATATCCTCTGGGCAAAAGCTGATGGGTCTGGGAAATGTCCCACTGCTGGTGGCCCTCCCCCCCTTGGCGATGATTCGAAGGGTTTTTAGCCTCTCTACTGGAGAGGGCAAAATGCAATGGGGAACAAAAGGAATTTCAGATTCAAGCTCAACTTACCAAGTTCATGGCCTGTCCGCAAAAGAAAGGAAAAAAAAAAAATGGTTAGAGTGTCATGGGAGCCTTTGGGTGCTCTGTACATTCCCCCATAGTCGGTGTTGGTGTCAGCTGGGGCAGAGTTCATTTTCTCCACAGCACAGTGGCTGTGAAGTGCTGTGACAAGAATTAACTCTACCCCAGCTGAAACCAGCATAGCTGGGTACCCCCCACCCTGGCTCATCACCACAGCCCGATGTGGGGAGTGAACCCCTTGACCTGGCTGGTCACCAGGGGATGCACATGGTGGCCACTGATGCCCAGGCTTAATCCCACCAGGAATGGGATGCCAGAGCCCCCCATCCACTCTTTTAAGGGGCCACTGTGGTGAGCCAGGCCTGTGCCTTTCTTGGCTTTTTAATATCCTCTACATGGCTCTCCAGTGCTTGCAGCCAGGGCACGCAGAGGAAGAGCTGCTGGGATGCCCTGGGACATGGGCACCAACTGCCCCACAGGCACTGCAAAGAAAACCCCGAGCACAACCCTCCCGTGATACAGGAGACCAATTGTTTTTCCTTTCCCGTTTTGCTCCACAGCACTGCTGGGCAGAAGCTCCAGGGCTCCCAGGTCTTGCCCGGAGCAGGGCTGCTCCTCCACTCGCACTGCTAGGACACGTTCATGCTGGTCCCAGTGCACGCCCTCTGCTTTCCCTCTGAACCCTCCCCAGGGATCAATGCTTCATTTATTTTCACCTGGGGCAGGGCAGGAGGGCGGGCATGCAGCCACATGCCGGGAGCACGAACACGCACACGACTGCAGCTCAAAAACACAGATACTGCTCACAGAGTGAGTTTTCATCCCACAGGACAGTGCTGGGTGAGGGCAGGGGGCTGCCTGCACTGATCTCCAGAAGGGATGTTCTCTATCCCCTGAGTATTGCTCAGGGGGATCTCTGCCCTGGCTGCTCCCTGCCAGAATCCTGCAGGCAGCATGGCTGGGGATGGAGAGCACAGCCATGGACCCCTGGGGTCGTTCCTGCCTCCAACTCCCCCTTGCTATGCACTGTGCCACGTGGCAAGGAAAGATTTTATTTTATTTTATTATTTTATTTTATTTTATTATTTTATTTTATTTTATTTTATTTTATTTTATTTTATTTTATTTTATTTTATTTTATTTTTATTCTATTTTGTAAAGGCTTCTGCTGTCGTTGACCCTACTGCCCCCCTCACTTCCCTGACTGCCCCTCTTGGGCTGGAGACTGGGTTTAAGACATACAAGCCCAAAGGAGCATCCCAAAATAGTTTTGGGTGCTCTCTCCTGGCTTCTCCTAGCAGACCAAACCCATCTGGCTGCGGGAGCCCTTCTGGCATCCTGCTCATGGGGCACTGAGGTCCCTGCTGAAAGGCTTTGGGGGGCACATCTCAGTGGGCTCCCAGGCAGCATGAGCTGGAGTTTGTTAAAGCTTTGAGGACGAAAACACTCCAGCTCTGACAGTGCCCCTTGCTGCCAACTCTGACAGCGGCCTCCACTGCCAGCCTTAGTGCTGGAGATGGACACAGCACCCAGGACAGGGGGAGCTGGTGATGCTTTTGGGACCTCAAGGTCAGCAGGCTGAAAGATTTTCTGGGCTCCCACTCACACAGCAAGGCAGAAAATCAGCCCTGGAGCTACCCAAGGAGATGTTCCCTGGTGTGATGGTGCAGAGATGAACTCAGGCACCTTGCAGGAGCTGGCTGTCCCCAGTGGGTGGCTGTGCAGTGGGGACTTCTCTGTCCCCCAGCTTGCACCATGTGGGTCCAATCCAAGCAGGGCTTGGTCCTTTGGTGATGCCCCCAGCCCTGCCCATGCCCTCCCATCATCACCCTCCCCACTGCCACCACAAAGCTTGGTGGGAACAGTTATGGAAAGGTTAGTCGGGCTCCAGTTAGGAGAAAGGAAGGAAGGAAGGAAAGAAAAGAAAAGCCAACCAGAAAAGAGAGAGAATGATCCATTTTTTTTCTCACTTGGCTCCCTTGGCTCCTGGCACTGCTGTGCCCCCGTCCCCAGCAGCATGGCCCCACCTGGACCTGCTGCCACTCACACCCCTGGGGTGCCCCTGGGCTGTATTCACACCTTGGTGCATCACAAGCCACCGGGCTGGCAGCCTGCAGGGACCCCTGGGGCCCCCCTGCTTCTGCCCACATCCCACTGACACCTGTTCTGAGCTGGGTCAGGTCTCAGTTGTGGAGGGCTTTGCACACCTTGAACCTCACTTTGCCTCACTGGCTACCCTGGGGAGGCCCTTCTCCTCATGGGAGAGCCCCTGATGGCCCAAAAGAGGGGGCAGCCCTCATGCATCACCATAGGAGGGTTTAAACCCACATCTCCCCATGGCAGAGTCCTTGCCTGGATGCAAAGAGGGGATTTGGCACCCACGTTCACCCTCCTGGAAGAAAGAGAAGGGCTCTGCTGTCCCTCCTTGCACTTCTCTCTGGGCATCCCACGATGATGCCTGTAAAAACCATCTGATCCAAGGAGCCAAGTGAGGGGGAAGAAAAAAAAACACCAAAAAAAGAGAGGTAAAACAGGAAAGCAAGCAGCACACCACAGAGCCCAGTGCGTTAGTCGTCAGCAGGCGGGGGCCAGGCGAGGCAGGGCGTACCTTCAGCTTGGACTGAATCTCACGAGATTTCCGTCGGGCAAGAACCTGCAAGTGGCTAGAGACCTGCAGAGAGAGAGCAGAAGGAGAGGGGGAACAGCAGAGCCGTCAACCAGAGGAAAGGAGGAGGAAGGAGAGGGGCTGCCCATGCTCACAGAGACACCGCCGCAGACACCTGGGCAAGGGCGTCAACGTACCTTGATGCCAACCTGGTACTCCCGCACCTTCTTCCGAGCTAGAACCTGTATGTGGCTGGACACCTAGCGCCCGCCACGCCGTTCAGAAAGGAAAACACAGAGAGCGTGAAGATACGTTCCCCCCGCAGGGCGGGATGCTGTCCCCGGGGGAGGGAGTGCGGAGAAACACGGGAGCATTTTGGCTGCTCCTGGAGATGCTGAGGGTCCTGCACCTGCCAAGAGCTGGAGGAAGGAAAATTGCAGGGGGGGCCCCGGTGCTGGTTGATGCTGGTTTGTGCCCTCCCCAGCTGGGGTGAAGCTCCTTGGCGTAAAGCTGCTGTAGTTGAGGGGGTCCTCACTGACCATCTCTTGGGGACAGACAGACAGGCCCTGCCAGCCCCTGTGAGCACCACAAGCTGAAAATAGAGCCTGGCAGGTGTGAGGTGCCCCAGGTTGCTCAGTGGGGCCTGAGGGTCCAGGAGGGACTGGCACATTGCCCCAGGGCTCCTGCTGATTGCGCATGTGGGAAAGGTGAGAAAGGTTGGGATTTTGTGTCCAAGCCCCTATAAGAGCAAGATCTAAAGAAGATCTGATAGGGGTTAAAGGGGCTGATGTCCAGGCAGGAAAGGCACGACATGGCTGCAGGGCTACCCACAGGAAGGGTGGGCATCCATGCACCCACAGGGCTTCAGAGCCGACTTTGGGAAGAACCTTCTCCCACCAGTGCCAGGCTGTCCATGAGGAGACACCAGGCTGTCCAGGAGATGACTGCACAGAGGGATCAGTGCCATGTGTGCTCTCTCCCATGCCTTTCCCAAATCCCCCAGAGCATTGCATCCTTCCCCCATGAAGGGGGGGCCAGCTAAGTCTTTAAGCCAGAAATGAAGCGCTGCTTGGCACTGGTCTGAACATAAAACCGGTGTCCAGACCCCGGCCCCTCTCCTTCCAGCGTAAGTCCTGGAGGAGTGACCCATTCAGTGTCTGGGGACCAGCATCCCTCTCTTGTGAGGACTTGTGGCATGGGACGGTCCCAGAATCAGTGTCCCAAACCCAACCATCTCCCTGAGGTGGGAGATGCTCCCAAGCATCCAAAGCCACCAGCTCTGCCGGGACAGGTGGCCTGGCTCCCGGCTGGGGGCCACCACGAGCGGAGGGAAGAGCCACTGGCCACATGACAAAGGGACGTGTCCCATCGAGGGCTGCAGCAGCCCACTCCTGAGACAGGTTTGGTGCAGCAAGGGCTTGCAGGGAGCTCTGTGTGCTCCTGCCCTGTCAGCATCGCTGCCTGTGCTCTGCCTGCATCCCTGCCTGCCCCAGCATCCAACTGGGCAGGGCAGTGAGAGCAGGGTAAGGGCTCTGTGGTACCTCCAGCCCCACCAGGACCAGCACCACAGCTCCACACTGCCAGTCCCTGGATCCCTGGCTGGGATGGGGATGCCTTGCTCTCAGCCCACAGGGTTTGGAGTGCCTTTGCTGTGGCACCTGGCACAAGTGGCATAAAGCCCAGCAAGGGGCAGATAGGAACAGTCCCCAGATCCAGGAGGCACAACAGAGAGACCCACGCAGACACAGACACACTGCCCAGACAGTTTGAGGGCTCCTGTCACCCGCAGGGTGACCCCAACCAGGTGTGGGGGGGCTGGGTGCTGTCTGCCCCCCACACTCCCAGTTTCCAGGCATCCTGGGAGAGAGGAAACCCCAGGAGTTTTGTGCTCACAGGCGAAGCTCCTCGCAGAGGATGGGGGACCTGCTGGCAGCAGCAGGGGCTTGAGGAAGGGACACAGAGGACGAGCGATGCAGCCGGACATCCGCTTCCCCTCGGGCTTACCTGGCACCGCCTCCCACCCCGCCCCGAGCCCACCCCAGGAGAAAAAGCAGAGCAACGCCTCACCTGCTTCCTCGTCCGTGTCTTCCCCGTTCGCAGCTTGATGTAGCGGGCGATCAGCTCGTTACGACCTGCGGGCAGAGCCTGGGGTCAGCTTCGGCACACGAGGGGCATCGGCCCCGAAACCCCCGCCGCCCCCCGGCCTGGCGAGGGAGGCGCTGCCAGGAGGTGGCGCTGACGCGACAGTGCCGGGGCGACCTCGGGGACACGGGGGTGGCCAGGGCAGGGCACCCACCCCGCGCCCCCCACCCCGCTGCGTTACCAGCCCCGGGGCTCAGACGGAGGTGACAGTCACCGGGGACCCTCACCACAGCGGTGCCTCAAACCACTGACCCCCTCAAAACCTATCCCAGCCGGAGCCCCCCACCAGAGCCAACGAAGCCGCTCCGGGCAGCCGTGCCCACGGGGGTCCCGGGCTGCCCCCCCGGCACCCCGCTTCCCGTTCACAAGCTGTGCTGGCCTCTCCACCAGTATTTCCTAACGTCCTGGTCTAATTCGAAGCAGAAGTTGCTTTTGCGCCACATTTCAGGGGCCAGCTGTGGCCAATCTACGTTCGAACGTCAGAGCAGCTGGGAGCTTTCTTCTCCCAGCCCCGGCCCCCCCGGCCCCCGCCGCCGCCCCCCCGCGCACGGGGGCAGCCAGGCACGCCAGATTTATTTTAATGGACCAGATGGTCGCGGTTGGAACTTGTCGAAATGCCCTTGGAGCGGGTTTCGGCTTTAAAAGAATAAAAAAAAAAAAAAATCCCTTAAAAAAAAAAAAATACACTCCCCCCCTCTCCTCTTCCACCCCGCTTGGCCCCCTCCCAGCCCCACAGCAACTGGGCCCTCCTGGGGGGACACACACATGGGGACGGACAGGGCCAGGTGCCACGCAGAGACAGCTGCCCCTTGGGGGTGCCCGCGCCAGGCAGGAGCTGGTGGGTGGGTGACAGTGGGGGTACCCCTTGCACAGCCAGCATGGCACCCTGGTAGCACCCTGAAGCGCTGAGCACAGCTCCCACCCCTCCTGGCTCCCACCCCGGGCTGGCTCCCTCATTAGCACCTAGCAGGGGCCAGGTCTTAAAGGGTGTCCTTTAAGCCCAGGTGAGATGACACCAGCAGCAGGGTGCTGGCAGGAGGGACCCTGATGCTGAGCCCCACTTTGGGGGTACACCTTCTCCATCCCCCTTTGCATGCCCTGCTCTTCAGTCCCATCCTCTCTTCCCTGTACCCTGCCCATGGGGAAGAAATATGGGGAAAAAAATACAGGAAAGAAATGTGGGTGCTTTCCTGGACTCGGCCCTAATGCCCAGCACCCAGGGGCAGCATCGCCTGCACCCATCCTGCCTCACCATGTCCAAAGCTGCACCCTCACAGCCATCCCTGTGCCCACGTGCCCTGCCCCTTGTCCCCTTCCCTGTGATTCATCTGGACCGTGCCATTCCCTCTGAGAGGGCACGTCCTCCTCCAAATTACCACATTCCCCAAATTCCTCTCCCCTGACACCACCACGTGAACCAGTTGGACAGGCTGGGTTAAAAATAACCCGTCCAGCAGCCGAGTGTAGCAAGGCCCAGTGTGCCCGTGCTGGGTCCTGCCTCCCCAGCTCCCACCTGCTTTGCCACCCCCGCAGTGCTGGCACCAGTGTGGCATGGGCTGGCACGGCCACGGCCACCCGTGGAACCCCAAAAAGAGGGGTGGTGAGGGAGAGCAGAGGCACTGGCACACCATTGTGCTGCATGCTGGCGTTGCCTGTGCTGCCAATGCCCCTGGTACGCTCTGTAATGCCAGCCAGGGGTCCTGGGGGTCCCAGTGGGGAGGTGCTGGGGAAGGTGGGGGGAGATGAAAGGCGGCCGGCAGGGGCTGCTGCCTCTTTAAGCAGCTGCCAGATGTCTCTGAAAGGCTGGAAAAACCGGTTGGGGCGTGCTTCGAAGGGCCAGGCTCCCGGCGGCACTTCAGCTATTCCCGAAGAAATCCAAAAAATGCACACGCTTGGGAAGCCCTGTGCTCCCCCGCCTCCCCCTCACGCTGCTCCTCCACCAGCCCCGATGCCGTGGGTTGGGGGCCCTGGCAAATGGGGTGGCACAGGTAGCTGGCATGGGTGTAGGGACAGTGGCATGGTGCTCTCCAGAAAATCTTGTCCCTGTTGTCCCTCTCTGCTGGCACTGGGTGAGCCATTGCTGTGACAGCAGCATCCTGGGCAGGTGTATTTTAGAGGCTGGGGATAGAGATGCCAGCCCTGGTCCTGTCATCACCATGGGGTGATGGTAATATGGCAGCCTGCTCCTGACTTTGAAGTCACTGGCCCTTGGGGGTGACATCATGGGATGTGGAGGGGACGAGGAACCAGTCCCTACCCAGGCAGGGATAGGGAGTTTTCAGAGACACCAAAACCGAGGCTGACACCTCCAAAATCATCACCCCAGCGGAGCTGACCAGCCCTGCTGCCACCAATGAAGTCACCAAAAACTGAGCTGGGCACAGGTGGCTCAGGGTGGGTGGGTGGCTCTTGCCACAGGGTGCTCTGGCCACCAGGTCCGGTTGGGGAAGGTCGGGGGAGGGATGCAGAGGCACAGGGGAGTAGGAGGGCTGGGGCTGCCCCGGCCCCGCAGTCCCGCGCCCGCTCCCTGCCCGCGCCCGCTCCCTGCCCGACGGCTTCACCAAACCAGTCGGTCCGGCAGGGCCGAGAGAGGGAGGGAGCGGGAGGGAGAGCCAGAGCAGAGGAAGGGGACGCAGGTCACTGCCACCTCCCCACTCCAGCTCTGGGATGAACCTGGGCCAGCTGCTTTCGGGGTTGGGGGATGCTTGAGGGCGATGCCCCAGCGTGGGTTTGGGGCAGGAGGTTTCACTTCAGCCCTCGCTCCCCGTCCTGGCCGGCGGCGCGGTGCCTGTGCCCGGTGCCTCCATCCCGGCCCCGTCACTCACCGTACATCTTGCCCTCATCTGAGAGGATGATTTTCCGCCGGCCGCAGGGTGGGTAGATCGCCAGCGCCTCCTGGAAGCTCTGCTCGATGTCTGGACTCCACACACCCTCGGCATCATTGTCCAGACTCTTGTCCATGCCGTCCTGGCCATCTTCCCGCCCCTCCCCGGGGCTGCCGCTGGCGTTCCAGCTGTTGGACGCTATGGTGCTGGCTGCTCTGGGCTCCGACCCCGAGCCCCCACGGACACGCGACAACCTGCTGGGACACAGGGGACACCTGTCAGACCCAGAAACCCTTGCTGGGGGCATGGGGTGCAGTGGCAGCATGGGGCCAGGTCTATTCCTGGCCCTGTTCCTACTTGTACCCAGAGCAGCATCGCATTGTAGGGCATCAGACACACAAACAGGCTTTCCTTGGGGGCAGAGCATGATTTCTACGAGTACCCCCAAATCCAAGTCACAAGTGACCACCCAAGATCCACCCAAATAAAGCTTGGGAAGGAAACTGCCCCAGCTACTGTATTATCCATACAAGGAACTTGAGCACATGGTGTTTATGGCTGACACCTCGGGACAGGATGGCAGCAGCCCCACAGCCTGTGAACCCTGACCCTGCACCAGTACCCACTGCCAAACAGCAGTCTCTTTGGGCAAGCTGGCCCAAAAAATACCCCTAGGCCCAAAAATCCCGGCTCCACCATGCCTGGCAAAGTCAGAGCTGGGATTTGAAGGGAGATGCTGAGCGGCTCCAAGCCAGACCCCACTAATGGGAACCAGGTGGCCAGAGCCGTCCAGCAGCCCTTCCCCTGGTACCAGGAGAGGCCCCCCACCCTGAGGATGCTCAGCTGGGGCCCCGGACCCTCCCCAGCTGGTGGATGATGCTGGGGAGCCTTCAATCCTCCTCCTCTTCCTCCTGCTCTCGCCCAGCTCCCAGCGCAGCGTTTCAGTGTTTTGCAATAACATGTTTGGCGGCAGCTGCCGGCGGTGGGAGCGGAGAGGTGTCTCCTGCGCCGCCGCGCTTCCCGGACGGGCTGGGAGTGTACAAAGGTCTCCGGCACAGACATCTCCTTTTAAAGGAACTGCTGAGCCCGCTGGCTCAAGTGCGCTGCGAGGCCTTGCTGCCTTTTTTTTTTTTTTTTTTTCCTTTTATAAAAAAAGAAACTTAGCCCCCCCATCCCTCTCTCTCCCTCGTCGCGATGTGATGTCAGCCCCTCCGGTCCCGCCGCCCGTCCCTGCCCGCGTCCCCCCCGCCGCCGCTCCCCCTCTTGCTGAGCACTGTGGCCAAATAAGGAGAACTGGATTGTAGGATCGAGCCAGCCGGCCAAGGGAGGGATGGCGGCAGCAGTGCTGGACGGGCCAGCGGCACCCCGGCTGTGCCTGCTGCTGGGGGCTCCCTGGGGCAGCCCCTGGCACGGATGCAGGGTCCAAACCCAGCAGGGTATTGGGGATGGCAGGGCAGAGGAACACCGGGACCAGGCACTGCACAGGGACGGCGAGGGTGGCATATGGGGACAGGCCCAGGGGGACTCTCACTCCCCCCTGCAGCCCAGCAAGCACATCAGGGCTCTGTCCCAGTGGGGCACCTACACTGGGGGTGCAACTGCCTTGGTACTGAACCCTGGCTACTTCACAGCAGCCCAAGACCCCCTAGCAGACCAGGACCCCCAGACATGGGGGAACTTGAGACTCCTCAGCTTCTGCAGCAGCCCAAGACCCAGCAGCACTCAAAAACTTCAATGGTTTCAGACCCCACAGCAGCCCCATGGCAGCCCCAGGCCCCTCAGCACTGTGGCACTCAGGAGCCCCCAGTCTCGAAATACCTCAGTGGTCAGCGACCCTGCAGCTTGTGCCAGCCCAGGACCCAGCAGCATCCCAGGGCCACACAGCACCACAGGGCTGTCATCAGCTCACCCTAGCAGGGGAAAGCCCCAAGAG